>NC_089589.1:97500083-97815157 GCF_019320115.1 Miscanthus floridulus
GAGGTCGCTCATGTCGAAAACCTTCTTCATCTGAGCCTTGAAACCTTCTATGGCTTGAGCGCTGGCACCGGTGATGATCAAGTCGTCAACATAGACGCCGATCAGCAGCAGCTCCTCCCCTATTCCTCGCCTGTACATCGCAGCTTCATGGTCGCTTTGCTGGAAACCCATCTCCTTGAGGGTGGCGTCCAGCTTGGCGTTCCAAGCTCGCGGAGCCTGCCGTAGGCCATACAAAGCCTTGCGCAGACGGTACACCAACTTCTCCTTCCCGGCGACGGTGAAGCCAGACGGCTGCTTCACGTACACCTCCTCCTTGAGGTCGCCGTTCAGGAAGGCCGATTTGACGTCCATGTGGTGGACGCGCCATCCTTCTTGGGCTGCCAGCGCGAGGAGGACTCAGACGGATTCCATGCGCGCCACGGGAGCAAACGCGTCATCGAAGTCGATCCCTTCCTGCTGGACGAAACCCCGCGCCACCAAGCATGCCTTGTACTTGGTCACCGCGCCCCGCTCGTCCTTGAGCTTGTAGACCCACTTCAGAGTGATAGGCCGGTGACCGGGAGGAAGCTCCACAAGCTCCCACGTGCGGTTCTGCTCAACCGCCTTGATCTCCTGCTCCATGGCGGCCTGCCAGGCAGGATTGCCTTCAGCCTCCACGAACTTGGCTGGCTCGTCGGCGTGCGTGAGGTGAAGCTCGGTGAACAGACGTGAAGCCGGCGGCGGTGTGGGCGCGTCCCCGATGATGTTGGGCATGGTACAGTACCACAACTGCTCGCCGTCGTAGAAAGCGTCAAGGCGATCGTCGTCGTCCTCGAGCGGTGACGCGAACTCAACTGGGTCCGCCTGCTCGGTCTCCGCTGCTGGTGAAGCAGAGGAGGCCAGTGGATCGTGCTCCCCTAGAGCTGGTGACGGCGTGCGCGGCGGAGCTCCATCTGCGTCGACTCCCCAGAACTCGATGTCGAAGTCGCTGGAGGCGGAAGCAGACGTCCCGGTGGCCGAATTGGACCAATCCCAGCCGCGCCCTTCATCAAACACCACGTCGCGGCTCACCTTGACGCGTCCTGTCGCCGGATCGAGGACCCGGTAGGCCTTGGCGCCCTCGGCGTACCCGATGAAGACCCCAGCCTTGCCGCGGTCGTCGAGCTTGCGCAGCTGCCCGATCTCCCTTGTATAGGCGACGTGGCCGAATGTACGCAGATAGCTCACCGCCGGTGCTCAGGCCTCATAGGGGGTCTTGCCTTGCAAGCTTCTTGTCGGGGCGCGGTTGAGCAGATGCACCGCCTCCCCCCAGAAGTTGGCCGGCATGGACCTCTGCTTCAGGAGCGCGCGTGCGGTTGCCACGACCGTCTGATTGCGCCGCTCCACCACACCGTTCTGCTGCGGTGAGTGTGGTGCAGAGTAGTGTCGCTTGACTCCTTCGGCAGCGAAGTACTGCGCCAGCTCGCCGATGGCGAACTCTCCTCCATTGTCGGTCCGCAGCACCTTGAGCTCACGGCCGGTCTCCTTCTCTGCTTCGGCCTTCACCCGCTTCACGGCATCCGCAGCACATCCTTGGTCGGTAGAAGCACCGCCCACATGAAGCGGGTGGCGTCGTCCACCATCAGCAAGAAGTAGCGGCGCCCTCCTGGCGTCGTCCACCATCAGCAAGAAGTAGCGGCGCCCTCCTGGCGTCGCCGGCGTCACCGGCCCGCACAAGTCGCCGTGGACAAGGTCCAGGGGCGCCTGCGCGTGGTACTGTGCCTGCTGCGGAAACGGCTTGCGATGGAGCTTGGTGGTGACGCAGGTGTCGCAGACTTGCTCCGCATGCTTGATCACCGGCATCCCCCTCACCATCTCCTGCTTGCCGAGCTGGTGCAGCACCTCGAAGCTAAGATGCCCGTAGCGCTCATGCCACCTCCATGACTCGTCCTCCTTCCTGGTGGCAAGACACACCGGCTGCACGGCCTCCAAATGCAGGATGTACAGCCGACTGGGCCCGCGATGTACCTTGGCGAGAAGACGACCACGCCGGTCCCAGATATGGAGCACTCCATGTTCAATCTCCACCCTGGAGCCTCCTTCGTCGAGCTGCCCCAAACTCATAATCGAGTTCCAGAGCGCTGGAATGTAGAAGACGCCATGGAGGACGCGCTGCTCCCCGTTCTTGGCCTGGAAGACGATGGAGCCGGTCCCCTTGATCTCCACTCGAGACGAGTTGCCGAAATGCACCGTGCCGCGCGCCGTGGTGTCGAGCTCGGCGAAGAGCTCCCGGCGGCCGGTCATGTGATGCGCGGCCCCGCTGTCGAGGTACCAGCCGTCGAGCGCCTCCTCGTTGGGGCTGGTGTTGAGGAAGACACGCGCGCATGGCTCGTTGATGTCGAGGGAAGCCGTGGCCTTGGAGCAGACGGCTTCAGCCTTCTCATCGAGCTCGAGGAAGCCGTGGGCGAGGAACAGAGCACCATCATCGTCCTCTGCCTCTGCGACGTGCGTAGCACCGCCACGCCCACCACCGCGCCGTGCACCTCGATCACCTCCAACGCGGTAGCCTCCTCTGCGTTGGTTGCCACCGCCGCCGCCGTGGTCACCACCACCACGGCGTGGCTGGCGGCAGTCGCGCGCCCAGTGGCCGCGATCACCACAGTTGAGGCAGGTGTCGTCGTCCGCCCCGTGATCGTTGCCACCGCCTCTGTCTCCTCTACCGCGATTGCCCTTCCCACGCTGCTTCTTGCCGCCGCGTGGACAACATCGCGGTTCCTTGCCTGACGCGGAAGCGGCAGCCTCCTCCTTCTCCTTGGCACGCCACTGCTCCCTTGTCAGCAGCAGACCGCCGATGGCGGCCGGTTCCGTGGCCAGCGCCTCCATGTCGTCCACCGTCTTCAAACACCCAGACACCTCCTCGATGGTGAGGTCCTAGAAGTCGAGAAGCGTCTCGATGGCGATCCGGAGCTGGGCATACTTCGGTGGCACGGCGCGCAGGAGCCTCTCCACCGCGCGCTCTTCATCGATGTCGTTGTCGCCATGGAGAAGAAGCTGTTGCTTCAGGGCCATCAAGCGAAGGGTGAAGTCCTTGATTTGCTCACCCGAACGGAAGGCGAGCTTCTCCCAGTCGCTGCGGAGTCGCTGGAGCGTGGCGCGGCGCACCCGATCGACGCCGATCCGCGCGGCGGCGATGGAGTCCCAAGCCTCCTTGGCCGATCCCTTCTCGGACAGCGGCATCTGCATCTCCTACGGCACGGCGGCGATGATCGCCTCCACCGTGCGCCTGTCCTCATGGTATGGCAGGTCCTGGTACTCGATCGCGTCCCAGAGTTGCCGCGCCTGGAGCTTCAGCTTCATGATCGAGGCCCACTCATGGTAATTTGACTTGGTGAGCATCAACCAGGAGGAGCTCGAGCTAGAATCCTTGTATACGGTCTGGATCACCGGCGAGCGGCCCCTGGCCCGTCCACGACGGCGATCCTGATCCCGATCGGGCGACTGCGTCTGCCTGCGCTCGCGCTCCGAGCTCCTCCGCGGATGCGGGCGGCGATCGCGTGGCGGATCCTCCTCCACCAACTCTCGACGTAGAGCCGCGGCCGTGGCGGCCGCGTTCCGAGCTGCTGCTACGGCGGCCTCCGCGGCCTGCTGCGCCTGCGCGGCTGCAGCCTCTGCCGCGGCCCGACGCTACTCGGCGGCGTCGGCAGCTGTTGCTGCTCTCTTTGCGGAGGTGGCCATGCCTTTCCCTTTCTCTCAACCTGGAGCTCTGATACCAATTGTTGGCGTTGATCACCAGATCACAGGTAATTCGGCACAAGTAGAACTGGGGCTGCCAGAGGGCAGCTTGGCCAACAGGCCGCTTGGATTGTATTGAATTGCAATAACAACTTAGATACAAAAGATGCTAACCACTGCATATATAAGCAAGTGGTGTACCTACTACTTAGTATATTCTAACTGCATAAAGCAGATGCTACGATTCCTACTTGGTTGCTAAGGCACGATGATCTAACTTGGTTGCCAAGGAACCTGAAAAAATTACATGACAGTGAATAGTAAATAGCTATAGTAGGTAACTGAAAAACATGAACACTAGGTTAACTACTGACAGTTAGAACACATAAAAAATGAGAATGTGGCGCCAGGCATACCTTCGGCCTGTTCGCTGGTTGGTTTCTGGGCTGATTTGGGCTGGTTGGTGTTGGTTTATTGTGCGAGAAAAATACTGTTGGCTGGCTAATTTGGGCTGGCTGAAACCAACAAGCGAACAGGCTGCTTGAGGGCTCCGTGAACCAGTTTCATTATTAGAGGTGCTGATTTAGATGTAAAACACTTCTCTGGCTGAAAAAGTAGATCAGCAACAGAATCACCTTGGTCACCAGATTACTGCAATAACAAGCCTCTTTGTGTATGGAAGAAATGAATCCCACGTTATCCTGCTCATAGCTTGCCCATAGAAACTCTTGGGTTGACCTAAGGAACTAACCAGAGGGTTATCATAATCGTATTGTACAAGAATGTTCCTTGCTTTCATCAAGATCTCACTTCTCTTCCGTACAGCAAAATGAACTTCAACATCATCAACAAATTGGGTCAACTTGCCATCCTTTCTATCAGGCGAAAGAAACATCATGCTCCTAAGTTTGTTCTCAATTCAGCTGTACTCTGCACGACATCTTGGAACTCAATTAGCTTGGATGCCTCATTGGGTACAGCCTGAAAACACATAATTAAAGCATCAGTCAGAAACTACCTGAAACAGCAACAACCGGCTTGCAATGCAAATGTCTACAGAAAAGAAAACTTAAACGAGGAAGTTCATAGAACCCTAACTCGAGGGAGGCGGAGGAATCGGCGGCGGAGGCTGCCCGGAGGAGCGCGTTGGCGAGGGCCCCGCGGTTAGAGGCAGCGAAGGAGAGGGCCGAGGCGTGCAGGCGGAGGTCAGGCGCTGAGAGGGGCGTGGACGGGTCAGAGGCGTCGGCTGTGGTGGAGACGAGGAGCTCGCGCACGTCGTCGGCTGCCATCACCGCCGGCGGCGAGGGGTGCTCGGCGGCGGCACACGGATCCGGACGGGCTTGGTTTGCTGACTTGAGCGACTGCGCTGCGGGAAGGAATTGAGCTCGTGTTGAGATCTGTATTTCGTCGGATTTACCGTATTACCCCTAACCATTTCGTTTCTTTCTAAGCTCAGAGTGTTTGGATCGCTTGAAATCTACGTAATAGATTAGGTTATTTGGTTTAGATCTGACATTCTATATTTTTTTTAACTCATAAATAAACCTATTTTAAATTAATAGGATGGAAGATAGAAATATATTCTATAAATCACTATGCTATAATTCTATTCTTCAACTTATAATACATTCTCCAACTTACTTTCCTATAATAGAAATATAACATATAAATATGTCCCTTATACGTCTAATAATAAATATACAAATATATTCCATATACACCTATATTAGCTTAAACTTGCTTTAATACTAAAGCAGACTAGCAACATGGCGTGGGGCAATATGTTCATTTTATTATGAGGTGGGTTATTGAAGTAAAACCAATTCGCTTTGGACCAACATTTTAGTCCATTGTTACTCTAGTTTTTTTTAGCAAAAGTTGATATCTCTAGTTAGAAAAAGAGTAAAATGCACCACGGGTCCATTAACATTTGGAGGGGTGTAATATGGGTCCATCAACTTTCAAAGTACATTTTCGGGTCCCTAAATTTTTTATGTTGTGCATTACAGGTCCATAACCATTCGGTTGCTTAGTAATTTTTCATTAAACCCCTTCAATTCAATAACTCTATCTCAAAATAGCCCTCATTAGAACTAGAGCAGGCGTCGACGCCGGTAGCCACCGTCACTCAGTGAGCGTTCCGGGCCAGCGACGCCGCCGTGTCAGGCGCCCAAGCCAACAACGCCATGGCGCTGCAGGCGAGCAGGCTAGTGCCCTTGCGGGGCCAGCCATGCCACCCCCGCGTGAGCGAGCGGGAGGGTGGGCGGCGCGAAGCCACGTCGCCATAGGGCGGGCGGGCAACCACACGTCGCCGCTGAGCACACACATGGATGCCCCGAGTAGCGCCTCCATGTTCCGCTTGGCGCTCTTCGTCACGTCGTCGTGTAGCGCTGCCTCGAGCACGTTCCGCGTCGCCTCTGCCTCGCGCACCTCTGCTTCGTGTTCTTCATCATGTTCTGCAGCCACGACGTCGCCCGATCATGAGTGTCCTCCTAACCGCTAGCACGGCAGTGCCGTGGCTGGCCTACGTGGCCGCCCGCCCACTTGTGTGGCAGCAGCGTGGCGCGGGCGCCTGTCCGCTCCCATGGCGTTGTTGGCCTGGCGCAGAGGCATGGCTGGCCTGTGTGACCATCTACACGCTCGCTGAGCGACAGCGTGGCTGCTGGCGCTGACGCCTGCTCCTGTTCTCCGTGAGGGCTATTTTGAGATAGAGTTATTGAAGTGAAGGGGTTCAATGAAAAATTACCAAGCACCCTGAATGGTTAGAGACATGCAATGCACAACATAAAGAATTTAGGGATCTAAAAATGCACTTTGAAAGTTGATGGACCCAGATGACACCCCTCCAAAGGTTAATGGACCTATGATGCATTTTACTCTTAAAAAAATTTAAGCCTAGGTCAAGAAGGATTAAAACAGTTTCATATACATCTGCACCTGTATTGTTGACAAGAGTTAGCTTGCTCTGCAGTCGGCAGCACTACTCGCAGCCCTATCACTGTGGCTTATACTGTTCATGCTACAAATAAGCCGCAGCCGTAGGACTACGGTATCTTTTTCTCCACCTAGGATCCCATGAATAAGATTAGTTAACAATTTAGTTCATCCCGTTAGGTCTTGTTAAGTTAATTAATGTTCTAGTCCCGGTTGGCCTGTTGAGGAAACAACCTAAAAAATCTCTTCGCTCGTTTAGCTGTTGAGCCATCTCGTTACACTAGTAGAGATAAGATTTTTTATTTTTGGCTTTAGTCCCGGCCAAAATTTGGTCTGAGAGTAATCGAAGATTTAGTCCTAGTTGGAATTATTAATCAGGACTAGAATCCCCTACCCAACAAATAGTGCTGCAGGGACCTTTAGTCCCAGTTTATACCAAATCAAAAATAAAGGTCGCCTTTCAATGCCGGTTGAAACCACCAACCGGGACCAAAGGTCCCGCTGGCCTTTTATCCCGGGTTTTGGCTCCAACCGGGACTAAAGGTTGATCCTTTAGTCCCAGTAGACTCCATCAACCAGGACTAAAGATCCACACCTATATATACCCGTTTCCACTGTCCCCCAGCCCGAGACAAAGGTCAAATCTTTGGTCTTTCCTTGCGCTCGTGTGTTCATCTGAGTTCTTGCTTGGGGGAGCTAGTTCTTACTCTCACCCGCCGGCTTCATCTCTTCAATCTTCTAAAGGTTAGCAACTTCATCGTCTAATCTTTCATTGCTAATAATGTAGATCATCTCATGGTTTAATAATAAGCATAGAAATATGTGGTTTTTTTTAATTAGGAATAATAATGGTGGATTTTATTTTTATTTATACATCATTTCTACATAACCTTAACCATTTATAGTTTTCTAGATCTTTGTTAGCAATATTATTTCTTGATGAGATTTAATAATCATTAAGAAATTATGTGCAAAATGTTTAAGTTTACTTGACATATATATATATATATATATATATATCTTGATGATTTTATTTTTTATATGTTTGTTGCATGGTATATTTATATGGGGTTCTATATTTATTAGGATTTTTTTCAGGTTTTTTGTTACAATAAAAGGCGGCGGACTTCCCTAGCCACAGGAACCAGGTTTCCACCCTAACGATCTTTCATTCGCGCCATCGCCAGATAGGGCCGTTCCGCGTCACCTAGACCCATCAATAGTATGGAATATTTTAAGTTTTGCATGCTAATATAATTTTTGCATATATACATTCATTCATAACATGATTGTTGCATATGTCACAGACTATAAAACCGGTCAAATGGTTGGAATCAACATTATGGCCCTGTTCGGCTTACCTCATATTCGACTTGTTTGGCTTGTTTTTTCAGCCGGAACAGTGTTTTTCTTTTACAACAATTCAACCAGAACAGTGTTTTTCAGCCAGTTTCAGCCAAGTTTCATACCAGCGAACGAGGCCTATAGCTACTCGGGGTGTGGGACATCTTTGAGACGACGACAAGTGTGGTCGTGAATGATGAAGGAGTCAAGTTATGGATGTGCAGTCTCGCCTTTGACATCCCCACTAGGTACAATAATGAGGTGCGCCAGGACATCGTGTAGATTGGACGACAGTCGTCGACCAAGATAGGCACCCAAATTGATGCAGTGCTGCTTTCTTTATAGGCAATTGAGCGAATTGGCTACTGTATGCCTGAATTCTTGTCCTTGAAGATAGAAGCTTTACGTCAGCATAGTCTAGATGTGCCGCGAGTAAGCGAGAGGCATGCGATATTCAACCAAATGGATGTGGTACATCGTGTATGATATGAGAGTATTGTTTATTTATAATCATTATTATATGAGGGCTTCCTAAAATTTTTTGTTTGTCCGCTTACAGATTTTGCTCTATGATTTCACCTATCCTACATGTGGCTTGCCGACAATCTTATCGCCGACCTCGAAGAAACGTTCGCCAACCTTAAAAAATACCGATGGAAATTGAACCCTTCAAAGTGCATCTTTGGAGTTCTGTCTGGTATACTGCTGGGCTACATCGTCAGCACTCATGGCATCGAACCCAACCCCCGCCATCACCAACATGAAACGGCCAACATACGTCAAGGATATACAAAAACTTACAGGTTGTATGGCTACTTTAAGCCGCTTCATATCGTGCCTCGGCGAAAAAGGGCTACCGTTCTTCAAACTCCTCAAGGCCTCCGAGCGCTTACTCAAGAACAAGTGGGCTGTCGAGCTCGGCACTTACTCAATTGAATTTAGAAGTAGGCCTACAATCAAGTCTCAGGCGCTTGCTGACTTCATCGCTGAGTGGACCGAGATCCAAGAGCCCATCGCTGACACCTGCCCTGAGCACTGGGTGATGTACTTCGACGGTGCCCTTAACATCAATGGTGCTGGTGCGGACATCCTGTTCATTACGTCGACCAAGGATAAGCTCCGATACGTTCTCCGGATAAACTTTCTGGCCTCCAACAACGCCATTGAATATGAAGCATTTCTCCACAGACTCCGTATAGCCGTTGAGCTTGGCGTCAAACGCCTCATGGTATACGGGGACTCTGCGCAGGTCATCAACTAGCTTAACAAAGATTGGTCTTGCTCTAGCGAGAAGATGGATGCATATTGCGCCAAAATCAGGAAAGTTAAACGAAAATTTTACAGCGTCGAGTACCACCACTTGGTACGCGACCAAAATCAGCTCGCCGACCATTTATCCAAGTTGGGCTCTTCTCGTGCCGTGATCCTGCCAGGGGTCTTCTCTCAAGATCTCCTGGCGCCGTCCATTAAGGAAGACAAGGAAATTAAGGAAGTTCCCCATGCCGAGCAGTTGGTACTATCGGTACCTTCGCCAGCCGCCGATTGGAGGGAACAATTCATCAAGTACCTCACCAGCACCGAAGTACCCGCCAACAAGACTAAAACCAAACACCTAATTCGTCGTAGCAAGCATTACATGCTGGTAGATAGCAATTTGATGAGGAAAAGTGTCAAGGAAGGGATACTACAGAAATGCATCACCCAAGAAGACGGAGTGAAGCTACTTCTCAAAATTCACTCTGGTTCCTGCGGCAACCACGTGGCCTCAAGAACACTGGTCGGTAAGGCCTTTTGAGATAGTTTCTACTGGCCCACAGCCATCTCCGATGCAGAAGACCTCGTATGACATTGTGAAGGATGTCAATTTTTTGCCAAACAAATACACACGCCGACACAAGAGCTGCAAACCATCCTAGCTTCCTGGCCCTTCGCATGCTGGGGACTGGATATGATTGGGCCTTTCAAGCCAGCGCCAGGTGGTTTCCGATAAGTATACGTCACCATTGATAAGTTCTCCAAGTGGATTGAGTATAAATTGCTCGTCTCGGCTACTGCAAAAAAAACAGTTGAGCTTTTCGAACATATCATCCACACATTCGGTCTCCCGAACAGCATCATCACTGGCCTCAGAACTACATTTACTGGCCATCACTTTTGGGACTTCTGCGAAGACCGTTGCATCTCCATCAAATACGTCTTCGTTGCTCACCCTAGAGCCAACGGCCAGGTCGAACGGGCGAACGACATGATCCTTGATGCCTTCAAAAAGAGACTATATCAGAAAGAAGAAAGGCACCCAGGCAGGTGGCTCAAGGAGCTACCAGCTATAGTTTGGGGACTGCGTACTCAAGCTAGTCACAGCACCGGTGTGTCTCCATACTTCTTGGTTTATGGCTCAGAAGCCATACTACCAGCAGACATTGCCTTCCAAGCACCTAGGGTGGAAAACTATGATGAAGAGCAGGCCACAGCTGTTCGAACAGAAGACGTCGACAGGGCCGAGGAAGAACGCCTAATCACCTGCGTCCGCACAGCCAAATATCTAGAAGGCTTGCGGAGGTACTACAACCGCAACATCAAAGTTCGTTCATTTGCTGTCGGCAACCTCGTTCTCCATAGAAAATAAAAAACCGAAGGGATGCACAAGCTCTCCTCCCCTTGGGAAGGGCCTTATGTCATCAAAGAGGTCACCTAACTAGGGTCTTATCGCCTGTGTGACCTAGAAGGAATCGATGTTTCCAACTCGTGGCACATCGAGCACCTCATACGTTTCTATCCTTGAAACACCCCAGATATGTACTATCCACTTTATGATGAACAAAGTTTTGATCTCCATAAATTGTCTCCACTTTTTTTCCATTATGGTTTAATCTCCACTTGTGGTTGCCGAGCTCCATGATCCTCCATTGCGAACTCTAATACGAAATCGCCATAACTGCGTCGACCACGTTTCTCCAAATCTCCAACGTTATCGCCGATGGGTTTTTCTCCAATATCGCCAAATGATTTCTCCTATTCGCCGACACATTTTCGCCTAAATCGCCAAATAAGTTTTCTCCAAGTCGCCAATACTTTGCTCCAAATCTCCAAGATATTTCGTCGATCAACGAGCAGCATACTTTCTTTTCTGTTCTCTTCAGAAAAGACCCAGTCTCCGATCCCTCCCTACACGTGCTACGGGCTCCGCGCTCTGCGTTATGGGTGGTCGGCTGTGGTTCCTTGGTCATGTCTGTTCATCCTACAATTCCACGGGCTCCGTGCCCGACATTATGGACTACGGGCTAGCCAAGGCCGAGAGCTCAGAACAGAACTAATTGCTCGAACGCTGCTTATACTATCTATATCTCCAAGTTATTTCGATAACCACCGAGCAGCACACGTTCCGCTCTTTTCTTTATGGAAAAGACCCAGTCTCTGATCTCTCCCTACACGTGTCGCGGGCTTCGCGCTCTGCGTTATGGGTGGTCGACTGCGGTTCCTTGGTCACGCCTGTTCCTCCTACACGTGCACGGGCTCCGCGCTCGACGTTATGGACTATAGGCTAGCTAAGGCCATGGGGGCCAGTAGCGAACTAACTGCTCGGACTCTACTTATACTTCGTATAAATACCTTATGGTTGCAACTACGAAGATTTTTTGCCAAAATACCATCTAACTGCATGCACATGCACTTTATAACATTTATCATGTATATAAGTGTCTTTTGCGCTTTCACGCGTTCTAACTACACTGTCCAGAAATTACAGATGATATCCACCAAGCAGATCATTGTGCTCCGCTGTTGCCGTCCGTCTCGCCGAACAGGTCTATATCGCCAGCCAACTTCTTCATCGAGTCTTCTACCTGATCCTCCAGCTGCTGGGTCTCCGCATCGCTCAGCCCTTCAGCAAACCCGCCCCTATCGCCTGAAGGCCGATAGCCGGATAATGGGACCAAACCACTGCAATGACATGAGTAGCGACAGACAGTACGGCGTCACGGTTGAAGCCCTTGAAGTTCTCCCACGTTGTCTTGCACCTCTGGATGATGGTGTCCGAATGTTGTCGCCTGCCATCAAGCTGAATACCTGGTTCCATGTCGAGGCAGTCAAGCACCGGTGAGAGTGCTGCGCGGAGGCTCCTTCGTGCTTGGTGGAGGATCCATTAGAACTTCGTCGTCATCCGACCTGTCGAACACAGCGGTCCTCCATGTTCGACTGGTCTGATCATCACCAAGCAAGATGCCACCCGGTTTGATGGAAGCAGAACCCGTCGTCTTCCTCCTCTTCTAGGCCAGCTCGTCTGCCGCTGCCCTCTTCCCCAGGGTTTTCTCCGACACCAGGGGAGAACTCTCCGTCCGACCAACATCTGCACCTCCAGAGTCCGACGAGATGCCGATGGCACTTCCTTCAGGTTGGGTTGCTGGTCGTGCATCCATAGCGGGTGGCCAATTGCCCTTTGGTACACTTGAAAAGTACACTGCCCTATCCTGTGAATGGATCTTCGCATAGGTAAATCAGTCTGCTGCTCGGCAATGAAGAAGGATAAAATGCATCAGGAATACACAACTGAGATATTTACCTGAGGAGACAGATTTTTGCAGTTAAAGGGCCTCATATACCCTAACATGTTGAAAGAGGAAAACTGAGCGAATAGTTCTGCAGCCCACTCTTCACAAACGTTCCTTGACAGTATCTCCGGCCTGTCCTGGGTAACGTTGGTTTCCCCCTTGAACTCGAAGGTTGGATGCACTCTCTCCTTATAGGGCTGCACACGGCGTACTATAAAGCTAGCCGCTACCAATCCACCATCGGTTCTCATGCCCATTATCAAGGCAAGAAGTTCCTTCACTTGCTCCATGTCAGCGTTGTTCGGCGTTTCCGACCAGCTCCTCTGGTTCTCCGAGATGTGGTCAGCGTCGCAGCGGACGGCTGGGTGGCTCTGTTTCATGTAGAACCACATGGCGTTCCACCCCTTCAATGATGTGTTCAGCGGCACGGTAAGGTACTCGCTCGCCATCCCATCATGTAGTTGAAGGTACACCCTATCGACCACTTTGGAACCACCGCCGCCTCTCTTTTTCAGCCAGAACAAGTAACGGAAGAGATTGAAATGGGGGAGGATTCCGAGATATGCCTCACAGAAATGGATGAAGATTGAGATGTGTAGAATAGTATTGGGATGGAGGTTGCATAGGCTAACCACCCAAAGCTCCAACAGATCCCTTAGGAATGAGTGAATAGGAAATGCCAACCCGCGCCAGAAATAATCCTCGAATACCACCAATTCATCGGTATGAGGTGTTGGGAAGGACTCACCGAGGGCCGGTCGCCATCCGGCGTTAGCATGGTTAGGAAGAACGCCAACCTCCACCAATCTGTTAAGTTCCGCCTCTCCCGTTCGCAATGGCACCCACTCTTTGCCCCGCCAGGCGCCGGCGCTCACCTTCTTGGGGTTTGTTTTCTTCGATTTGGCAGCTCCTTTCTTCGGCGCCATCTCTGCGATGTGATTGGGGTTTGGCGGGGGAAGTAAATGTGGAAGCGAATCTGGAAACTCGAGGATTGAGGATGAAGATGGACTGGCAAAGTGGCAAAGGTATGAATACGGGATGCGGCGGCGCAGTTATAAAGCACTTTCCCCACCCTCTCGCATTCGAGGTTTTTTGGGAAACCATGCTCGTAGTTTGCGCCCTTTCGAATTCTCCGACGCGGATTAATGGGCCGCAGCCTGGTCTTTCACATAACTGCAACCCATCTTGCTCATTTATCGCCGCCGTTGGTTGTTACTCGCCGAATAATCGTCGACTTCTCCGTCATTTATTGAGGCTCAGTAACCGTTACTGTACAGTCGTTTCTCCGGTTCTTTCTCCACGGTTGGATTCCTCCGATACCTCCGCTTGCGGCTTGGGGACTGGCTGCCTGGTCGACTGGTCTTTCACTATTTCTTTGTTTCTGACCCTGGCACCACGTGACTCCGTCACCTACTGTCAGGCCCGGGGATTAAGTGGGCACACTTCACCTTGCGGTGAATGTGCTTTTCGGGTCTACGCCCGGGGACTAGCTGTCTGCTCGTCTGGTCCTCTATTCTTCTACTTTGGACCCTGGCACCAAATGACTACGTCATCTACTGTCAGGCTCAGGGACTAAGTGGGCACTCTTCACCTAGTGATGAATGTGCTTGCTTTTTTCTGGAAGACTCCGTGCCTCTCAAAGCTGAACAAGACTAATTGTTTCTCTCGTGGTCGGACTCTAAGCGGGCACACTTGGTCCACTATAAAGAAATTTTTGATTCTGAACTTGAGCTCCATACACCCTTATGGCAAGCTGTGTTTGGGTTATGCTACTCGGCTACGGTTCGTGCTGCTCGGTAACAGCACACGCTGCTCGGCAACTACTCACAACTGCTTGGCAACTAATCACTGTGGTCGAACCATGAGTTCGACTGCTCGGCTTTGTTCGCACCTGCTCGGACAAGCTCAAGACAGCGTTGCACAACAGGTACAAGGTGCTCGGGGACTAGCTGTGGGGGGTATGACCTAGATACCCACGGCAGACCACATGGGCTACGCCCTTAGGGGCGGCCCAGCCCACAAGACAAAGCCTTGTGGGGCACCACTCTGCTTGGAGCCTTCTGCAAGGCATCTGGAAGATATCCTGAAGATACTACGAGATCTGTTAGGATATGTATGATCTTAAGATTCCTGTAATCAGTTATTACTTTCCGGTTATCTCTTAGATCTAACCGACTTGTAACCCTGCTTCCGGACTATATAAGGCGGGCAGGGACCCCCTCCAAACTCACGCAATATCATACGATAGCTAATACAAACCAACAGACCACAGGAGTAGGGTATTACGTCATACTGACGGCCTAAACCTGTCTAACTCGTGTGTCTCTGTTGCCTTCTTGTTCTTGATCTCACGCTCCCCTGCCGATCAATCTACCTTCGTCGGATACCCCTCGGAGGACTGCCGACGATATTCTGTCGACAGATGTGGAAGCAGGTTTTTATTTGGTGCATTGTGCAGGGCAATGAGGCCCACCCTGCGCGGCTAAGCCAAGCCTGGCTCCGCGTAAACGACCGCCGCCCCACGTTTCCAAGAAGCCTGGCTAACAACCCCTCGTGGGCTTTTGGGAGCCTGGCTAGCAGGGCCTTACAGAAAACCAAATAGGCCAAGGTTGTATTGTGCAAGCTTGGCCAGGGGAGGTCAGGGAATCAAACACACCCTATATATATATATTGGAATCATTCATAAAGTTTGCCTGCATGATGATTAAAAGAACCATATGCATTTGACAAACACCTTCAGTAAAAATTGTGATCAAAAGCAGCGCCAATCCAATCAGTGCAAACTACAAAGTCATGAATCAGAAAATTCAAACCATTTTAGTGAAGCACATGTTTTGGCCAATGGACCATGTCCACACACACATAATGTGTTTGGTGTTAATATAAACTCTTAGTCATTAAATATGTGCATGAAGGATTTACAGGCGGTTCTTTGCATGATTAGCAACACAACTAAATGCATTAAGTCAAGTAGGGCAATGGTGTTTTATTTGTATGCAAGGCTGGGAGCATACTGTGGTGGCCAGATTGGTAAATCACTATAAATGGATACATAAATTTACGTGGAAGATATTTTTTTTTTCTTTTTTCAAGAAACAGGATTGCCCCGGTTATGTATGCATACAGACATTTGTTAAAAAAGACTGGTTATATACAAGTAAAAAGGATGAAAATAAGAGAGAAAGACAAGAATATTGTAGAAATTCCTTCTAGATGAAATAACTCTATTTTGCTCGAAGCATAAACATGGCAAAAGTTAGGATGCATATGCACAGCTGATTTGCAATTGATATTTTTTTTCAAGCCTAAAAGGGCTAGACTAAGTATGGCTTGAATCCATATATTGATGACTACACAATTGATAAATATAATTTTACTAGAAAATAATGGCCAAATCAATGATAAATGCATACATATTCTTATCGTTTGTGCATAATGAAGAAGCCCCCATCTGATGTCGAGAGGAGGCTCATCTGTTGCACCTGGAGGAGCTCATCTGAAGGGAACACCATTGTTGGGTGTAGGGTAAGGGATGTCACCGCCATGTGTAGGAGAGGGGACATCGCCACCAGGTACGGGGAAGGCGATGTCGCTATCGCCGATGTGGGGAAGGAAGCCGCCGCCGCCGCCACCGCTGGTTATAGGGGAAGGGACGCCACCGCCATGTGTAGGAGAGGGGAAGTCACCGCTAGGTGCAGGGAAGGCAGTGTTGTTTTTGCCGATGTGGGGAAGGTAGTCTTCACCGCCGCTTGGTGTAGAGGAAGGGACGCCGCCGCCGGGTGTAGGAGAGGGGACGTTGCCGGCAGGTGCAAGGAAGGCGATGCCGATGTCAGTGATGTGGGGAAGGAAACCATGCCGGCGCCCCTAGTTATAGGGGAAGGAATAAGCCATATGCAAGAATGTATTGTCTATATCTCTATATAATGTCCTGGCTCATATCATAGGGTCTCCGAGGTGTCTTGGGATCTTATCCTACACGTTTAGTGCTTCTAGACTTTTAGTGCTAGTCCTCGTTGACAAGCAGGCTCATTGAAATAGTAAATCAAACATTAGCTTATTAGTAACAATGCAGAACTGTGAAGTCATGGCATGGCATTCAGTTATGTGTTACACAGCAGGACACCCTCGTACAGCAGCAGCATGCTCAAGACTGATTAGTTGGTTGTTCCACTAATTTCTTCCTGTATTCTTAGTTACAACCTCATTCCAGGAACAAGAATTTTAGCCTGATACTTCCACCAACTTATTATGCCACATGCACTCTGCTTCATGGAAATACTGGATGTCATACATTATTGAGATGTCCAGTAGAAAATGCATTGATCTTGTATCTAGAGTTGCAATTTTTGTGGATCCAAGAATTATTTAAAGGAACTAAAATCAATACGGTGAAGATAAAGGGACACTGATACTCTAACAAGAGAACACATTAAAGATTGATACGCTCACTTCTAATACTTTCCAGCCAACACTTTGGCCAAGTCAAGTTATTAGCACTTCGCTTATTAATCTTTAATTCTATTGTTAGAGTATTAGTGTCCCTTTTTCTTGACTGTCTGGATTTTGATACCTTTGAATCGACTTTTGGATCATCAAAAGTTTCAACTCCACATATAAGATCTGTGAAAAGAACCTTCAAGAGAGCATGGTGGACCTCAGGCGGCACTACCACTACATCTCCCAATTGTCTTGGCAGCTAACTCAGCAGCTTCCTATGTCGGAGATGTGATTTTTTCATTAGTACTTAGAATTGATTCACCATTTGAATATGATGTAGAAAATCATCAGGTGAATTTATCAGTGGAATGCCATCCCATGGTGTTGAATGTCATTTTGTTTTGCATGAAATGGGCATGGGTCAATGAGAAATCTTGACTCGCCCAAGTCAGCCATGTTTTTCTGCCCTAATTCAAACTGGAATAACTTTGATTTTATAACAATTGAGGATGTAGTTATAGTTAAAGTATAACACCAGCCTGCATATCAAGCCACAATGCTATCGAAGTCTAGAAACATTTGATTCTCATTAACTTGCTAAATTGGAGTGAAGAACAAAAGCAAACTGAATTATTATCCCAAGACTTGGAATTGCAAGTGCTCTTGTCACACCAATAACACTTGCCCTACTTTGTAATTAAATATTTCAAAATATAGCACTTAGCCTTATGTATATAAATAAACAGAACATTTATACTTTGAATATTGCACATGTTGAGTTCTGTGGAAATATCTGTTCGGTTACTAACTTATTTAGATGGACAAAAAATGCATCCACCAATCCCTCTAGTGTAATAAACATGAGTTGTCACACCACGCCCTTTGGTGCAGCAGGAAGTCAGGAACCCACCATGTCACCGTGCCTCGCCAGCGTGGCAGATTTGATGCACCAATGCATGCGGAGCAGCAACGTTACCTTACCACGCCACGTGGACTAGCAGCCAGATGGGTTAGATCTGAAAATATTTTAGTGTAGAATGTTTTAAAATATTATTTGCAATGGGTTAAAAAGTAAATTTTTCTTTATGCCATTACGGACCATCTCAAGTTGTTGAAGGGTGATTTGATTGGGCTTTAGAAAGGTTGAAGTGTGAGAGACTCCTTATGAACTGACGGGCTGTGTGGCTTGTATCCTTGGTTTGAGTGGGTAAAACATCTACCCCCCCCCCCCCCCCCCCTATTCATAAAGTTGAAAATGATTATTATTTGAATACCACGCTCCTGATAATGAGCATGTTCTATATCTACTAGCTTCATAGAAGTGCACGATTAAAGGACTCGTGGAAGATCAAGCTCCACCCATGCTTACTTGTCCCCGCTATGCTTAGATCCTAATGGTGGAGAACACTTACTTGTGGCATAAATGCATTGATGCAAAACCAACCCATTACCTTGCTAAGGTCAGTTGCATATAATTCTTTGTATTATTAAATGGATAAGTTCTATAGAGTACAATCTCGTACTCAGGGTACTGTCTTTGAGTTGTTTTCCAGGTGAGGATGCCCCTACCTCTATGCCCTTGATCCTTCAACAGCTTGGGAGTTATATATTATCAGCATATCAATCATAGACCCCGAGCGTGGTGTGACTCGTGGGTAGTTTATGTATTATGTTGCTAAACTACTGTTGTAGGCTATTGTGGCTTGATGTTGAACCATTAATTTGTGAATTGATGTACCCCTCTAGACTTGTGTTGTAAAGACTTGGCTACATTGTATGTTAAGTAAACTTGTGTGAGCTATATGTGTGATTATGTGACATGATCCTGGATGAAGGCTTACTACAATAGTTACCACAGGTGGTGTTACCAGGGGATGATCGGTTAAGTGCGAGCCAAGGCTGGCAGCTTTACTTGGTCAAGCAAATTGAAGATGTCTAGCACCACCTAGTACAAACATTGAGCCCTTGTTGCTCAAGAACACGATTTAATCCTCACTGGAGGTAGGGGGCGCTGCCCGAACCAATATAGATCCTAAGTCTCAGAGCGCTAAGCCATCCAAACTCCATGGATGATGATAAATTTACAAGTTGGTGACACGAAACACCATCTGTCAACTTGTTGGACCGCATACCTCAGAGGAGGTTCACATGTTCATATATCTGACAACATGTTTTGTGGTACAATAATAAGCATGCTAGCTGACAATATTATCGATGTTTACATGTGGCTGCGTACAATCATAGATGTGGGAAGCACTAGAGGCCAAGTTAGGGGTTTCTAATGCTGGTAGAAAGTTGAATGTCATGGAGCAACTCTATCACTACAAGACGGTCGATGGTCGTCCTGTAGTAGAGCAACCTCATAAAAATACAAATACTTGCAAAAGAACTTGAGAACTTTGGATGTGTGCTGCCATATAAGTTTGTGGCAGGAGGCATTATTGCCCAGTTGCCACCTTCTTGGATGGACTTTGCTACTTCTCTAAAACATAAGAGTTAGGAGTTTGGCGCTGTTGACCTGATTGGCTATTTGGGTGTTGAGGAGGAGAGGAAAAGACTCTCATGGCAAGGAGGTCGATGGGATTTCTAGCACTCATGTGGTGCAAAAGAAAAAATCCTCAAACTTCTCACAACCACCAGAAAAATAAGCAAGAGCTCAGACAAAATGCAACAAGCACATTTAAGAAGAAAAAGAACAAGGAAAAGGGGAACTGCTACATTTGGGACAAGCATGGTCATTGAACGAGTGAGTGTGAGGACTGAAAATTGAAATAGAACAAAAAGTCTGCATTCGTGGTGTTAGTGAGACTTAATGAGGAACATCTAAGTGCGTGGCACCATGAAACGTTTCAGTTTCTCAAAAGAATCGCTGCCAAATAGTATGAGACGTTTCGGATTCTCAAGGAGAAACGGTTGGAACCCATTCTCATTTTTGTACTAGCAAAAAGAAACAACCAGATCCTGGTTTCCCCTAATTCTAGTTCTAGTTTCAAATAATATAGCCAGGTAGCCAAATGATTCTGCAAAGTGATTCTTAATCACCAGAGAAACATTTCCATAGAGAATCTGAATTCGAAATGTTTCTGTGAGAATCTGGAGAGATCACCTTATAACTTTGAGATACTCCAATAACAAAAGGAAATGCCACTAGCACAAAATATGTTACCTATACAGACTAACTTTCTCCACCACTGGACTGACAGTCCTGTATCACCATCAATGCCATCCTTGATCATGGCAGCCTAAGACTGGATTCTGCTAATGATCTCTTTAAGTGACTATATTGTGTGGTATTAATTTTCCCTCATTCCAAAAGGAGAGAAGTGAAAATAGTACAACCCAAATCATCTACTATTTCATTATTTTCAAATAAAATGACACCCATGCATCAGATAAAATTCGACTGAATTTGAATCTCAAAAGGTGTATCACAACAACAACAACAACAAAGCCTTTAAGTCCCAAACAAGTTGGGGAAAAGGTGTATCACAAATTAGCCAAATATTAAAGCCATGAAATCATCAGCTCCTTTATACGGTCATCAAATCCAAATGAAACCAAAGATTATAAGAAGTAAAAGATAGAATTCTCGTTTCTTATCTTACTTACCATGTGGTTGTAAAAGCGTAGAGCTGCTCTTGCTACAATCTGGATTGCATCTTGTGCTCTGTGCGCCAAAAATAACTGGACAGTAAGCCATTTGTAAACTACACCAACCAGAAATTCAGTATGCTTGCTTTGTCACCTTTGCTTGAAGGAATGGTCACGCACAAGATAACAGCAGCCTTGGGCAGTAATAACATGATCGGATGAAAGGCGAGCCATTAACAGAGAAGCAACAAGAGGGAATCCCTGCTCCCTGCACAAAAGTTTATGTTGTTGCCAATAGCAATTTCTCTGCACCAATTACAAAAACATATCAACCAAGGAAGAACTTGTTAACCCTTTGGCACCACGTAGATATATCTTCTAAAAATCTTAAATAATAGAACACAACAACGAAACAGTGTAACAATATACAGACCTGAGCAGTGAGGATATGAAGCAATAACCATAAGGAGATGCTACTGTCTGGGCAAATGGGCATAAAATATTCCCCATTACAAAGGGTGCAGGAGCATGGGCACATTTGTAGTAATATCAACTTGCAAAGTGGGGCATGTGTTATTGCTACAACTAGAGCACTTGCAATTCCTAAATCTTGGAAAACAATTCAACTTGCGTTCCTTGTTAACCCAAATTTATTTAGTTAGTTAACCTCATAAAAACTTTGATACGGCTGCAGCATGATATGCAGGTTTTATTTTAACTTACATAATTAACTATAGTAAAATTAAAGTTATTAAGTTATGAATTATGCCAAAAAAATATGTATAAGTTGAGCGACTCAAAATTTGTCAGTAACCCATGGCCAATTCATGCGAATCAAAATGACATCCAACACTGCTGGAATCACACTCCACTGATGAATTCACCTGCTGCTAGTGTTTCCATGTCATATTCTAATGGTGAATCGTGTCTAAATACTAATGAAGAAATCACATCTGTCTATTCCAATTTAAACCACTTCAACATGGGGAGCTGCTAAGGTAGCAGCCTAGACACTTGGGAAATGTAGTGGTTTAGTCCTGCCTCCGGTCCACCTTTCCCTCTTCAAAGTTCTTTTCACTGTATCTAGAGTTGCAATTTTTGTGGATCCAAGAATTGATTTAAAGGAACTAAATCTATACGGTGAAGAAAAAGGGACACTGATACTCTAACAAGAGAACTAACTAAAGATTGATATGCTCACTTCTAATACCTTCTAGCCAACACTTTGGCCTAGTCATGTTATTAGCAGTTAGCTTATTACTCCTTAATTCTATTGTTAGAGTATTAGTGTCCCTTTTTCTTGACTGTCTGGATTTTGATACCTTTGAATCAACTATTGGATCACCAAAAGTTTCAACTCCATATATAAGATCAGTGAAAAGAACCTTTAAGCGAGCATGTGGACAGGCAGCACTACCACTACATCTCCCAGCTGACTCGGCAGCTAACTAGCAGCTTCCTATGTCAGAGATGTGATTTTTTTCATTAATAGTTAGAATTGATTCACCACTTGAATATGATGTAGAAAATCATCAGATGAATTTATCAGTGGAATGTCACCCCATTTTGATTTGCATGAAATGGGGATGGGTCAATGAGAAATCTTGACTCACCCAAGTCAGCCATATTTTTTGCCCTAATTCAAACTTGAATAACTCTGATTTTATAACATTTCATGTAGTTAAAGTATAACACCAGCCTGCATATCAAGCCACAACGCTACCAATAAGCGTAAGTCCCACTAACCGTCTGTGGCTTCAACTGCTTGAGCAGGTCAAGTTCATCACGTGATCTATCCTCTTGGAAAGTTTCAAGGCATATGATGAGTTCCTTCACTGTGGCTACTTGTAATCTTGTGTTACCAATTCTTAGTCTTACACCGCCTCTTAATCTTGAACAGGTCAAGTTCCTCATAGGTGAGTGATTTAATGGCTTACCACTTACACCACGCTTCTTGAAACACCTCTTTGAAGCCCTCCATATGCATCAAGAAATTCTCCATATGCACAAAAACCAACTCTAGAAGGACTATGAGATGCCAAGGGAAGACGGAGGTCATCCAATGGCTTGCATGAGTAGCTAGTGATGGAGGTGTCCCTTTTTGATATTCTCAGAACTACTTCCTCAACTGCTCAAGATTCTCGATGCATGGCTTGGCACAAGGATGGTGGACCCAACAGTTAGGGCAAGCATGTTGCTACATACATAGAGATTTGTTCCCTTGGCACATGGGCTTCTCATTGGCTGGGAGAAAGAGACGTTGGACATGTAAACCATGTTGTGCAGCAGTGATCATGTTCATGACAAGGACGCGGCAAAGGGGTAGATGTATCTGGATGGTACCATTATAGTGAGGTTGTTCTTGAATGGTATGCTCTGCATAAATGGTTCCTCAATGATGGTACTGTCCAAATGCATCGGCCTCTTCCTGGTGACCATGACACTGTTATGTAGAATGGCTTCCAGATCGAGCAGTCTCCTTCTTCCACCCAACAAAGCCTGAGTTCTATGGAACAGAATATCCATACGCTGCATTTGTCACACCATGATGGTCGGGGCCACCTCCTGCTTGCAGATCTATGCACCGGGGATCTCTCTAGCATATCAAGGACGAGGTTCCGAAAGTCACTTAGCCATGCCTCTACAACCGACTCCACACGGGTGAGCCCTGCCATGGCCTCCCTCTCCACTCAGCCTCCACACCATCATATATAGGCCTTCAAGAGTTGCCCCATGTTTTCACAAAGGTTGTCGTGCCTTTCTACAACATCCTTTGCTACGAAATTCCCTCGTCTAATCCTGAAGAAAACCGGCAATAGCACGCTGGATTCCAAGAAGACCTAGATCTCCTTGATGGCTAAAGGATTTGCCAGCAACAATGGCGCGACCACGACCACCCCTGTTAGGCCCATGTACTTGGTGGTCCATGCAGCCATGAGCGCCACTGCATCCTTGTACCAGTGGTGGTCCAACATGATGTACAGCACACTTAGCATCTCCAGCTCGGTGCAAAATCACGCCACCATCAGCCACATACCCTCACCATGCCTGACTTAGGGCCTGTTTGGATCCACTAGTGCTAATGGTTAGCAACTAAAATTAGTAGTAGTGGATTCAAACAGAAATGCTACTAGACCAACTAACTATTAGCTAGAGGGTTACTGACTATTTCCACAAGCAGATAGGTGTCAACTACTATCAGTAACTTATTAGTATTTGGATCCAAATGGACCTGCTAATAATTAGTTAGCTAATTATATATCGCACTAGTGCGTCCCCAACAGCGCTGCTCCTTCAGCGCCGCCACATTCCTGCTCTCCTGGTCTACTCCAAAGGATGCGGCCCTGGAGCTGTACCAGATGCTTGCTTCAACGCCGCCATTGCCTCTACTCGCTTAAGAGTTTATCTCTAGATAAGCACCTAGGATTCTAAGCAAGATTGGGTTCTGGTAATACAGTGACATGAAGGATGCTATTGAGCACTCAAACAATGGAAAGATGGCGATGAAAACTAAGAAGCGTTGATGAAGTGCTTGAATGTCCAGCACTAGAGAACCAGGATTTCCAACTCGGAAAGGTGCTTAGTGGCTTAGTGCTTTGCATGGCAGCTTAATTGCTGGCATAAATTTCCTTATAGCCCTTATTTTTTGCATGGATTCGTTACCATCCAAAAGTCAACCTTCCATTTTTTTGCATGGATTCATTATTGTTGTCCAAAAGTCACCCTTCCATCCATGGACCATGGATGATTTCCATCACAAGGTCGATAGTGTGAAGCCTCGCTGCTCCATTAGACTGTAGGTGGGGACACGAGAAGCGAAGCTGTGCACACTATATATATTGGACTCATTCATCAAGTTTGCCTGCATGATGATTGCAGGCACCATATGCATTTGGCAAACACCAGTTCAGTAAAATATTGCGATCAAAAGCAGTGTCAATTCTATCGGTGCAAACTATAATGTCATCAATCAGAAAATTCAAACCATTTTAGTGAAGATCATGTTTTGGCAAATGGACCGTCCACACACTTAATGTGTTAGGTGTTAATATAAATCCTTAGTCATTAAATAGGTGCATGAAGGATTTACAGATTGTTCTTTGCATGATTAGCAACCCAACTAAATGCACTAATTAAGTCAAGAAGGGCAATGCATTTGAAGTATTATTTGTCTGCAAGGCTGGGAGCATCCTGTGGTGACCAGATTGGTAAATCACTAGAAATGCATATATATAAACTTATGTTGAAGATATTTTTTCCTTTTTTTAAGAAACAGGATTGCCCCGGTTAGATATGTATACAGACTTTTTGTTAAAAAAAGACAGGTTATATACAAGTAAAAAGGATAAAAATAAGAGAGAAAGACAAGAATATTGTAGAAATTCCAGCTAGATGAAATAACTCTAATTTGCTCGAAGCATAAACATGGCAAAAGTTAGGATGCATATGCACAACCGATATGCAATTGAGATTTTTCAAGCCTAAAAGGGCTAGACTAAGTATGGCTTGAATCCATATATTGATGACTAGACATATTGATAAATGAGTACCACTAGCGTCCGCATGTGCAAGCGAGCGCTACTCCGCCCGCTCACCTTCCTCCCCCACCTTTTTCCTACTCCAATGTGAGCTCATCGATCCTCCCCGCCTCTACCTACCTTGACCACTGCCCTCGGCCAGCGATTCCATCGCCGCCGGCCGTGCCGCCTACCTCCTGGCCCTGCCCCTTGACCTCGCCCTCCTTGTCCTCACCCCCGCTTGCTACCCACCGCTTGCGGCAACATCCTTCTCCCCCCTCCCGACGCCGCCATGGCCATGGGCGCCCATGCTCTGACCTGACCCGACCGCCTCCTATACCGCTAGAACCCTAACGTCACCCTCCCACCGTCCCACTGCCTGGCCGGCCTGCCTCCCCCAAGCCCCTTCTAAACCCGCCGAAGTCAGAGAGAGGGAGAGAGAGAGAGCGATGAAGAACCTGCCACCGCTGTCGCCGGAACTCTAGCCGTCGTCTTCTTCTTCGTTGGCGCAAAGCATCAGTACACAAGGGTTAATTTGTTACTACAAAAAGGAAATACCTACACATCACAGATGTGTGCCAAATTGCCAACTACGTCCGGGGATGCTCACCTTGGCACTGACGCCGTCCTCAATGCAGTCCCCCTACCCACGCTGCCTCCGGTGGTGTTGTCGTCGGCCACCTCGTGCGCCGCCTCCACCATGCATCCTCGGGACGCATCCGAGCCATATTAGGGTCAGGGCTCACCTTGGATTGAAGAGAGATTGGGGCAGCAAAGGGTAGGTGAACCCCGACCTTTGCACACCGCCTTCTCCTGGCCAGATCCACACGTTCCTATGCTAGATCCAGCTGTCCCTTTGTCATCCGCAGCATGAACGCTGGTCCCATGCGCGTGCCTCGGTTGCCAGCAAGGCTGACCATCTTGCAGCACCATGGCCACCGCCGAGGGATGGCCGTTGTAGACGCATGCTCCGGCGTGAGGTCCTGGACGGCGCCAAACTCTTTGTGCCTGGCGTGGGGGGCCTATGCACTGCCGCCGTCGCTTTTCGAACACGGAAGGATAAGGGGAGGAAAATAGTGCTAGGGTTTGAAGGGGACGCCGGCTGGGTGGGTGTTTTAACCTCTGCTTGTGCGATCTTCGGCCATTGATATGGATCGGATGGATCTGATCGTCCAAAGCCAAAACAGACTGAGTTTGCCATGCGGGGGAAGGAGATTCCCAGCATAGGCCCAGGTTTGTGGGCCTAAAGCCCAGTGGGTGGCTCTGCTTTTGTGCAATGCATAATTCAATTTAAAATTCTAATAAATTAATATAAATACACTAAAATGCAAATTATAATAACCATGTATATTTCGGCTTTGTCAAAATGGTGAAGTACAGCCATTTCAAACAATACTTTCATGGTTTATTAGTAGTAAAGCCATTTTTCGTAACCACAAATTTTACGGTAATTCAACTCAACGAATAATTGCAATAATAAGTCATCAAACCATAGTCTTCCTTTCAAAAAAAATAATAAGTTGTCAAACGAAAAAGTCATCAACTACAAAGTTGAAGACCTCATCAAGATCTACAAGTTTAGTTTTGGTTTCTTCGTATGAGTTTGTTTGAACAATTCAAAAATTTGAATTTCAAAACATGACAACTTTAAACAGAATTTTGGGATAGAAAGTAATTTCAAATGAAAAAGTCATCAACAACAAAGTTGCAGAACTCATCTGGATCCACAAGTTTTGTTTTAGTCATTTCTTCATCCTACTTTGTTTTAACAATTTAAAATTTAAATTTCAAAACATGAGAACTTCAAATACAATTTTGGGATAGTAAATGATTTCAAATGAAAAAGTTGTCCACAAACTTATTGAGATCTACAACTTTTGTTTTGGTCATGTCTCCATCCAACTTTGTTTTAACAAAGTGAGACTATACATCCTTCACAAATAGAAACATCTCTCAGTCACATAACTATGTGTGAGATGTATCCATTTCTGAACAATGTGCACTATCGTTTTGTCAAAATCCTTTAAAATTTGTATGCAACAATTATAGACCAAAACATGTCGTGACGCAAGTTCGTAGATTTTTCTAACCAAGTTTGGATATTATTACATTTATTCAATAGCAATTCAACAAATAATTACAATAATAACTAAATTTCATAAGAAAATTTTTCAAATTTACACAATAACATATTTTTGGCTATAAGCACCGCATAAAATTTCGAAGCACTTTTAATAAAGTGGGACTATACATCCTTCACAAATAGATACATCTCTCACTTTGCCACATAACCATGTGTGAACAATCGTGCAGTAAATGATTTCACATGAAAAGTCATCAACGATAAAATTGTAGAACTCATCAAATATATATAACTTTTGTATTGGTCATTTCTTCGTCTAAGTTTGTTTGAGAAAATCAAAATTTGAATTTCAAATGAGAAATTCAAACCGAATTTTGGGATAATAAATGATAAATGATTTCAAATGGAACTATTATTAACTACAAAGTTGTAGACCTCAACGATATCTGTAACTTTTGTATTGGTCATTTCTCCATCTGACTTTGTTTGAACAATTCAAAATTTGAATTTCAAAATATGAGAATGTCGAACCAAATTTTGGGATAGTAAATGGTTTCAACTGGAAAAGTCATAAAAATAAAAATTTTAGACCTCCCGAGATGTACAAATTTGATTTTGGACATTTTTTTCATCCAAGTTTGTTTGAACAATTCGAAATTTGAATTTCAAATTACGAGAACCTCAAGCACAATTTTGGTATAGTAATTGATTTCAAATGGAAAAGTCATCAACTACAAACTTTTAGAACTCATCGAAATCTACAAGTTTTGTTTTGGTCATTTTTTCATTCGAGTCCGTTGGAAATTTCATAATGTGCCTTATCTATTTATTTGATAATGAAAAAAACTACAATGGGTCTAGGATTTCAATGGGCCAAGAAATGGAATAGGCCCAGAATTCGGCCCAACAATTAAAAAAAATTAAATTTCAATATACAAGAACTTCAGATTAAATTTAGGAGCAAAAATAATTTAAAATGAACAGTCATCAAATAAAGTGTTGTAGACCTCATCGAACTCCACAACTTAGATTTTGGTCATTTCCCCATCCGACATTTTTGAATAATTTGAAATTTGAATTTCAAAATATGAGAACCTCGAATAGTATTTTGGGATAGTAAACGATTTTAAACAAAAAAGTCGTCGACAACAAAGTTGTAGAACTCATCGAGATCTACAACTTTTGTTTTAGCCATTTCTCCCTCAAACTTTGTTTGAATAACTCAAAATTCGAATTTCAAAATATGAGAACTCCAAACATTTTGGGATAATAAATGATTTCAAATGAAAAAGTCACGAACAACAAAATTGTAGAACTAATCAATATCTACAACTTTTGTTTTGGTCATTTCTCCATCTGAGTTTGTTTGAACAATACAAAATTTGAATTTCAAAATATGAGAACTTTAAAAAGAATTTTAGGATAGTAAGTTTTCTCAAATGGAAAAGTCATCAATAACAAAGTTGTAGAACTCAATGAGATCTACAACTTTAGTTTTGGTCCTTTTTACATCCCACTTTGTTTGAACAATTCAAATTTTGAATTTCAAAATATGATAACATCGAACAGAATTTTGGGAGAGTGAATGATTTCAAATGAAAAGGTCATTAAAAACAAAGTCGCAGAACTCATCGGCAACTACATCTCTGGTTTTGATCATTTCTTTATCCAAGTTTGTTTGATTAAAAATTATAATAGTTCTATATTTTATCATGATCGGCTATTGTCATCGATCTATCGTCACAAAGCCCATGCAGAGTATACTATCATGATGTTTATGACAAAAACACAGCTTGGTCATAAACAACCGCCTATGAATAGTCATCACAAACAGCCTTTGTTTGTGACAGATAGGTGCTCTGTCATGTGGCAGTTGTCATAGAAGCCCAGATTTCCAGTAGTGGAACCTGCAGCCGCCGCTGGAAACTTAGCCACCGCCATCTTCTTCATCGGCGCGGGCGCGGGCATGGGTGCAGTCGGGCGTGAGCGAGTCAGGTGCGGGCGAATACAGTGGGTGTGATCGGACGGTCGGGCGCGGGCGAATGCGGTGTGCGTGCGCAACTCTAGGGCGTGCGTGCCCAAAAAGTAGCATTCGCATTGATAAATATGGTTTTAATAGAAAATATTTGCCAAATCAATAATAAATGCATAGCGATTCTTATCTTTTGTGCATCATAGAAAAGCGCCCATCTGATGTCGAGAGGAGGCTCATCTGTTGCACCTGGAGGAGTCCATCCAAAGGGAATACTGTTGTTGGGTGTAGGGGAAGGGATGTTGTCGTCATATGTAGGAGATGGGACATCGCCACTATGGAAGGGGAAGGAGATGTCACTATCACCGATGTGGGGAAGGAAGCCATCGCCGCCGCTAGTTATAGGGGAAGGGACGCGGCCGCCATGTGTAGGAGAGGGGAGTCACTGCTTGGTACAGGGGAGGCGATGTTGTTGTCGCCGATATGGGGAAGGTAGTCGTCATTGCCGCTTAGTGTTGGGGAAGGGACACCGGAGCCGCCGTGTGCGAATTTGCTGCCGCCGGGTGTAGGGAAGGCGGTGCCCGATGTCACTGATGTGGGGAAGGAAGGAGTGGGAGGAGAGTGCAAAAGGGAGAAAATGAGAGATAGCTAGGGTTAGGGGTATTTATTTATCCGAGGTGTCATTATAGGGCACACACGATTTTGGTGGTTCTTGTTACAATTGTGGGCGGCACGCACTTATGGTTTTGGTATATCTTTTTATAATTGTGGGTGTTATAGGGCACACACTTACAGTTTGAATGCATGACACAATGGCTAGTACATGCAACTAATGGTAAGAATACATGCCATGATGAACAGAACAGTTGTTGTTCTCATCTGTGAGACTGACGATAGACGTTAGTGTTGGCGTTGATCACCAGATCACAGGTAATTCGGCACAAGTAGAACTCGGGCTGCCAGAGGGCAGCTTGGCCAACAGGCCGCTTGGATTGTATTGAATTGCAATAACAACTTAGATACAAAAGATGCTAACCACTGCATATATAAGCAAGTGGTGTACCTACTCCTTAGCATATTCTAACTGCATAAAGTAGATGCTATGATTCCTACTTGGTTGCTAAGGCACCATGATCAACTTGGTCGCCAAGGAACCTGGAAAAATTACATGACAATGAATAGTAAATAGCTATAGTAGGTAACTGGAAAACATGAACACTAGGCTAACTACTGACAGTTAGAACACATAAAAAATGAGAATGTGGCGCCAGGCATACCTTCGGCCTGTTCGCTGGCTGGTTTCTGGGCTGGTTTGGGCTGGCTGGTGTTGATTTATTGTGAGAGAAAAATACTGTTGGCTGGCTGATTTGGGCTGGGTGAAACCAACAAGCGAACAGGCTACTTGAGGGCTCCGTGAACTAGTTTCATTATTAGAGGTGCTGATTTAGATGTAAAACACTTCTCTGGCTGAAAAAGTAGATCAGCAACAGAATCACCTTGGTCACCAGATTCCTGCAATAACAAGCCTCTTTGTGTATGGAAGAAATGAATCCCACGTTATCCTGCTCATAGCTTGCCCATGGAAACTCTTGGGTTGACCTAAGGAACTAACCAGAGGATTATCATAATCGTATTGTACAAGAATGTTCCTTGCTTTCATCAAGATCTCACTTCTCTTCCGTACAGCAAAATGAACTTCAACATCATCAACAAATTGGGTCAACTTGCCATCCTTTCTATCAGGCGAAAGAAACATCATGCTCCTAAGTTTGTTCTCAATTCAGCTGTACTCTGCACGACATCTTGGAACTCAATTAGCTTGGATGCCTCATTGGGTACAGCCTGAAAACACATAATTAAAGCATCAGTCAGAAACTACCTGAAACAGCAACAACCGGCTTGCAATGCAAATGTCTACAGAAAAGAAAACTTAAACGAGGAAGTTCATAGAACCCTAACTCGAGGGAGGCGGAGGAATCGGCGGCGGAGGCTGCCCGGAGGAGCGCGTTGGTGAGGGCCCCGCGGTTAGAGGCAGCGAAGGAGAGGGCCGAGGCGTGCAGGCGGAGGTCAGGCGCTGAGAGGGGCGTGGACGGGTCAGAGGCGTCGGCTGTGGTGGAGACGAGGAGCTCGCGCACGTCGTCGGCTGCCATCACCGCCGGCGGCGAGGGTGCTCGGCGGCGGCACACGGATCCGGACGGGCTTGGTTTGCTGACTTGAGCGACTGCGCTGCGGGAAGGAATTGAGCTCGTGTTGAGATCTGTATTTCGTCGGATTTACCGTATTACCCCTAACCATTTCGTTTCTTTCTAAGCTCAGAGTGTTTGGATCGCTTGAAAACGTAATAGATTAGGCTATTTAGCTTAGATCTGACATTCTATATTTTTTTAACTCATAAATAAACCTATCTTAAATTAATAGGATGGAAGATAGAAATATATTCTATAAATCACTATGCTATAATTTTATTCTTCAACTTGTAGCACACTCTCCAACTTACTTTCCTACAATAGAAATATAACATATAAGTATGTCCCTTATACGTCTAATAATAAATATACAAATATATTCCATATATAACTATATTAGCTTAAATTTGCTTTCAAGTTCGGTCTTTTAGATTTTGGCTAGAGAATTCAATTTTCAAGTTCAAACTTGCTTTAATACTAGAGCAGACTAGCAACATGGCGTGGGGCAATATGGTCATTTTATTATGAGGTGGGTTATTAAAGTAAAACCAATTCGCTTTGGACCAACATTTTAGTCCATTGTTACTCTAGTTTTTTTTTTTTTTGAGCAAAAGTTGATATCTCTAGTTAGAAAAAGAGTAAAATGCACCTCGGGTCCATTAACATTTGGAGGGGTGTAATCTGGGTCCATCAACTTTCAAAGTACATTTTCGGGTCCCTAAATTTTTTATGTTGTGCATTGTCGGTCCATAACCGTTCGGTTGCTTGGTAATTTTTCATTAAACCCCTTCAATTCAATAACTCTATCTCAAAATAGCCCTCATTAGAACTGGAGCCGGCGTCGACGCCGGCAGCCACCGTCGCTCAGTGAGCGTTCGGGGCCAGCGACGCCGCCGTGTCAGGCGCCCAGGCCAACAACGCCACGGCGCTGCAGGCGAGCAGGCTAGTGCCCTTGCGGGGCCAGCCATGCCACCCCCCGCGTGAGTGAGCGGGCGGGTGGGCGGCGCGAAGCCACGTCGCCGCGGGGCGGGCGGGCAACCACACATCGCCGCTGAGCACACACATGGATGCCCCAAGCAGCGCCTCCATGTTCCGCTTGGCACTCTTCGTCACGTCGTCGTGTAGCGCTGCCTCGAGCACGTTCCGCATCGCCTCTGCCTCGCGCACCTCTGCTTCATGTTCTTCATCGTGTTCTGCGGCCACAACGTCACCCGATCACGAGTGTCCTCCTGACGGCTAGCACGGCAGTGCCGTGGCTGGCCTACGTGGCCGCCCGCCCACTTGTGTGGCGGTAGCGTGGCGCGGGCACCTGTCCGTTCACATGGCGTTGTTGGCCTGGCGCAGAGGCGTGGCTGGCCTATGTGACCACCTACACGCTCGCTGAGCGACAGCGTGGCTGCTGGCGCTGACGCCTGCTCCTGTTCTTCGTGAGGGTTATTTTGAGACAGAGTTATTGAAGTGAAGGGGTTCAATGAAAAATTACCAAGCACCCGAATGGTTAGAGACATGCAATGCACAACATAAAAAGTTTAGGGATCTAAAAATGTAATTTGAAAGCTAATGGACCCAGATGACACCCCTCCAAAGGTTAATGGACCTATAATGCATTTTACTCTTAAAAAATGTAAGCCTTGGTCAAGAAGGATTAAAACAGTTTCATATACATCTGCACCTGTATTGTTGACAAGAGTTAGCTTGCTCGGCAGCACTACTCGCAGCCCTATCACTGTGGCTTGTACTGTTCATGCTACAAATAAGCCGCAGCCGTAGGACTACAGTATCTTTTTCTCCACCTAGGATCCCATGAATAAGATTAGTTAACAATTTAGTTCATCTCGTTAGGGCTTGTTAAGTTAATTAATGTTCTAGTCCCGGTTGGCCTGTTAAGGAAACAACCTAAAAAATCTCTTCGCTCGTTTAGCTGTTGAGCCATCTTGTTACACCAGTAGAGAATAGATTTTTGATTTTTGGCTTTAGTCCTGGCCAAAATTTGGTCCGAGAGTAATCGGAGATTTAGTCCCGGTTGGAACCATTAATCAGAACTACAATCCCCTGCCCAACAAATAGTGTAGCAGGCTTTTGCAGCAGAGACCTTTAGTCCTGGTTTGTACCAAATCAGGAATAAAGGTCGTCTTTCAATGCCGGTTGGAACCACCAACCGGGACCAAAGATCCCGCTAGCCTTTTATCCCGGATTTTGGCTCCAACCGGGACTAGAGGTTGATCCATTAGTCCTAGTAGGCTCCATCAACCGGGACTAAAGATCCACACCTATATATACCCGCTTCCACTGTCCTCCAGCCCAAGACAAAGGTCAAATCTTTGGTCTTTCCTTGCGCGCGTGTGTTCATCTGTGTTCTTGCTTGGGGGAGCAAGTTCTTACTCTCGGCCGCCGGCTTCATCTCTTCAATCTTCTAAAGGTTAGCAACTTCATCATCTAATCTTTCATTGCTAATAATGTAGATCATCTCATGGTTTAATAATAAGCATAGAAATATGTGGTTTTTTAATTAGGAATAATAATGGTGGATTTTATTTTTATTTATATATCATTTCTACATAACCTTAAACATTTATAGTTTTCTAGATCTTTGTTAGCAATATTATTTCTTGGTGAGATTTAATAATCGTTAAAAAATTATGTGCAAAATGTTTAAGTTTACTCCATGCAACAAACATATAAAAAATAAATTATCAATATATATATATATATATATATATATTGTATATATATATATTGATAATTTATTTTTTATATGTTTGTTGCATGGAATATTTATACGGGGTTCTATATTTATTAGGATGTTTTTTCAGTTTTTTTGGTTACGATGAATGGCGGCGGACTTCCCTAGCCACAGGAACCAGGTTTCCACCCTGACAATCTTCCATTCGCGCCATCGCCAGATAGGGCCGTTCCGCGTCACCTAGACCCATCAATAGTATGGAATATTTTAAGTTTTGCGTGCTAATATAATTTTTGCATATATACATTCATTCATAACATGATTGTTGCATATATCACAGACTATAAAACTGGTCAAGTGGTTGGAATCAACATTATAGCTACTCGGGGTGTGGGACATCTTTGAGACGACGACAAGTGTGGCCGTGAATGATGAAGGAGTCGAGTTATGGGTGTGCAGTCTCGCCTTTGACATCCCCACTAGGTACAATAATGAGGTGCACTAGGACATCGTGCAGATTGGACGACAGTAGTCAACTAAGATAGGCACCTAGATCGATGTTGTGCTGCTTTCTTTGCAGGAAGTTGAGCGAATTGGCTACCGTATGCCTGAATTCTTATCCTTGAAGATAGAAGCTTTACGTCAGCATAGTCTGGATGTGCCACGAGTAAGTGAGAGGCATGCGATATTCAACCAAATGGATGTGTTACATCGTGTATGATATGAGAGTATTGTTTATTTATAATTATTATTATATGAGGGCTTCCTAATATTTTTTGTTTGTCCGCTTACAGATTTTGGTCTATGATTTCACCTATGCTATATGTGGCTTGCAACCCATTCTCACGCAAGCTATTAAGTGACTGGGGTACGCTTGGGACTTCGTGGAAGCGATGGGCCCGAGGATGACAGCTGGTATCTAGTATTGCGTGAGATTTAGGCAGAACCAGGCCATCGATAGTCCGTCAGTAGGCTACATCTATGGGATACCATGTCTTCGGTGTTGTGAGGCAATGGAGAGTGTTTTAGTGCGGGCCTTGCATTACATAGACAATGACCGTGGTTACACAATCTGAGACATACACTACTGGCAGTGGAGACAGGCTAGAGTTGCGGCCGGTTTGTAAGGTTCATGTGTTAATTAGGTTTATTCGTATTGTTATGTTTAATTAGGATTATTCGAACGGTTATGTACTTTAATTAGGTTTATTTGTATGGATATTTTAATTATGTTTGTATGCAAGTTAATTATGTTTCATTTGGTTTATTTGTATGGACATCATAATTATGTTTGTACGGATTGAAATTTAACTCGTGTAGGATTGAAATGCATATGCAAATAAAAAAATAGAGAAATAAAAACAAAAAGAATTAAAGGGTACTGCCAACCGGGATTAAAGGGTACTTTTAATCCTGGTTGTCGTTACAAACCAGGACTAAAAGTCCCCCACTGCTCCCACCTACCACAGCGGGCGATCACCACTCATCCCAACTACCACTGCCGTTGCTCACACTTATAAAAACCAGCCACTCCGGGTGCCATTCATCTCCCACGATGACATGGAGTGTTGTGTTGTACCCAATTCATCCGTTGTTGTTTGCCCAATTTCCTATCCACATATATGGCCTCTCTGTGGGAGAAATCCCTCCACATATAAATTTTATTACGCGTAGTCAGCAATGATGCACACAAGAGGTATTAGAAGAATGTTTTTGAAGATGGAGTAACGCCAAAGCCTGGAGAAGCTGGGTGTGACTTTCGTGCAACATAATTGTTGCATGGGTTGTCTTCTACGTTGATGGATCCATCAAATGTGATGTGCTCTGAAATGTTTGCAGAGTGTCTATCCATGCAAGGCATGAATGGGTTGTCCATAGGTTGATGATCCATCCAAGGCATGAATGTACTGTCTTCCGAGAGGCATGGGTTCATCAGAGCTCGCACAACCGCCCCCTTCATCTCCAAATAGGCGTAGTTCGTCATCCACCTCTGGTATCCTCTGACACCTATTTGACCATACTTTGGTGCTAGAAGAATGTTTTTGAGGTGGTTATTCTATAATGTGTTGGTACACTTTGATTGTAACATTGACCTACTCAGAGAAAGGTCTTTGTTATTGTATATGTAATTTTATTGTTAGGTCTTTGTTATCGTATATGTATCCCAAATATTTATTCTAAGGTTCTCTAAGATCTTTATTATTGCTTTTGATGTCACATGTGTCTCATAAACGATCTTGAATGGAGAAATGTCCAAAATAAAAGTTGTAGATCTTAAAAAGTTAAACAACTTTGTAGTTGACAACTTTTTCATTTGAAGTCATCTTGTCAAGGAAAACTTTGTTTGAATTTCTCAAATTTAAAATTTAAATTTTTAAAATGACCTCAAATGGAGAAATAACCAATACGAAAGTTGTAGATCTCGAAAAGTTATGCAACTTTGTAGTTGACAACTTTTTTATTTGAAATCATCTACTATTTTTAAATTCTGTTTGAAATTAATTTTTTTAAAGAAGTTTGATTTTCCTTTTTAATCTCTGGGTAAAACTTGTAACTAGTCTTTCTCCGTCATACTAACTTCAAATTTGATGATTTTTTTCTAAAATTTTCTAAAATCATGCTCTATAAATTTATTGTGTTCTTACAGGTTTCATTTTGGTCATCTTTTCATGTGAATTTGTTTTATCAATTCAAAATTTGATTCTAAAAAAATGGTAACTTCAAACAACATTTTGAAGTGGTAAATCAATTCAGTTGGGAAATTCATGAACATAAAAGTTGTAGAAATAATCAAGATCTACAACTTTTATTTTGGTCATTTCTTTATTCAACAAATTGGTAGTAAACATTGTTCCAATTTTACATATCTCTCATATAGTTTATGACTATATGAGAGATATGTAAAGTATGAACAATGTTTACTATCACTTGTTGGATGGAAAAATGTCCAAAATAAAAGTTCTAGATCTTGAAAAGTTATACAACTTTGTAGTTGACAACTTTTTGACTTGAAATCATTTTGTCAAGCAAATTTATGTATGAATTTTTTAAATTTGAAATTTGAATTTTTAAAATGTCCTCAAATAGAGAAATGACCAGAACGAAAGTTGTATATCTCAAAAAGTTATGCAACTTTATAGTTGATAACTTTGTCATTTGAGCTATATTTTTTTACTATGCAATTTTCAATTTTTAACATATTTATGTTAAAGGAAATATTTAAAACTATTGCATGGGTGGGAAATGAAACTGTCGTGTAGGCAACAGTTTCGCTGCATGCCAAAAATTAGCTTTAGTCCAGGGTTGGGCCAACAACCGGGATTAAAAGGCCTCCTTTAGTCCTGGGTTAGGAACCTTTAGTCCTGGGTTGGGCCACCAACCGGGACTAAAGGCCTTTTAGTCTGGTTGTTGGCCCAACCCAGTACTAAAGGGTACGAACCCTACATATACTCGTGTTCTCTCTTCTTCTTTCTCCTTTCAAGCGTTAGATCTGCCACTCCACCGCGCCGCCACCCCTGCCGTGGCCCCGTCCAACCACGCCCTCTTCTTTGGCTCTAGCCTCGCCCTCGTCCCTTGGCACCAACGCGCACGGCTCACCCTCTTCTCCGGCTTGCATGGTGGGACCTCATCCTCATCTCCCCAACGGTCGGCCGGCCTCGCCCTCGTCCTCGGCTCTGACACGTGCGGCTCACCCTTATCTCCGGCTCATGTGGTAGGCCCTCATCCTCATCTCCCCGACACACACGGCGGCGGCACCCTCGTCCTCGTCCTCCAATGACTGGCTGGCCTCGCCCTCGTCCTCAGCTCTAGCGCGTGCGGCTCGCCCTCATCCTCGGCTCCGGTGCGCATGGTGGTTCCCTCGCCCTCGACTCAATTCGGCCGCCATCCACCTCATCCTCATGACGCGCGCGCGCGGTGGCACCCTCATCCTCCACTACTAGAAATATCCACTTCTATGATGAAAATGATAATAACGAATCTGAAACCATCATAGAAGAGCGCTTTTTTGACGAATATTTCTATTTTGTCATAGATTGGTGGTGACAATCCTGCAACCCTCCCTTTCTATGACAAAATCAGGCATTATCACAAAAAACGTCATAGAAGAGCACTGGGTTTTGTCATAGATCACTCGTGTGACTCATCTACGATGATGTCTTTTAAAACTATGACGAACAGGGCTTCGTCAATGAACTAATTACACACTTGTGATGAACAATATTTGATCTGTAATGAATGGCTTCATCATAGATCTGATGGGTTATGAGGATGCTACGCTAGCCGGAAAACAAAAATTTTGACCTCATAAACTAGGATCTACTGCTAGTTATAGATCACGGGATTACCACTAGACGCGTAGGTGCAGCGGAAGTGACTCGATGTAGTCGAATGCATCGTAGCAGTGTCGTGCAGTTGCGAGGTCATCCGTCCATCCGTCCCCTTCATGTGGTTCGTCCTTGTGCTCCAGATGCAGCACCTCTGAGGTATCCACACGTACAGGGAGGAAGCATTGCGCCTCTGGACTGCTAGGTCCGTGAGGAGCAGCAGGCGTGGGCATAGGATGGGCGCGGCGGCTGCCAAAAGGCGTGGATTACTTAGCCCTATTGCCCACCCCACATATTTATAGGTGTCTCTAATGAGCTCCTGAGTTGGAGGCCCATTAGTAACCCTAAGCCTTGTCTAACTCAGATCCAATCCGAATTAGGCTTCCAGCCCCTTAAGCGTGCGACCCTATGGGTTCACGCACACATAGACATGGCCCGAGTACTACTACTCAGCCATTAGTTGATAGCAGCCTCTAGCAAGGCATGTCAACTCCTATGTGTACGCAAAGATCATATCAGATGAACCACCACAAACCATATACTTGTTATTCCCTTGCCTCACGATATTTGGTCCAACTCATAGGTTAACACTTAACCCAAGCACGGCGCATTTCTTGATCTAATCATTAGAGTGATCTAGTGATATCTCTCTCATATATAGAGAGGGGCAAATTCTATCTTGATTATCTATGTCTCATAGCATGTTTCCCGATAAACCCGAAAACCACCTTTATAACTACCCTGTTACGGAGTAGCGTTTGGTAGTCCCTAAGTAGGTCGTTTCACATCTTGAATACATACAACAATCTCAGGTCTAAGGACATAACGTACATGACGTGAATAGAGATAATAACGACATCTCACGTTGGGTCAGTCCAGCCCCATGTCATACATGTGCCCACATTATTAGTTTGACATCTCCATGTCTATGACTTGTGAAACATAGTCATCAACTAATAATGTGTTGATCCATTATTTATGTGTATCATCACACAAACTCTGACCAGGGACTACATTAGAATAACCATACAAGTAAAAGAGTTTCATAAACGATTCACATAATTGCTAATCGATATAGGTTATCTTTAATGGAAATTCAATGAACTCATAATATATCATGGATACAAGGCAATATAATCATCTCTATGATATCTCTAGGGCATACTCCCAACAAGATCTCCACATGGTATTTTCTCCATCCGACATGTACCTATGGGGCCTACAGTTACTCATCTGTGATGCTTGCAATTCATCATAAAAAGTCTCCACTTGATCATGTCTCCATGCGACGTGTACCTGTGAGACCCTTCTCCATCCGACGTGTACCTATGGGACCTATAGTTACTCATCCGTGACGCTTGCAATTCGTCATAGAAGTCTCTGCTCGGTCCTTTCTCCATCCGACGTGTACCTACGGGACCCTTCAGCATCCGACCTATGGGACCTGATGGCTTATGTGTCACGTGTACCTATGGAACCATTCTCCATCTCCATCTAACCTGTGGGACCCGACAGCCCATCTCCATCTAACCTATGGGACCCGACAGCTTGCGTGTCACTTGATGCTTGTAATTCATCATAAAAGTCTCCGATTGGTCCTCCTGCATCCGACCTATGGGACCCGATGGCTTACATGTCATGTGTACCTGTGGGACCTTACTCCATCTCCATCCGACCTATGGGACCCGACGGTTTGCGTGTCACTTGTACTATGTGTGTCGTCGGGGTTTAATTTCTCAAAAAAAAGATCTAATACCTGGGAGTCAAACACGAGATCTGGACCAAGGATTGGAGCATCTTTACCATTGCGCTAGACACCTGGCTATGCTGACATCTCTTTAGAGTCGCTATAGTATCCTATTGGATGTGTTATAGGTTGACCTAAATTGGATATATCCCTGCAAGTGGAAACAAATCTGTGCCCGCTGGACTGGCGGCGGCGGCGGAGGCAGAGGATCCTCGGTCTGTTGTGGTGGCTCAGGCATCCTTTTAGTGGCATGGTAGGGCTCTCCTGGTGGAGCGTGGTGGCATTGGCATCCATGTGATCAGGTGTGTGCCGCGGCAGAGGTGGCTTGCAGCCGAGCCGTGCCAGTTCATAGAACAAAGGTATGAGTACCTTCTTCTATGATTATAGCACTCCATTTTTTGTACATGATAAAGTAAAGAACACATAAAGAAAGGCTATTCTGTACGAATTTTATTTGAAATCAATGCTTTTGTCACACAAAAATAGAAAACCAGACTATCCCACAGTATGATATGAACAAATGCACAAATTAGTGCTCTCGAACATTGTATGCTTTGTTCTAATGCTAGTTTTGCCATTGTGCACCCAATGGTCGAAACTCTAACGGACTTTGCATACTTTTGCTGCAACAGATGGACAGATCCTGGATTTCTAATGGGAGACCATTCTCACTGACATTCATCATAGGAGTTGAAGAGTTCATGGATATGGTTAAACAAAAATACCCAGAGCAAAACATCCCTTGCCCGTGTACACATTGTCTTAACCAGGTGGTTAAAACTTGGCTGGAGGTGAAGGACGACTTACTTATAAATAGAATGTCACCCACATACACCACATGGATTCATCATGGGGAAGAGGGAGGAGGTACTGACATTATAGAGCCATCAGATGTGCATGGATCTCATCATGATGGTTGGATTGTGGAGGAGGAGCAGGAGGACCGCGATGATAACATATTACCATATTTTGATGATTTAGTTCAAAACCTGTTGACATCTAAAGAGCAGGCTAGAAGAGTCCCAAAGTTTGAAAGTGTGTTGGATGAGTTTAAGCAATCAGTTTCTTCTAGATCTACCTTCTCAAGATTCTCCTTCCTTGTCACGTTGCTCTATATCAAGTCCCACTATCGAGATAGCAACAACTATTTTGATACGCTATTGGTATTGCTGTCAGATGCATTCCCTAGTAGCAACATACCAAAATCATGTGAGGAGGATCACAAATATATTCGAGAATTGGGACAAGGTTATGAAAGTATCCATGTGTGCAAGAACAACTATGTGTTGTTTTCAGGTGATCGTGAGGAATTGCAAGCGTGCCCAAAATGCAAAGAGTCTAGATGGGAGGATGCATATGGTAGCAGGCAGGTTCCTCATAAGGTTTTGAGGCATTTTCCTCTAATACTGAGGTTGTAGAGGATCTTTGTTGCTCGAGGAACAGCAGCAGACGCCGAATGGCACGAGACTAAGTGAGAGAAGAATACCGGTGAAATGAGACATCTAACAGACGAGGAGGCATGGAAGGACTTTAATAGAAAGCATCCAACTTTTGCAGATGATCTAAGGAACTTGAGGTATAGCATTGTTGACCACAAGAAATCCCTGCATACACAGAATAGTGGTGTCATGACCGCCGTCACAAATGAAGGCCAATCAGTGGAATTTTATGGTGTCCTTAGAGAAGTTATTTAGTTGATGTATAACTCTAGCGTACGAAGCCATAGGACGGTGGTTGTTCTATGTTGTGACTGGTACAATCTAGATGGCACAACAAAGTCTATAGGCATTGACGATGATGGACATTATAGATTCATCAACATTAAATCATTCTAGTACAAGGATGACCCTTTCATTCTCATGACACAGGCAAGGAAGATTTTTTATCTACAGGACACCTCCTTGAGCAAAGATTAGCGGGTCGTGCAGAAGTTTGAACATAGGGATATGTATGACATGAATGAAACAGAGCCCATAGTACACCAAGATGATCACTGTTCTAACAACGAGCATGAAGTCCTGCTGAATGATGGTGATCAGGTTATGCACGAAGCTAGTCATGGTGGAGAAGGCACTATCATTCAAGCCAATTTAGAAAACCTTCTAAGAGATAAGAGGGAAGCAGTTGGCGTATTTGAAGGTAGCGAGGATGAAGATGATACTGGAAACCAGTATTGCAATGACAATAGTAACTGTGGTGGCAGAGATCACATGTCTGGAGATGACGATGACTTGTAGGAGATTTCATGTATAATCTTTGGGAGAACAAGTATTCTAAAATTGCACTTTGCTTTGGATTTCTAGCTTTGTATTCTGAACATATTCGGTATGCTCAGTTGTTATAAACTTGTGCTTCAGCAGACACATAGGCTTTGTCCACCGGGGTTAGTACTGCACTATGCAGACTATCTGTTGTGTACATGACTATTCCATTCAATTGCAACTAGTACTTATTATAGGTTCATATGCACTGCATAAGCCATTGACATAAAGCATTCCCTTCACACAGCATGCTTCAACCACTATGGCGAGATCATTAATCAGTTCAACTAGCATGCCAAGTACGTATACTGATACGTGTCTAGTTTACCAAACTGAGGAACAAAGCAACCCTTGCGCGGTTGCTAATAGTGAATTGGATACAGGAGGAAAGCCTCTGTAGTTATTTCACTCCAAAAATATAGTCACAATAGTCTAGAGGAAGACTAAAGAGTGAAGAGGAGTTGCTTTCGTAAGCAATTTCTCTTGGTTGGTTTTGCAGAGGCATACAACAGCTAGCTAGAGATGACTACACTTTTTATTATCCGATGAGAGATCAAATGTATAGCAATGAACTTTCTGGCGTGTGTAGTAAAAAAATGCAACAGCTATGCCTCCTCCATTGTGCATTAGATTGAGGCGACACTTATTCAGATGAACTCATCGCTGCATGGTTCTTGCAAATTTAACAAATTTTATCAAAGACATGAGTTGGGTTCACCACAGATCAACCACTGATACATTTTTTGTTCACCAAATCAAGGCACAAAGGTATCCTTACGCGGTTGGCAATAGTGAGAAGTGTCCAACCCAATTAGATGGACGATGCTCGAACCATCAAGTGCGCACAAAGATAATGGTAAATGTTACTTTGTGAACCGAAATGTTTGCACAAATGCACAGTGCCATCTGACCATAAGAGGAGAGCAGTGCCATCCCACTACTCAAAGGGCATCTAGCTATTACCTAGACATACTAGTTCTAGCTACAAATGATTAACATGACTTCACACGAGGCAGCATACTAGACCTCTCTACCATGGCGAACCGGCACAACGATACCAAATGTATGGCCATTGAACTTTCTGTCTAGACGAGACTTGTTCACATGAACACCTCACGGCATGGTTGTTGCAAGTTCAACAAATTTTATCAGATACATGCAAACAAGACGAGTTGGGTACACCACAGATACGTGCATAGTAGAATTTCAACACCTATGGCTACTCTGTTTTGCATTTAGGCCAGGCTTGCTCCTCTCAAAGAAACCTTGCGCGGTTGCCGAGAGCGAAGTGACAAGTTGGGTTCAACACAGATCAAAGCCACTCATGACTACTACTACCACTACTGATACATGTTTGGTTCACCAAACCAAGGCACAAAGCAACCCTTGCGCAGTTGGATTGAGATATGTCCAACCAGTTTAGGTTTACAATGCTCGGACCATCATGTGCGCACAAAGATAATGGTAAATGATACTTTGTGAACGAAAATGTTTGCACAAATGCACACATTACATACATAATAAGAGGATATCAGTGCTACTAGATAGAAAGATAAAGGCAAACCAGACTTCATATATATGTGGATTACAACAATGATACAAGTTTAGCCTACATAACCATGCCTTCATCTGCCATAATAATAAGAAGAGAGCAATGCTATCACACTACTCAAAGTCATCTAGCTACTACCTAGACATACTATTTCTAACTACAGATGATTCATATGACTTCATACTAATTCTAACGGCACCTAACAACAAACTTGTCCTACCTACATATGTTGACATGACTTGATACTACTAATGAGGAGTGCCATCTCACACCTCTACGCAAGTCATGCAACAAGGGCACCAATAGGTGCGAACAAAATCCAATGCCTACAAGGTAAATCAGCCTTGGTTGAAGCCAGCAAACCTTTGCCAGCACATGCGCCCTACTGTCTAGGGGGAATGTGCCCTCACCAGCACATGCACCCTGGCGTCGGCCTTACGATTGGGCAGACGGGGCACACTAGGCCGCCATATGGGCTGACACGCAAGAATAGATTTAGGCCTTGGAGAATAGGCATTGCGTAGCCATGCAGACGATCATCCTTCGAGTCCATCGTGACGTAACCCAGAGAGCCGTCAGACTCGAACTCAGTGTCGACCAAGATGTTGGCCATGGCCATAGCCTTGGCCAAGATGTCAGCCTCGCCATCACATCGTTGGCCTCGATGGATGGCAAGGGGTACCGCAACGCTACAGGTGACCCACCCACGTAGGCAGCAGATCCAGCGACAGTGAGCGGGACCGCACTAGGGCCGGCTGTGGCGAGCGAACAACCAGTGTTGATGGTGTTAGTGTCATTGTCGAGGGCAACAGGGAGAGCAGTAGCCTAGGAGATGGCATGAGTCTCGGCGATGGGAATGCCGATCTATGGGGACTAGACATCGCCGCTGCCTCCATCGACACCAACCCGGGGTGCACCATCGTCCCCGCCTTCGTCGAACCACTGGAGGAAGCGGGGACTACAGTAAGCCACCGACGGCCTTCATGGCAACTAGTGGGGTGGTGGAGGTGGGGGATGAGGAGAGGGCTTTTGCGCAATGGAAGGTGGAATGGTAAACAATATGAATTGGGGCAAGGCCAGGTTTTATGTATACATAGGGATGCTAGGGCTTCTAAGGCAAGATACTCCATAAAGATTTATTTATATAGAGGGATGTTAAGGCTTCTAAGGCAAGATACTCCATGAAGATTTATCTTTCTTGGTGGTGGGTGCCGTCGTGCTCCCTTGGGAATTACAACCGTATTACACCGGCGGTTGCAAAAATAGAGCATGTCTTCTCCATTTACGCTGATGAGATAGCGTGAGTATTGGCATGACAACATCAATTGTGCGGCTGGCGGACTTTCTAGTGTGCGCACTAAAATTTCATAGTTTGTGATCGACTACACTCACTCGTCATTTCATCCAATATTATTATTACTAGTAGTAGGATCGTGGTCACGTGACCGTGTTCTCCTTGGCTTTTAATATAATAATTCCTAAAAGAATGTAATGTTTTTCATAATCTATGACATGGGGCCGAGATTACATTTGCACAAATGCGTATGACACGTACACTATCCGACATGTTCAAATGTAAGGCGGCATGACTTGCGTGTGTAGTAGAATTTTCAACACCTATGGCTCATCTATTTTGCATTAGGCTAGGCTTGCTCCTCTTGAAGAAACCTTGCACGGTTGCCGAGAGTGAAGTGAATGCAGGATGAAAGTTGGATAGGAGTGAAAATTTAAGAGATTTTGACCACCATGACACGGTTGAGACTTGAAAGCCTGGTGCGGTTGTGATAGGTTTTCACTCCTATCCAAGTAGTCACAATAGTCAAGTGGCAGATAGAAGAGTGAAGAGGAGTTGCTTTGGTAAGCAATTTCTCTTTTGAAGAGACATGCAGCGGCTAGCTAGAGATGGGTACACTTACTATCCGACAAAAGATCCAATGGACAGCAGGGGACTTTCTAGCATGTGCAGTAAAAATGCAACATCTATGCCTCTTCTGTTATGCAGTAGATCGAGCCAAGACTTGTAGAGATGAACTCCTCGCTGCATGGCTGTTAGAAGTTCAACAATTTCTATCAGACACATGCAAATAAGATGAGTTGGGTTCACGACAGATCAAAGCCACTCATTTTGAACATGATCAGAGCGACTCATGACTACTACCACTACTTATACATGTTTGGTTCATCAAACCGAGGCACAAAGCAACCATTGCGCGTTTGGCAAGTGTGAGATGTGTTCGGCCCGGTTAGATTTACAATGCTTGGACTATCACGTGTTCAACGAGATAATGGTAAATGTGGGGGTATGGCCCCTGGTATCTACAAGACAAGACATGGGCCGCACCATCAGAGGTGGCCCGGCCCACAAGATCAAGGCGTGCACGGCGCTGCTCGGCGTGCACCATAAGCTATTGTATAGTACCAAATAGGATACTTTCCTTGTAACCCTGTCCCTCCAGACTATATAAGGAGAGGCAGGAGTCCCCTAGTGGAGACGATCTATCTACTACATCTCAATACAATACACCAAAGACACAGGACATAGGGTATTACGTCGATCAGACGGCTCGAACCTATCTAAATCGTTGTCTCTGCGCCTTGTGTCACCATCCGGTTCCTAATTACGTGCACTCCCACCAACAAATCTACCATCACAAGATATCCCTCGGTGGACTGCCAAAGATATTCTGTTGACAGTTGGCACGCCAGGTAGGGGTGTGCGCTTGACCCCTAGCGAACCAGATGGTGTACCTCAAGATCAACATCCTTCGCGATGACTCGGCTGATCGTGTCGACATCCTTCAACAACCACGGCGCATCTCTGAGCAGCACATGTCACCAACTCTAAGTGCTGCTATCTCTACAGCAACTGAACCAATCGGCTACTGGTGGCCAACGCCTGATAAGATCAAATCAGTGTTTCTGGTGGCGGGTGTCAGGCGTACTACTGGGTGCCCTCAAACGCATTTGGATTACTCATCATCAGCCACCACGATGGCACATGCAACGTGTACATTGGCACATGCACGCGTATGTTGGCCTCAAGCAGATAGAGGAAGATGCAAGCCACGCAAGCTATTAGGATGTGATTTGCATGTACGCATCTACTGCTTGTGAACTGACTCCAACACGAAGTGAGCTGCCCAGACAGCCAGTCGTCCAAACTCCGTTCATCTACTTGAATATTATGTCTCGCCGATTACACCGCGACCATCCCAATCTAAGCTCAACTTCATCAACGCCGACTAGACGCTCCGTCCAAAGCTAAGTCATGCTTTAATATTCTTCTAAATATTCTCCAATCTCCGTATATCGCCATAATGTTTCTCCGAACTGTTTTCTCCATATTTGCTCTCCAAACGATTTTTCGAACCCCCAAACAGTCATGTTGATGCTCGGATGCCTCCAGAGACGGCCCTGTCTTCGGCTCCTCCCTACACGTGCTATGGGCTCCGCACTCTGCGTTATGGGTGGTCTGCAGTGGCTCCTTGGTCACACCTGTTCCTCCTACACGTGCATGAGCTCCGCGCTCCGCGTTATGGTTAACGGGCTAGCTAGGGCTGGAGACTCCGCTACACACTAACTGTTCGGGCTGTTTATATTAAATATAAATATATCTTCACGCCAACTGATCATCGAACTACATACGCCGTTTCATCACCATTGTTGATTTTTCTCTAGAGTTCATTTATTTTTACATCATGTACTACCCGTTCTACATGTTTGTATTGCAGGATCATCGTCCAGGTGATCGGACCACCTGGTGCTCGGACTTCTCCACTGATCAATAGATCGGACCACTTGGTTCATGGACTCCGTCGCTGACTAGTTGATCGAACTGTTTACCAGTCGCTTCTACTCAATGCTCACATCGCCACTAACCAGTTGACTAGACTGTTCGTCGCTCATGCTTCTTCGCCAGCTACGCCGGTTACTCCTCGGCGCATGAATACTTCGTGCTCGAGGACTAAGTGGGCACACTTCACCGTATGGGCATCATCAGCTACGTCGGTGCTCGGACCTCGCCGCCTACGCCGAGGACTCCTCGGTGCTCGAACATCGCCAGCTTCACCGAGAACTCCTCGGTGCTCGGACATCGCCGCCTACACCGGGGACTCCTCGGTCTCGGTCATCGCCGGTGACGCTGGGGACTCCTCACTCCTAGGTGCTCGGTCATTGCCGGTGACGCTAGGAACTCCTCGCTCCTCGGTGCTCGGTCATCGCCAGCGACGCCAGGGACTCCTCGCTCCCCAGTGCTCGGTCATCGCCAGCGACGCCAGGGACTCCTCGCTCCTTGGTGCTCGATCATCGCCAGTGACACCGAGGACTCCTCGCTCCTCGGTGCTCGATCATCACCAACGACGTCGGGGACTCCTCGCTCCTCGGTGCTCAGTCATCGCCAGCGACGCCGGGGACTCCTCGCTCCTCGATGCTCGGTCATCACCAGCGACGCCGGGGACTCCTTGCTCCTCGGTGCTCGATCATCGCCAGTGATGCCAAGGACTCCTCGCTCCTCGGTGCTTGGTCATTGCCAGCGACGCCGGGGACTCCTCGCTCCTCAGTGCTCGGTCATCGTCAGCGACGCCTAGGACTCCTCGCTCCTCGGTGCTCGGACATCGCCAGCTTCGCCGAGGACTCCTCAATGCTCAGACATCGCCGCCTATGTCGGGGACTCCTTAGTGCTCGGTCATCACCGGCGATGCCAGGGACTCCTCGGTGCTCGGACATCACCAGCGACGCCAGGGACTCCTCGCTCCTCGGTCATCGCCAGCGACGCCGGGGACTCCCTTGTTGCTTAGATCTTGCTATGTCTCATCGGTGTGCTATTCAAGCTATTCCACGCTGTTCGGGTCAGGGTGTTGATCTTGGGCAGCATGTCCGGGGTCTTGATATGTGCATGTCAGATGATGTCGGCAAACTTTTAGACTTCTTTTTCTCTGACCCTACTACAAGATTCATTCTTCATCTTCCAGCAGGCTCGGGGACTAAGTGGGCACACTTCACCTTGCGGTGAATGTGCTTGTTCTTATCTTGAGGCTACGCCTGGGGACTGGCTGCCTGCTCGGCTGGTCTTCTACTTTCTGACCCTGGCACCATGCGACTACATCACCTACTGTTAGGCTCAGGGACTAGCTATGGGGGTATGGCCCCTGGTATCTACAAGACAAGATATGGGCCGCACCATCAGAGGTGGCCTGGCCCACAAGATCAAGGCATGCACGGCGCTGCTCGGCGTACACCGCAAGCTATTGTATAGTACCAAATAGGATACTTTCCTTGTAACCCTGTCCCTCCAAACTATATAAGGAGAGGTAGGGGTCCCCTAGTGGAGACAATCTATCTACTACATCTCAATACAATACACCAAAGACACAGGACGTAGGGTATTACATCGATCAGACGGCCCGAACCTGTCTAAATTGTTGTCTCTACGCCTTGTGTCACCATCCGATTCCTGATTACGCGCACCACCACCGACAAATCTACCATCACGGGATACCCCTCGGTGGACTACCGACGATATTCTGTCGACAGTAAATGTTCCTTTGTGAACGAAAATGTTTACACAAATGCGTACGACATGAATACTATCCGACACGTTCAAATATACGACGGTAGGACTTTCTAGTTGCCGAGACTTGCTCCTCACAAAGAAACCTTGCGCGATTGTTGAGAGCGAAGTGAATATAGGATGAAAGCTAGACAAGAGTGAATTGACCACCATGACATGGTTGAGACTTGAAAGCCTGGTGTAGTGGTGATAGGTCTTTTCACCCCACATGGGCTATTGCACTCCCTTAGGAACCTCAACCATTTGTACCACAGAAGGCGTGTTCGACTAGAGATGTAGGAGTATTGATGTTCCCAAGCGTACACTAATGAAAACAGAGCACGTCTTCTCCATTTACGTCGATGGTGTCATCATTCCTTACCTGAAGCGCGAACTTGGAAATATCTGCAACAAGTCATCGCCGAGAGGAATGGCAGCTATGGACGTGCAGGTTGACCACCTGATGAGGTGGGCGTCCAAGATTTCGCCCTAGAAAATGCTTGACCTCCTACAATGTGTTCCCTAGAAAAGATTGGTAGGGTGCTCTGTGTAGGTGGTTCTTCATGGTAGATTGCAACGACAAGATGGTGTTGCAGTATGAGCTCGCTTTCGGTGGGACCGATTGGTGGATGCCATTCATCGACAAGCTTGTTGTACCATGCTTGGCATCCTAGTTCGTTGCCATTAGTGTCATCCCATCGATGAAGAGTACGACGTGTTCGACATGCTCCTCACCAGGTGGAAGCCGGTTGTGTCGCCAGAGTCGATGATGAAGAAGGTCCTAAAGCGCTTCATGGAGAAATGGACTGATGGGCTATGCCGCTGGTTGTTCGATGCGTAACCCACAAAGGAGGAGGTCGTGGCCTAGTGGCAGGAGTGGATGCGGCTCCTGAAGCCGGATCTGCTTGCCATCGACAGTGAAATGCACAATGGCCTCCAACTGATCCACAAAACATATGAAATACCGTAGGTAACTTAGTAACTTATTAGTGTATTACTGTTCTAAATGATTGCACCTGTGTTAGGCATTGTAAATGTTAATCGTTGGCACAATGTGTATTACTCTTTTTTGAATGCACACGTGAGAAAGTCCGAAACTACGTGATTGTAACCCGCTGGACAATGACTGAATGCTTTCACCTGCGTCAGGCATTATATAAATGTTAATCGTTCACACAATGTGTACTACTCTTTTCTGAATGCACACGTGAGAAAGTCTGAAACTACATGATTGTAACATGCTAGACAATGACTGAATGCTTTCACCTGCATCAGGAATTGTATAAATGTTAATCGTTGGCACAATGTGTACTACACTTTTCTAAATGCACATGCGAGAAAGTCCGATACTATGTGATTGTAACGTGTTGGACAATATCTATTACTCTTTTTCTGCCTGCACCCGCTGCAACCTGTTGCTTGGAAATCCATAGCAATTAAATTTGTATTAAATTTTCATAAAACCTAGAGAGCCCAGTGTGCCTAGTTTAGCCATAAATCTATGAGAGAGGTAAGAGCGCGGTGGCCACTCTTCTCTGTCTTCTCTGTCTTCCGCTCAAAGCGAGTGAAGCCAACTAGTCCAGTAGAGTTGCAACATCTTGTAGTTCCAACTAGGTCACACACAAGGAGAACAAAGCTCTATGAGGGACTGGTCACGTGAAGATGATCTTAGCCATGCCGAAGAGGAGACTCCACCTCCCCACCAGCAGAATGACCAAACTTGCGAAGGTTGGTACTACCTTAGACATGTCTATAAGTCAAGTCACACTATTTGATATCCATGTTACTTTTCTAACAATCTGAATATATGAAAACTGTGTAGTACCATTGTAGAGAAGAGTGAGGAAGTTGAGACAAGCAACTAAGGGGGTTGGGCTTCACAAAACCACCCAATCAATGGGAACAAGGATGCCCATCTCGGTTGTTAAGGGAAACAGAAAGCCACATGATCCATTACAAGCTACCAAGTTTGCCTCAGAGGCAGGTGTAGTAGTCAGGTCTCATGTACCAATTTTCCCGCACTAGAAACATTACAAGCAATGGATCGAACTTATCAATGGATTTGTGGCCAAGCTATTTGTAAGTATGTATATCCTTTGTTGACATTCAACTCTGCCTTGAGCAACCTAGTAATGGATTTAATTTGCATTCACACTTCTGTAATTGAGGCTGGCCATTGATGACAATGATGAAGCAACAAAAGAAGCATACACGAGTGTATTATAGTATGTTGTACGATAGACACGGTACAGTTCAAGCGATCTTACTTCAACGACGTCCCTGCTAGTTAAGTTCAAGCGATATTACTTCAAAGACCTCTCATGTGTCTTGCATGAATGACACACAGTGGTGTGCACTTGTCCATATGTGGTTAAGTTCCGAGAACAAAGGGGATGTGTGAACTCATTTATTTCTTGTCTAGTCTTTATGTGGTCTACTTGTGATGCAGTCTAACACAATTGTGGCTATAGGCAGTCTAGGAGCAGAACAAGCAAAACCATGCAAAAGTTAAGTGCCACCAGGTTATAGGATCTCACTCCTATATTGCTCACCTACAAGCATATGTAAGTGATGGTTGTGTTACTCTTTTTATATCAAATACGCAATGCCTTTTGTGTCAACAGAAAGGCATGTGCAATTTTAACTGAAGGACAAAAATAGGAAGGACGTAGGACACAATCAAGAAGTGATCTTTGAAGAACATGATCAACCTCATTAAGATGTTGATGCAGTGGGAATCTTCAACAACTTGATGCTACAAGAGAAGCAGTGGTAAGTACCTTCATTTGCTTTCCTTCAAATCTATTGAAGCTATTGGCATAACAGAAGGAAAAGTAGGAGGAGCCTAAAGTGGCACCATCATTTTGAAGTTGCAATATTACAACAGTTAATATGTTACCTATGCATTGTGCTTATGAATCTCTGTCGGCAGTAGGCTAAGGAACACCTAAGCATTGCTTGTACTGAAATAATCTCTTGGTTCTACAATTTAAGTCCTCTTCCTAATATTTACTCCTTGATTTTCGTAGGAAGCTATGGAAACTATACGAGCAAAACCTGTTGCTGATGTTGTTTCTAAGGTCCTCTCCTAGACTAGCTGCAACACCTTTTCTTTGAAGAATGCTGGTATCAGGACAAACTACTCCAGACTTCGAAAACGACTTGCTGCTCATTAGGAAAGTTCAACTGTCCTCACCAAACAAGTGGATCAACTGAAAAGGAAGATAGAAAACACTGATAGTGAGTTTGAGAAGTTCAAGAAACAGCAACAGGAGAAGTACAATAAGCTCTGTGAGCATATCATGCTCTTAAGCGCTGATAACTCTCAGTCTTGTTGATGCAGTGAACATGTGGTTTGTTTGTTGTTTTAATGTGAATTTTTGACCGCTTGATATGTGAACTCTGTCAGTGGTTTGCTGCTGAGCTGAACTGCTGTTATTTGATTCAGGTTCAATATAATTATGCATGTAGTCATTTTGTGTAGCAGTGTAGATCTGAAATCATTTCCTCTGATGTAATGATTGGTGTACATGTGGTAGATTTGGCACAGGCATGTTGTTCAATAAGATCTAACACGTGGACGAACCAGTGAATGACACGTGTAACAACCATGATAGGGCACGTGGGCCAATACAAATAAAATACGCGGTACAAATCCATCCTACCACGTGATCGAATTAGAAAAAGAAACGTGGGTAGCTCAGGGTGCGACATGTGGTCCAATAAAATACTAACACGCGGACGTACAGCATCGAGACACGTGGTCGAGTAAAAGAAAGGCACACGGGGTATTGTGGTCACGCCACGTTGACCAATAAAAATACGACACTTGGTCCAATGAAGAAGTGATACGTGACCCAACCGTAATACGACACGTGTGCCAATAAAACACTGATATGTGGAACAACAGTGGCCGACACGTGGTCCATTAAGAACCTGAAACATACAAGAACCAGAGATTACCACATTGTCCAATAACAAGGTGACATATACCCAAACCATCTCCAATACAACCGGCTATAGCATGTACACGTGGAAAGCATCTCCAACGGAAGCAACCACCAGCGTGGCTACCCCTGCCACGCATGCCAAAGCAATTCTATGACGATCCATTTTCGTCATAGATCTATCCAATTCTATGACGATTTTCTAGAATCGTCGTAGAATTGCAAGAATGACGTGACTTTTATGATGAACCGTTTTACGTCATAGATTCGTCATAAAACTGAAATTAGAACGAATTTGACTCCTTCAGTGACGAAAGTTGATCGTCATAGAAGTAGATATTTCTAGTGGTGCTCGTTTCCGGTTGTGCCAGCCTCATCCTCGTCTCCCCGGCGTGCGCGGCGGCGCCCTCGTCCTCGTCTCCGGCCGACCTCGTCCTTGTCCTCCTCCCTGGCGCGCCCTCGTCCTCGTCTCTGGCCATCCTCATCCTCGTCTGCCGCTAGGTGATAATACTCGTTTTGCAACCCCTTCTCATCCCTTCATGTTGTGTGAAACCAAGCACTCACCCCTAACTTAAGCTAATTTGCTAACTATTTCTACTCGATCTGATTTGCTAACTATTTCTACTCGATCTGACTAGTATTTGCTTTATGATTTATTTTGATACAATTTGAGATATATATATATATATATATATATATATATATATATATATATATATATATATATATATATATATATGCGCGGAAAGATACTCACTTTGGTGATATTTATTTTGGTATATTGACTTTAGTATGATATATTATATATATATATATATATATATATATATATATATATATATATATATATATATATATATATATATATATGATATGCATTTGACTCCGCTATTTGTAGCGCTACGCTCTAAATACTGTATAGCGCGCCGGCGTCGCGAAGCCTCGGCTTCCGGCGATTTTTCCTCGCCGTTCGAACGGTTTTTTTCCTCATAAAGTAGAACCAAATATTTATTATAGTAACTAATCCTACCGTTGTCGGTTACCAACTGGAGGTCATGCATGTGCATGTGTCTACTGCCACGCGCTCTAATTAAAGCCTATAATTAAGGAAGTTGCCGGGTCTCCAAATCCCGCAACCGCAAATCTCTCTACTCCAAATCTCGCACACGACCGTAAATCCCTCTCGTCCAAACCATCGGACATGCTGACCACGTTTTCGCACCTGCAAATGTAAATTAGCCGTAAAAGCTGTGCATTCTGCAAAAGCACCGCGGCATGCAACCGTAGACACATGCAAAGATCCTCTCGCACAACCGCAAAACCAGTTTGTTTCTATTTTGGGGGTAAGTAACGTAGGGCCTGTTCGTTTAAACTTATTCGTCGACTTATTAGCTAGAATTTATAGTATTTTTCTCTCATAACAAATCAGCTATAACTGGTTGTTTTTCTATAATAACAAATCAGCTACAACCGGTTTATCAGCCGACTTTAATACCAGCCGAACAGGCTCAGCCTACGTGTCCCTGTATCCCTATAATCACGTGATTTTATTTAGTAGTATTTTTATATTACCATACACGTTTCATCAGTTACCATATATATGTTCTCTCCTATATATAATCACGTGATACTGTATTTACCACATGCATGTGTGTCTAACATTAATTAAAGCGTTTACCACAACTGTGAGCTCCTACAATTAAAGGATTTTTTTGAATCTGCAATTAAAGGAAATTAGTGATTAGTGATTTGTTTATTTCTAATAATGATGAATGCATTCGAACTAGTAGTAATTTCCTTCCTCTTGCGCGAGATACCTAAATCTCACAACCGTAAATTTCCTTTACTCTGCTGGTAGTAATTCCTCCCGTATAACCGTAAATCGTGCATTGAAAAAATGAATACAACTACGTTATTTAATTTTTCGTTAATTTATTTTTATTTGATTTGAATTACCGCTGATGTCTCCGTACCAGCAACTTGTACCGCTCTGCTCTCCGTGAAACTTGCACTCAGTCAAGATTCCCAACCGTAAACAATAGAAGCAATTTGTTTCCAAAACCGTAAGCAATTTGTTTTCCGGCGCAAAGTCTGGCGTGTCTGCGGTAAAGGCCTATAATCAAGGAAGCAAGTGATTTATTTCTTTCCCAAAATTCAGAAAAGTACATCGCCATTTAAGATTATTTATCAAATAATTTACCAAGAATTAAGGAGTAATTTACGGAATTAGTCTCTATACGTTCTTGTACTAGTAGTAATAAGAGCTTCTTTCTCAAGTAGTAATTTACAGAATTATTAGTGGCCATTACGTTCCCTATTAGTAGTAAGATTCTTTTGCACTCTAATTTGACGAAATCAAGCAGTTTGCACAAACCAAGCTATATTGGCAATGTAATTACACAAACCAGATCACATAATTTTAGCAGTAACTACAAAACATCACTTCCGCACAGAATCATATTACAAAATCACTTGCTCTTGGCAGTGATTTAAATGACAGGATGAGAGTAGCATCAAATCCATCCATGTATTCATCAACCGACGTCTGCCACAGCGTAGTGATTTCCCCTTCGAGCAGCCAGATCCATGAAACGGAGACCACAGCGGCTGCCGTACAAGCACATCAGATTCGGATCTGAAGCTTCTTCTCCTCCTAATGGAGACACTGGAAGTTCTTTTTCTCCATTTCCAAAGCTGAGAAAATTACCCCAAATATTACAAAACAATACAGCAAGTAGCCCGAGCCAAAAATCAACCATCTTGTTTTCTTGGAGTATAAAGTAGCAACTGCGACATTGTAGCTACTCTGTCCACACTACGTCCTCACAGACTGCGTGCATCACCAACATGGCTCCAGAATCTGGAAAAACAAAAGATAAAGATCAACTTTGATGTTTCCCAGCTTGTTAATAAAATTGATAATAATCATTACTGCTACAAGAGAAGAGTGGACAATTCTGGGCGCTAGTAGCTCTCATCCAGAGCACTAGTCATATAAAAAAAAAAAGAGGAAAGCTATCAAATTGCAAATACACTACAAGAATTGATCTAATTTACCTTGGATATTCACATAGGACTAACCTGACAATTCAGACCATGGTAATAATAATATAGTAATAATTTTCCTTATTGGAATTAGTATTTTGTTGATTTAGAGTACTACTTGTTTTGGAATAAAATCTTGTTTGATTGTACAATGTTCATGATGATTCTGTGATTTTAATTACTACTTGCTTTTGTGATTTTACTTCAAACTTTTGGTTGCAAAAGTCAAATATTTACCACTTGAGTGACCAATAAAAGTAATCTTTCGCATTCTGTACAAAAAAAGCTATCTAATTTAAAAATCAGCATTTTTATTATGGCAGACACCTCCAGTGTAGTAGTGCATATTACTACTTGGATCCAAAAATATTACTAGATAATCTTACTACCTGAGTAAACCGGAGAATCTAGCTGGCAGTTATAGACTACTGTGAGGTATCTAGGAGTAAAAAATGATGGTTTTATGGTTGCGCAATGGGTATTTACTCTCAAGGGGTTTGCTCCACACTAGGTCCTCACAGACCTGTACATGCATCAACATGGCTCCATACTACTAATGCTACTAATACAAAGTAATTAGCTCAAACACCATGTGTTATACTGGTAAGACAAATCCATCAATACTACTAATGCCATGTCTGAATACTACTAATACTAGTAATGCCATGTTTCCTATGAAGTTTTCGGTCACTACTAATACAACTAATTCAAAATAGTATTCAATATGCGAGAACGTGTCAGAGGTAAGTCTACTATGTTAAAAAAAATATACCACCAAAAGTGCTACTAACTTAATAAGCGTGTGCGTCTGCCACTCGTAAACAAATCATAAATCTATTACTACCAATTTTTACAGCTATCTTTCTGTATATAATCTAGGAGGTAATTGCAGGGCACATTTACGACTACTACTCTTCCTAATCATACCTTGTGATTGGTGTTCTACATTTTGGGCAATAGCAATTTGTGCTTGCGAATGCTGAGGGGCTGTGATGTGTATTATCTTCAGACTCCATGATACCATGCCCTGCATTGTGGAACAAGGAACAGCGTTGAAACTAAAAAGGTCTCAATATGATACAATGCATCATCATAATAACACAGTCGAAAATGCAGTATCAGCAGCCATACTACTAATACTACTAATACAAAGTGAAGAGACTGAATGGCATGTGTCATACTGGTAAGACAAATCCATCAATACTACTAATGCCATGTCTGAATACTACTAACAATACTACTGCCATGTTTTTCCTATGAAGTATTTGGTTCCTACTAAAACTACTAATACAAAGTAGTATTTCGTTATGTGAGAACATGTCAGCGGTAAGTCCACTATGTTAAAAAAAATACTACTATACCACCAGAACTACTGCTAACTTAAAAAGCGTTTGCGGCTAGTCCAAGATGGATCTGCAGTAAATAAGTGCAGTACCACCGGTGGTAGTAACATTTGCAGTAGTATGAACCAAAAAAAAAAAAGAGTACATCACATTAGTACCAGGCATAAGCTGGGTTTGGGTTGGGCTAAATTCATCCATTTGTCAAAGCTGAAGGAAAAACTAATAGAAGCAAAACTTGGAATTTCCCCTGAACCTGAAAACATTCATAGGAAAAAGAGATTAACAGTCAAAGAGATAAACAGTCACCAAGAAAATACAACGAATCAGCAAGAAAATACAGGTAGTATCATTTTCTTGTCATAGCAGTATATGCAAAGTAAAACTACCAGAAGCACTAGTTATAATACTACTAATATTACTGCTATGCTCAGTAGTACTAATATAGCTCCTTTCTCTAGAAGTAATTTTCTTATAATCTGGCAACTAGTCAGTAGTAAATCTCTAGCTTAAATGACTGGTACAATGTTACATTCCCATGCCACCTTCTAATTTACCCAGGTGGATTTCATGATAAAATTTTGGATAACAAATTAAGAGATAATTACTATGAACAGCTGCACCACCTTGAGCATGTGCAAGGAATTCAACTAATTAAAACCTGACGATTTCTGAAACTAACAAGAGACTCACTACTTTGCTGACGAATTAATCGATGATGATGTGGAGACATGCAGCTTCAGCCATGAAGTACAGACGCCTTGCAATGACCCCCATGGTAGTCACCATCAGTGGGAGGGCAGCTCCATGGCCGGAGAGAAAGGGAGGTGTCGCCATGGAGATTCGCCCAGATCCAACCGTCGGAGATCCACCCCTGGGGAGGGCGCTGCCGCGGGCAAGGTTGGGACAGCCAAGGGAGCGGCCGTGCGCGCAGATCGGGTGAGGCCGCGGCACCGCCGGTGGCTGTCGTGTGCACGGAGAGAGCCGCGGTGCCGCCGGATGCAGGTCCCCCTGCCGCCGCCATCACCGGAGGGAGGGGAGTGGAGGGGAGGGGGAGGGCGCAGCCGCCGGGATCTACCAGCCTCGCCCCCCGCCGGGCGAATGTATGGGGGAGGGGGGCGCAAAGGTACTCCCACAGGGCCGCCGCCAGTGGGGATGACGGGGTCGACGCTGCCGGTGGGGATGACGAGGTCGACGCCGCCGGTGGGGATGACGAGATCGACGCCGCCGGTGGGGATGACGAGATCGACGCCGCCGGTGGAGAGGCCGAGGGAACGCCGGTGGGTTGGGGTGTGGAGGGTGGCGCCGGGGAGAACCGTGGGGAAGCCGCCGCCAGCACCGTTTGTGTCGATGCATGGGGGGAGAGAGAATAAAGGAAAGAAAAAAAAATTAGGGCCCGGGTTCTGGCGGCTCTGGCGCCCGCATGTTAGTGTTGAGCCGCTTTTCTCTCTTCTCCTCTCCTCCTCTCCTCTCTCCTCTCTCGCTGATACAATCGGAGCCGGAGAAGTTCGTTTTTCTTGCTCTGCGGCTCCGGCTCCTGTAGGCATCTGTCGGCTATTGGGCGGCCAACACCGGCTACAGTGCAGGAGCCGGAGCCCGCGGAAGCCCGACCAAACGGGGCCTTAGGGTTAGACTGTCTCTGGTGACCGTGACCCAAAATATAAGACTCATTCGTCCTTTAAATAGTGCTACAGGCAAATGGTTCAATACCTATTTTTTGTCTTCTCCAACAACAAGACTCAAAAGACAACCATTTCTATAAATGTGTCTTCATGAGAGAGTATACTCAGATTTAGATTATGCCTCTTCCGACATCTAAATTGGATCTTCTATATAGATACTCTGTTTGAGACTATATATATTATGTTGGAGACCTATTTTGAGTTTGGGTTTTGCAATGGGTCTCCCGTTGAAAACAGCCTTAGGCTATCTCCAACAACAACATCCAAAATATAAGACTCATTTGTCCTTTGAATAGCGCTATAAGCAAAAATGTTTAATACATATTCGACATCTTCTCCAACAACAATATCAAAAAGAGAATCCTTTCTGCAAATAGGTTTATAGGAGAGAGGATGTCTATATTTGGGTTGTGCCTCTCAGACAACTCAAAATAGACCTTCCATATAGATACTGTGATGAAGACTGATTTTAAATCTGTTGCTACTCATTTTAGGTTTGATACCTTTCTCATTAGAGACGGTGTCAGATGGTTATATATTGGGGGTCCGACTTTTACGGTTAATATGATTAGAAGGTGTCAGTTGGTCATAATTATCGCCTGTTGAGTTAACCGTCAATTGGTTGGCCTGAAATTACTCTTGCGGCATTGACTATTACAACAGTTGGTCATAATTATCGCCTGTTGAGTTAACGGTCAATTGGCGTGAAATTACTCTTGCGGGATTGACTATTACTACCTTGAGCCTCGTTGGCTGCGTCCTCGTCGGAGCTGGGATCCTGAACAGCAGTTATAATGTATTTGGTGTGTGTATATATATATAGGGTCCAGTTAAATAGGGTTTATAAATGTGAATTTTGATATATAGACTTTAGTGATATGTATTTTGTTATATGAAAGAAATTGACTTTAGTAATATATATGAATTTTGATATATTGACTTTAGTGTTATACATTGTATATATATATGATATGTATGCATTGTGTAATATATAGGATCCAGTTATATGAATTTTGATATATAGGGTTTACAGAAGTGAATTTTGATATATAGACTTTAGTGCATGATATTTTAGTATATGAAATTTTTTGACATCAGTGATATATGAATTTTAGTGTATGAATTCATATATTGACTCTAGTGATATGAATTTTAATATGTTAATTTTAGTGACAAGAGATGGCTAGACATCTCCATCGTCCCAGGTTGGGGCTATACAATTACTCGTGGATTTGATCCACTGTTGTCGAATGTACCGTTCAATCACCCTAGCATAGTAAGCAACGATATATGTTTTCAATAAATCAATATATTTTAATTACGCTTGTACACAATATATTGTTCTGATATGTATATATGTGTTTCTAAAATGTACCGTAGGTAATTGACTCAATCATTTGGCTTATCTCGAATTTTGGGTTGAGGTTGTGGATGTTGAGAGCTTTGAGGTTGATAATGGTTGATTCATCCGATGTCGAGTTGACTTTTCCATCGCCGCTAGGAGGGGTAGAGGTGTTGTACAAATCTCGGAGGTGGGAGTAAAGGCACCTGATAAGGCTGTTGCACAAAAATATGCTGTCCTAGCATGTGTAAATAAGCTTGCGAATATTGGGTACACCCTGCCTACTTATTCCTCTGTGTCGATACAAGCTATGGATGCGGGCTCTTATCATGATGTTGCGAGCTTTTGTGCAAGGATGGCTCAAAAAACCCGGAATGATGTGGTAAGTTGAAGTCGAACTCATAGCTTGTATCCAGATTTGTTGTTATTGGAAAGCTTGGTTCTCATATCCATTTTTTCTGCTAACACTTAATTACAGGTTGAGGACTATGACTTAACCTATAAAGGTTGCAACTTTGAAGCCATTCTAAACCAAACAATGTATGCATTGGGTTATGATTAGAAATATGCAGATAAATGGCCAACACGCACTACAACAGGATTTCAGGAAAAAGTTGCTTGCGGCTAAGAGGGGATCATCTGACCCACCGACTTCTCAGCCACCGCTAACAGTCGTTAGTAGACCCTGTGCTCGTACTTTTAAAGCCAGGGAGAGTGCACTATTCAATGCCATAAATTACGTCAATACCATTTGTGGATACCACATCGGCGATCTACATTTCGCCGAGTTGAGAATACGAGAAAGTCAAAGGCATTTCTAGCCACTTTATGTTTGCATGAACTTTGAGATGTACTTGGACATCTAGTATATAATATTTTAAGTTGGACATCTAGTTTTTAATGACTTGTTTTAAATTATTGTAATATATAAGCTCTTACATGGTTAGTTTCGTCCTTATTTATGGATGACGTACAATAGTATAGCATATAATACGTGTACAAAAACTATTTGAAATGAAAACAAATTGAATGGAAAGAAACTGCAAAAGAAAAAAAAGAAAAAGAAAACAAAAAGAGTAATATTTAGTCCCGGTTGGTTATACCAACCGGGACTGGAGGTGCCCACCCTCGGGCTCAGCCTAGAGACCCCTTCAGTCCCGGTTGGTATAACCAACCGACACTAAATGGCGGGCTTTTAGTCCCAGATTGGCAGTCCCGGTTGGAAAATCGGGACTAGAGGGGGTTTCCCAATCGGGATTGCTACCCAGTCCTGCACTAGTGTTAACAGCTATCATCAGTGCATAAATTAGCAACTACTCCGTACTTACTTGTTCAAAAGCTCCGCCGACCCTGCCCAACCGCTATCTCCCACTGTCCGACAGGCGGCACCTCGCCGCCGTCTCGACCGCCACCACCGCTGTGTCATGGCCGTCGCCCCCTGTGCCCCTTTCCTTCTAAGCCCACCGGCATATATGAACCCTAACCTGTCGGAGATGGAGACGAGAGAGGGAGAGGAACCTATCGGAGATGAAGACGAGGGCTGCCGGAGATAGAGACGAGGGAGGGAGAGGAAGGCTGGTTGATGGGTTTACGGGTCCTGGGCCGTCTTACGCTTGGTCTCCAACGTGTGGGAATAGCTGCCGCGGGAATCGTCGGCGCGTGATTCCGGTCTGAGCGCTTGGACCGGAAGATTTCCACAAACTATGAGCACCAGATTGGTGGGCCTTGTTTCTTTCTAGCACGTGGCATCATGGGTTTGTTCGTGTTCGCACAAACTATAAGCACCAGATGTTGTATTACGAAGACTCGACACCAGTGGAGTGATACTAATGGTTCAAAGCTTCGTTAGACCATTACGGACCGAATCCCAACAACATTACCTTTAACATCCTTGCAAAACGAAGTCAAATGATGAAAGCTCTTCTAGTTTTTCAAATAAGAAAATTACCGTGCCACCACTGTCCACATGCTTCACTAAACTGGCAAACATAGGATATCAACAAAGAGGTCATAAATCTTCCAAAAAAAATAATGAACGATGCACTGATATATGTACATTTTTAATTGTACAAACAGGATTAATTTAATAATTGATTCATGTATTATTTACACAGAAACACAGCAAGCATAGACACCAAGCAGTCAAGTACTCATCATGTACACGAACAGCTTGCTGACACCTCGGGCAATGGATTTCTTATTAGCTGGCAAAATAATACATAACCACCCAATAAATGAAGGAAAGACTGGAACGCTATACACTGACCTGTAACTCTGATGCATCACAAAATGCATCCAGTTTATCTCTTATTCTGCTTGATTTACATGCCCCTCACTCGATCAGGGGTGGTAGTATCACTCTGTTCTATAGACTATATTTCTCTTCACATAGATGCAGGTCCAATATCTGAGCTTCTTTCTGCTGTTTATGTGCACTTCTACTGAGTATAATTTAATAATTAGTCCAAATCTCCAAGACATGCTTATCTGCTGTCTGCAGGTGGCATGTCAGTCAGCCCTTGGAGTACTCGTAAATTGCACCAGTATGATTGAAGCCGCATGATACATGGACTGCTCTTGCATTCTTGCCAAAGGGAACCATCATAGGTTCAAAATAGTCTACGTCGCTTCCATGTCCCTGCAAGTAGCAAGGCAGTTTGACCATATGACTGGCGTCCTGTGGGGATTATGCATGCTGCACATCATCGCCATCAAGTAGAAACGGTTGTGGCAGAAAGCAACTCACCAACTGTCCACCAGAAGAATGCCCCTCTTCAAAAAAAGTTCCATTGGCGCCTCCCCAACCCCATGTGTAAATGTCATCACCTGGATGTTTTGAGCTGCTCAGAGCACAAAGCGATAAAGTATAACTGAAAAAAAATCTATTGATAACTAAAACTACCAATACATAACACAGGCAATCTTGTCATCCATTCACCTTAAAAAGCTAGACCAAAAGAAAAAAAAATGAACTTCACTTAATACTCTGCCCCAAAAACCTTACATTATCCATATTGGCACAGTTTGGGCCACTACCCAGAACCCTGACAGAGCCTCCGATGTTTTTAATAAATTTACAGTCCTTTTCATACCTAGAACTATGAGTTCAGAAGATCCAATATCAATTTTTAAAGATACACAGTTAATCTGATTCAACCTGCAAATGACCTTTAGGACCTGTGGGGGGGGGGGGGGGGGGGGGGGGGGGGGGGGGGGGTTGGGATCCAAATCTTTGGGATACAGTTCAAATTTTGACCTAAATCCAAGAAATTCCTAGACCAGTTCCTTGCAGTATGTTTGTTAAAAGGTTAACACTCACCATAGTAGGCACATTGCTAATCTGACCCTCAGACAGACAAGTGTCAGATTATAGTGAACACAAAAGAATTCAACTCAAAAGTGTCACATCAAAGTATAGTCTAGTCTACTGTTCTATATTATTCTTGCTAGAACTTTTAAAACAACCTTTTTGACCTACAAGATACTATCAAAACAAACCATGTATGGAGCCCTTGATTGAGACAGCTGTTGTCAAGACTAAAAAAGGAGTTTCTGTTAGCATTTGCTACTAATTAGAACCAACATACTAGAGAAAAAGAAGCATAAATTATAATACCTGAAATTACAGCTGTGTGCTTCCAACCACAAGATACCTACAGAGGGCAAATGGTCAAGGACTCTCATGTCCAGCATACATTTTAGAGCTTAAATGTCCAACATACATCAAACAAGAACTGTCTTTAAGTGGTGCAATATATAAAAAAATGAGATAGGTGCCCAGAAGCACAAACCTTAGATACAGGAAGTTTAAATAGCGAGCTTTTCAAAATTTCTGGAGAGCGAACCATATCCGTACCTCTGGTTAGAGATAATCATGTAAGAATACAACTTCGGCATTGGATGCACACTGATATATGTAGGATACAAGATGATGTATGAAAGTTCTTGAAAAAGTCATAGATGAAATACCCCAGACCAAGGCAGCCATTTTCATTTGAACCCCAAGAATACAGATCACCGTTATCTGTAAATGTATCAGCGTATATGTTTCAAAATTGTATGACAAGTTAACAGCTGAAAATTTTGATAATTCCACATTAACAAAATACAAAACAAAGACTGCATCAAACACCAATACCTGTTACAACACAAGTATGGTAACCTCCACAAGCAACTTCTTCTGAAAATGGTATCTCTTCAACAATATTTGGTCTGAATGCTTCGTTTGATCTTCCAAATCCCTAAAATGTTTTGTTAAATCCAAGGAAATGAAGGGAGATAAAAAAGTATTTTAGTAAGGGAAGGGAAAAAACAAATGCCAAGGTGGCCTGATTGGATACCACCTTCTCAGTCTTCTCCCCAAATATGAACAAAGTACCTTTTTCTGCAATTTTGACAGGGGGAAATCATAAGATGGGTAATTGTGATTTGTACAATTTGAATATTGCTTTTCTGTATGCTTACCATCAATGCAAGCTGAGTGCAACATTCCTGCAGCTATCTTTTTAATCTAGCCAATGCATAAACAAATAGAAATAGAAGACAATCACTACATGACAATAAGAGAACCTTTTCTGATTAATAGGCATGTTCAGTTTCAAGTCAAAATACCTTGATACCATCAAAGTTTTTGATCAATCTTGGAGTATATTCACTGCACAAGTGAAGATATAGTTATCAATCTATTATCTTTCAAACAATTTAAAACCACATAGTACAAACATATCCAGAATCATCAGACCTATTTTACCCTAAGATATCCGACAGAAGCCTTCCAAGTTTCAAACTTCTATATCTATATGTCATCAGTCATTTTACTCAAAACTCACACTACAATACTACATAATCTAACAACCTTGTTCAGTTTAAGGAGCACAAACAATACCCATATATGCCACACCAATTCATTCGTCACAAGCTTTAACTGCTTAAGATATTTAGAAGGCCCATTCCCTCTTAAAATCATGCACATAGCTCTCTTGTGTACTTAGGCACGCCAGCTTGTAGTAGAAAATTTTCCATCTCTTATGGTTATGGATTTTCTTATCTTCTTAATAGATGACAATGAATTATTCCATGACATAGAGTACACACACAATTAAGGTCCAGCACAAATTTTTTACAGAGTAAGTTTTTACGAAATATATATTAACATACCTTGAGGTCAGAGAAAATCCCAGGATGATAGATTGACGGCCATGTCCGAGCCTACCAGAACCAGCAGCTCCCCAACTCAAGACTTCACCTTCCTCTTGAGAAGTAAATGATAGCAGAGATTCAGACTCTCGAAGGTAGAAATATTCAAATACAACTGGTATAAAGCACCAATTTCTTAGTCACCTGTAACAGCAATTGAATGCTCTGATCCCAGAGCAACCATTTTTACCCTGAAGTCAGTCAAACAATCAACCTTTGTTGGGGTAGAAACTACTTTACCTGCCCCTAAAGAAAGAAAAACTCCATCTCAGAAATAAAACTGCCAAAAGGATAATTGATGGAAAATTTTCCTTAGCACGATCTACCATAGTCCCTAGCAAAATCTTAATAGAAACATGATTATGCTGCGTGAAAAATAATATAAAGACATGTATAGTGAGTTGAAACAGTGGTCAAGTAATACCAAAGAGCTATGAAGCTATCTATTAGGATTTCCTAAACTAAAAAAGGCAGACCCAGTGCCGGAGGCTCCCACATGAGTGGGGTCTGGGGAAGGGATAAACCGAGATAAGCCTTTCCCCCGCAAAATATGCGGAGAGGCTGCTTCGAACCCACGACCTGGTGACTCAGTGAGACAGCTCTCACCACTGCACCAGGCCTGCCCTTCTCATACAGAAATTTTATTATGTTTTGTGGGATCAAGCACTCATCAATGTTAGTAAGTTGCTGTTGATAGTGTCAGAGTATAAGAGATACCAGAACAATTCAATTATGATATCACATTAATAGGTGGCATTAAGGAAATAAAGACCGGGCATGACACTATTACCTTTACCAAGGCCAAGCTGGCCACCTGAGTTTCTGCCCCAAACAAAGAGCTTACCATCTGCTGTTCAAGAAAGTCAAAACACAAAATTTTAGTGGAGATTGGTAATACAATTATTACAATGCAAATATGTGCAGCACAAATAAATTTGGGAAAGAAATAGAAGAGATGGTAATCACACTTCTTTTCTGTTATACTTATCCAGATATCAGTAAAACATTATTATGGTGTAATGCGTTGTATGCTGCAGTGCAGCATTCAGTGACAATAACCTTAAAAAAATAAATACATTTTACAGAGCATATCACAGCTCAATTAGCAAATGAGCAATAACATATTTCAATTAAGGTGCGATCGCACTTAGGTCTAGGGAGAGTGTACAAATCCATATGGCCCTTTTTGCTTGAAAGTGCAACCTACCCAATATGTATTTTGGTTTATCAAATCCGTTGTCAATATCTAGTAGAGTAACTGGGGCCATAATAAATATTATAATGAACTTATTACAGCACCATACCCACATGTAGCTTCCACGCGATAAATGGCAATATTCCTGAATCATGAAGACTCAGCACTAGATCAATATTCAAACAACTAGAAAGGCCAAAAAAGTTTATTTCCTCATCCCGTACTTGTGTGTTTAGGCCCACACAAACAAGAAGCAAGGAAGCACAAACTTCTACACCCGAGAAGCTTGAACTATCTGCTGCTCCATTAAAAATCTATAGTAACATAGAAGATGGCTCCCTCCATTCCGTCTGCTATCATCAGTTAATAAATTCACCTTATTATGGTGAATAAAATCAGGCACCTAGAGAATCTAATTATTTTCTATTACCGGTAACTGCACAAGAATGATGGTTGCCAGCTGAAACTTCTACAACTCTCTCGTGAAATCCAGAAACTTCAACAGGCCCCTACATGAAAAGGAAAAAAATAAATTATATACTGTAGACAAAGGAAGGACACAGTATGTGGAATAATCAGATTCATATGGTTCGTAGCTTATAGAAAAAAGCATCAAATTCATTCAAAGCACAGATAGGAAAACCAAAGCTAATTGAAGTTATACAGAAATAGAGTGTTAATAAATGTTGTGAATGACCAGTAATACCTGCTTTGCTTCTTAAGTCTGATGTATCTACCAACTGATGTAAATGACTAAACTTGACTCTGAAAAGTGCCAGTAAAATAATATTGTCTACTTCGAAGGGTATCCAAGCCCTCGCGGTAATACCAAATGTACTTTTTTACTGAAATGCACGATAAGTCCTAAGTAAATTGGTTAGCGTTGTATGAAATAGGAGACACGATTGTTCCCCCCAGTTAAATGTTAATGCATGCAGCTTTCAATTACTTAGCCAAGGTTTTTTCTTCCCTCAGCTAGGATCCATGCCAAAGCTCTGTGCTAATAGACAATGTGGAAGCAAACATCTGAAATACGATGGGCAAGAACGGTACCAGCGTATGTGTAACAGAGGATCCTATCCCGAGCTGCCCAAAGTCGTTCAGCCCTGTAGCAAACACTCGCCCACTTTCTGCATAAAAACAGAAGGGAGGGCCTCTGCCGCATTACGACACCACAATTCAAACAGAAATAAAGAAATGCTGATTGTTCACTTGCTTATGCTAATTTAGGCCGGAAGAGCAGGGTACAACTTTTATCACTCCGACTCAGAGCATATGGTCAAAATCAGCTCATTACATATCTAGCAATGTTATTATGGTAGGTAAACAAAATCATTTAACTGCGTGAACCAAGACAACGAATTAGCTCTAGGACTCTAGCATGATCTCCGCTCTCGTAGTACTAGACGGGCAGATGGTGATATTAAGTGAATGAAGATGAAAAGGTGGGGAAGGAAAGCGGGGCATACGGGTTAGAAAGAGGGTGTGCGCGCCGCCGCAGGCGAGGGAGGCGGGCGGGTCGGCGGCGCGGGCGAGGAAGAAGGGGCAGACCGTGGGGCTCCACCGCGACTCCAGCGCGCCCAGCCCCAGCCGCCCGTAGTCCCCGTTCCCCCACAGCGCCACCACCCGCTGCCGCCGCGGCGCCTTGGAGGCGGCTGCGTCCGACGAGAGCCACCGCAGCAGCGGCGGACACCGCCTCGTCGCTCGCCACATCGCGCTCGGGCCGGAGCGGAGAGAGGAAGGTGGAGCTCGCGGCGACGGCGAGCCCACGTCGGCGACACAGGACCCAAGACAGCGTTCTCTGGAAAAGACAGAGAGGCGGAGCGCAAACGGAGCGAGCCCAAGGTGTGATGGCCTGATGGGCTACAGTGGGCCGTAAGCGTTAGGATGATGCAAAGATCCCTGCGGTTTGGTGAATATTGGGCTTACAATGGTTTTTTTTTTTGTTTGGCCTTGCCCATGTATGGATGAGGTTTCGCTCAGAAAAAAAATGTATGGAGGAGGTTGAGGTGGCAGCTGTAGATTTATGTATTTGATGCTCCATTAGGCATGTCTCAATGGTTATTTCACGAGGTTTTATGCATATTAAATAGGGTGTAGTAAAAATGAAATCTTTGTATGTTTTTTTAAGGTGGAGAGTGAGGGGAAACGTTTCATCCCCACGAAAACGAGCGTGCACCGTTTCCAACTCCTTGGAAACCATATGAAAGCAGCGTTGAGGGAGAAAGTTTCATCGTCGTCGATCCTGTGCGCGCGCCTGGCCATCCTTCCCGCACCCCGCCCCAATCCATCCCTGCGCCCCGCCCCATCCTTCCTGCTCCTGCCATTCTTCTTCCCCAATCCTTCCCGCGCCTCCGCATGTGCTCGTTCCCTCCCGTGCAGAGTCGAGCCGAGCAGCTGGGGCGGAGATCCAGCGCCCATGGATCTAGCACCGGTTGAGAGCTCCGGGCGGCGCGCATCCCCTCGCCGGCTCCAGCCGGCTGGCCATCGCTCCCGTCGACCCCACTGTGGCCGCCTCTCCCATCGTGGCCGCCGCTGGTCCAGATGCAAGCACGGCGCGGCGCATCTCCGGGGGAGGAAGCAAGGTGCGTGGCCATGGAGGCTCAACCCGATAGTCTTCATCCAGTGGGGATCCTCATCGGCGCAGGTATCACAGGTTATTCCGCCGCCACCACCACAATCTGCTCTGCCATCGGCACAAGAAAGCACCAGATTTTGGCCCAGGTTTAGATGCTGAGTAGCGTGGGAGGACCCTCCGTGCTAGCTTTCTCCGTACTTTGATAACGTGTTCGTGCGTTGCTATGGGACAACTAAATCTTTTGTAATAAAAACATACGGATCGTATGATAAGATAATAGTACTGTTAAATTAAATACCGACGTTAAAGTGACATTTAATTCAAAAAGCAAAGCTCGTGAAATTAACACAGTCATGGAGAGCGCGACGTCGTAGACTCACAAACTCTACTATATAGATATTTTCCTAATATAGCTAAGATAATATTTTATATCGGCAGAAAGAATTCTCTGATATCTATTTCTTTCATGCGCCAATAAATCCATAAATAAGTTTCGCTGCATCTCCATATAATCCTGTACACACAGGTTCGAGTATATATGTAAATATTAGTGCCTGTCACATGGATAATACTACGTATCTTAAAAAATCTCTCATAAAATTTTAAAATAAAGTATGTTATACTCACTGTATAAATATGTGTGGCTTTAGAACTATTCCACACATACATATATTGTAGAATAAGGTATCCACTTGAGTGTCTATTCCAAGATGTTGAATTAGGTGTTATAATTTTTAATTTCGACATATTTTTTAGGTCAAAGCAACCAATGGTGATATTTTTCTTAGTGGTGCATAATTTTATGGTGCACCTCTTGACTATCTGAGTAAGGACAAGTTAGCACTGTAAAGGCTCAGAAAAGCTGTTAAGAAGGCTAAGGTTGAGTTTTCCTCTACTATGCATACTAAAACCTATGTCCCCATTTATCATTGCCGATATTTTTTATGCAAAGCAATTCAACATTACCATGATCAGATATAAGTTTGAATCTCTTGTGAGCAATCTCATAGAGGGACTCTTATCCTTTATGTGATCTGCCTCAAGGATATTGGCAGGACGATGGACCCATGTTAGAATATCGCACCAAAAAATGTCCACATTTTGTCTACGATTTATTTCTCATAAATACATGCGGGTACTATGATAACACTAACTACACCAAATGAAAGATTAGAGAAAATATGTATTGCCTCCAGAAGAATTTATTTATTAAGTTCTTTGGACTCTATAGGTAGTTTTGAAATATCAGTTTGCATGTCTTACCTTGTATCCTAATTCAAAATTTTGTAGTTTAATTAGAATATTTAGGTGATGATATATATATAATATTCAATACAAGAATAATCTATGCATGATCTTCTTGAAAGATTTTTGTAGTATAAAGACATCTTCGTTTTCATGCATGCCCATGCTAACACTACGGTAAAAATAAAAGAACAATATATCAATTAAAAAATAAAAACAAAACTCATGCTCAAAGTCAAAGAGATAAATTATGGATGCTTGAATTTTGTCATCCATTATCTACCGGCGTACCTATAAAATAGACTGAATAAACAATTAAACATAGATAGAAAACTAAATTAATGAAAGGATCATTGTAAGACATCAATTGTCTCATAGCTTCGGACAATATCATAAAGCTACTAAAAACTTTAACCTTGCTCTAACCTCAAACATTGTCCAGATAAATGGATTACAATGAAAGAAATAGATATCAGAAATTTCTTTCTGCCAATATAAAACATTATCTTAGCCGCATCACGGAAAGATCTATAAAGTAGAGTTTGTGAGCCTGCGACGTTGCGCACTCCGTGACTGTGTTAAATTCATAAACTTTGCTTTTTGGATTAAATGTCACTTTAACGTTGGTATTTAATTTTTACAGTATTGTTATCTTATTATGCGATCTGTGTGTTTTTAGTATAAATTGTTAGTTATCCCGTAGCAACGCACGAGCACGCTACCTAGTTTAATCCAAAAAGAAATGGTGTCTGGTATCTACTGTCGTGATGGACCATGGATTGGGGAACGGGGATATGGGGAAAGGATTCAAAATGAACAGACTCAAGGGCAATTTCAGCAAGAAACAGCAATCGAGGGCGATGGAATACGTGAGCGTGAAACCAAATGAAAGGAGAAAAAGCTATCCCTTTTGCAAATGCAAAGAGGGAAAGTAATTAAATATAGACAGATTTGGCAAGGTTCTGAGAAATGCAAAGATGTTTCTTTTGTCTTAATTCTCTTTTCTTCTGTGTTAATTCTCTTTCCTTTTGCTCGTTGCCATGTATGCTGGTGCATGCAAACATGCAATGTGTATATGGATAACACAATAATTTTCTACTTCCTATTTTGCTGTGATTCCTCTATCACGTGACATGCAATATTCAATCAAGGAGAATGACACGATCAAACAGTAATTAAGATTAACCTGTAATCAATGTGCATGCAGGAGATGTCGTGGGATCGCAGGCATAGGCAGACGGACGAACCAAAATAAATGTCGCACCAAAAAATATCCACACTTTGTTCATTTTAGTCGTAGGAGATTAGTTTGTCCATACTGATTAGTTCTTCTTCATACCCCCTTATTATCATAATTATTTCATACGTTTATGGATTGGGATAATGAGAGCTTAATCCAGTGCCTACTGCAGATTGTACCTTTAGTTCAATATTTGGGACAATGGGACTTAATCCAACGCTTACTCCGGATTGTATCTTTAATGATTTACAAATTTCGGTGTAAAAGAATTTGTAGATCGAAGTGTGAAATGAAATTTTAGCGTGAAAGCTACTGTGATAGCTATTGTTAGAAGTGAAAGTGGCAACATATTTGTATGGCACATTTGATCACCATACCATGCAACAATTTAGTATTGTGGCTAGTCTATGAAACTGTGAGATGAAACCATGCAACGAGAGAGGGGGTTTCGTTCCGCAAACCAAGTCTACAAAACTGAGGTGGCACCTTTGGAAACCATGAGATGAAACTCCTTATTGAGACTGGCCTTATGTGGTACACCTTATTCAAATTGCTTATATCCTATATCTTGATTCCTAATGCGTTTGGACCATTTTATTCCTTGTAATTAAATCTATGATTTAATACCCGTGTTTTGATGATTCTATATATGTGAGATCCACCTGTGTAATGGTAGTAATCCAGGCACTTCAATTTTACTACTACACCCTCCATTCCAAAGTTTTGGCTTTTCTAGATATTTTTTTACTATGTATATAGATATACGCTATGTTTAGATATATATTCCAAACAATGTAAGTCAAAACAACTTATAATTTAGAATGGAGGGGCGTATTTTTTAAGTCTTGATCATGACTGACTTTAGCATTGGCTAAATTTCAGTTTAGCTTAGTGGATGTTAAAACTAAACATACCATGTTTCCTTAAGGGTCAATTACCATAAAGGCGCATCGTGATACTTCTAAGATATACTAAACCAAGGGCATATTTAGATCACCTATGAATAGTGAATGATATTATTACAATCGAGAGTTCGGATAGTAGCAATGTAGTCTATTTTGATCCTTAGATTATATATTGTTGTTGAGTCGCTAAACACCAATAATCTCCTATTAGACAGGCGCTCGTAGGTCACGCCCGTCATAACAGATAGACTTATCATTGGTGTCTCATGGGTACCACACGTGTTGTCTAGAAATAGCCACGGTTGCGAGATATATGAGATGTTTTTTTAGAAAAGGAAATATATTAATATCCCAGCCTCTGCATCGACCAATGCATATAGCTGTAAGATACATGAGATGTTAAACCTAGAGTTTGATCCCCATATGTAGGACTTATGAGTACAACCATTGCTGCTATGTATTGCTTGGTTCTCAACCTGGGGAGACATTTGGAATTTCAAATTTTGATTTCTTAAACTATACAACTAAATATCAATTAGAATTGATTTCACATGATTTGTATTTTACCAATTTATTTGATAATCAAACAACATAGTCGAATTAGAACCATTTCCATTTCGTTATGTATTTTTTTCATTGGAACCCAGTTCAATTCATGCAATCCAAATCCGAAAACCAAATGGAGCCTATAGTGAGGTTATATGAAGTAGAATGTGGTCTATTTTAATTTTGGGTACTAGTAGTTTTATCTCTATGGTAAGTCAAAATTGTGTACTAGCAGCTCCGGTCAAGCAAACAGGATATGCGTTCTCAAAATTTTTAAACTGCACTCTAAACGCCGCCGACACTGCCATCCGGCCTTCCCAGGAATAAAAGAATGTGGCAAAACCAACAGTTTCTCCGATCCCTAGCCGCGTCGCGCGCCGAGACCGACGGCAACGCCGAGCACCTCACGTGACTTGATCACCGCCCGCCCACCGGGGTTGCATGCATCGCAGTCAGCCCCCGCGCGCACTCCTCGATCTCCTCACTCGTGAATCCCGGTCCACACTCACACGCCACACTCCTCTAGTCCCATGGCCGCGCCGGACGCCGCCGCTTCGGCGGCGAGCAAGAAGGGCGTGGCGCCACCGAGGCCAAGCAGCCGCGCGCGCGACGCGGTCGTGTTCGCGACCGGCGTGGCCGCGGCCGTGCTGGCGTTCCTGGGGCCGGCGTCGATCCTCGTGCCCGAGCGCACCGGCCTCGTCGCCTTCCCCGTCCCAGGCCCCGCGGACGGCCCGCGCACGTTCTACGACGACCCGGATCTCTCGTACGCGCTCGGCCGGCGCGTCACCGATTGGGACGCGAAGCGCGCGCAGTGGCTGCGGTCGCGCGGGCTCGGCGGCCGGAACGGCGGCGGTCCGGAGCGCGTGGTGATGGTGACCGGGTCGCAGCCGGAGCCGTGCAAGGGCGCCGGCGGCGACCACCTGCTGCTGCGGTTCCTCAAGAACAAGGTGGACTACTGCCGGCTCCACGGGATCGAGCTGCTGTACAACAACGCGCTGCTGGAGCCGTCCATGGTGGCGTTCTGGGCCAAGATCCCCATCGTGCGCGCCGCCATGCTGGCGCACCCGGAGGCGGAGTGGGTGTGGTGGGTGGACGCCGACGCCGTGCTCACCGACATGGACTTCTCGCTCCCGCTCGCCAGGTACCGCCCCTACAACCTGGTTCTGTACGGCTGGCCCGAGGAGGTGTACGAGAAGCGGTCGTGGGTGGGGCTCAACGCCGGCGTGTTCCTCATCCGCAACTGCCAGTGGTCGCTCGACTTCATGGACGAGTGGGCTAGCATGGGCCCGGCCTCGCCGGAGTACGCCCGGTGGGGGAAGACGCTCAGGGACACGCTCAGCAAGAAGTCCGACGACCAGTCGGCGCTCGCGTACCTCCTCCTCACGAACCGGGAGCGATGGGGCGACAAGACCTACCTCGGCATCGACTACTACTTCCAGGGCTACTTCGCGGAGATCGTCGGCAAACTCGACGCCATCGCGGCGCGGTACGTGGCGGCGGAGCGGAAGGGTGGCCCGGCCCTCCGGCGGAGGCACGCGGAGTGGGAGCACCTGCGGTACGCGGCGGCGCGGAACGCCGCCGTCAGGGCCGTCGTCCCGGGCCCCGACGGCGGCGGGCAGTCCGGGTGGCGCCGCCCGTTCGTCACGCACTTCACCGGGTGCAACCCTTGCGGCGGCAAGCGGAACAAGATCTACACCAGGGAGATCTCCGAGGACGGGATGCGCCGCGCGCTCGGGTTCGCCGACGACCAGGTGCTCCGCGCGTACGGCTTCCGCCACGCCGCACCGCTCAACGACAGCGTGCGCCCGCTGCCGTTCGACTACCCCGCCGCGCGCGCCCGCAACCATTGACGGCGACCGCGGCGAGGTGCATGGAGCGCTGCGGATTTCTACGCGAAAGTATAAAGGAATTGGGCCTTAGGTGTATCACGTTTTCTACCTCTTTGGATCGTTGATAATTGATACTTAAAAAACCTTTTTAGTTTGATCGACGAAAGCTAAACAACGATACTACAATAGAGTGTGTGTTTATCAACCTCGCTCCAGCACCCGTTTTCCTGTTTGTTCCATTGGCACTTGATTTGAGCTCTCTTCGTTTTTCTCAGCATTGGAGTGACGAGCTGTTATGGCAGTGGTCGGTCCCGTGCGTGAGTGTGTCGGCGGCTGGGGGCAGTGGCAGGCAACGAAGAACAGAACCCTGATTTCCCCCGTCTAATGAACTCTTCCCCTCAGGACTCAGCCGAGTTCCTTCTCTGTTCTTCCTAGATTCTTGCTACGTTTCCCTCTCAAACTCCATTTAGTTATCCAAGTTCGTTACTTTAGAGAAAAGCCACGGTAGTAAGACCTTCCACAGCGCACGCATGCAGCGGTGCTTCGACTGGACAGAAGTTTTGGCGCTCTTCTCTTTCCACACGTGCTGCAGCGAAGCTAGGCCTTGTTTAGATCACCTCCAAATTCCAAGTTTTTTCACCTTCTCTCCATCACATCAATTTTTGGACGTATGCATGGAGCATTAAATATAGGTAAAAAAAAACTAATTACACAATTTAGTTGTAAATCACGAGACGAATCTTTTGAGCCTAGTTAGTCCATGATCGGACAAAGTTTATCAAATACAAACGAAACGTGCTACAGTGTCCAGATTGTAAAAATTTGGCCCTGATGGTGCCGGCCTGTGCTAGGAAATTTGGGAGCAGCGAGCACAAACAAATACGTAATGCCCACTCTAATTTAGGACTCACTCCTCGATATTTTTTTCTAGAAAAATGTGCAATGTAAAAAATCCTCAGAAAAACATACATAGTAGTTTTTTTTGAAAAAAACAATGCACATCTATAGATTGCATTGTCAAAAAAAATTAAGATTCAAGCTTATTACTTTCTACTGTTCATGGGTTCACTGAAATTAAAACGAGTAAAACTACAAGCTAGCTGTACGTAAGAATGAAACAAAACATCACAGTAATGTGGCGAACACAAATAGTATGACATCACTCATGCTGTGGACAGCCTAATACGAGTGCAAATAGCCGAAGAAGACCCAACCATTTCCTGTGCAGCCGCCCACCTCGGATCGGCCGTCGGCGACACGTGCTCCCTATTGGACGTCTGAGAGCGAGTCTTCCTCTTCAGCTCTTCCGAGACCATCGATAACCAGCCACGCTTCTCCCATGAGATGCCACGAAACCCTTCTGAAACCTGCGTGCTCAGTCTCGCGTCTTGTCTAATCCACCGGCTAGTGCAATCTCAGGGTATTAATCAAGTTATCACTGCAATCAAAGAATAATAATAAGCAATTAATACTTACAGGCGCAAAACCTGCAATACGTACTTGTTTATATCTATGGCCAAGTCAGGAAAAAAAAAACATTTCGGACTTCGGAGTCAAGGGGGCAAAGGAGGTGCTCTTGCTAATAATTAACCTAGCTACACCCTGCAAGTCTGCAACAAAAACGAAACGTGTGGTGCCCTTGCGCATTTTGCGTGCACCGACGTGTGCAGGCAAACATAGAGTAACTGTACACTGGCCTCGGCGGGCGTGGATCTTCGAGCTACTAGCTAGTATGGATTACTCCCTTCTGTCTTGAAAAAATATTAATTTTTAGAGCTTGTGTAGGCCTGCTTGGCTTCACTCTTTTAGCTGTATTTTCAACTTCACTAGTCAAATAGAGACAACTCTACAAAATCTGCTCCAAAAAAAGATAGAGTTGAGGACCAACTCTAGATGTTTTGTGAATAACCTAAAGTTGTATTGTAGAAACTCCATCTTTTTTTATAGAGCTACTCCATATTAGAGTTGGTGGAGCAGTCCTAAACAAGCTCTTAAAGATTTCATATGGTTCCAATGATATAAATAGTAATTGGTAAAGCAAATTAGACCACATCATAGTACAAATAGTTTAAGCGAACAGAAAGCGCTGGTTGCTTGTTTGATTGTGGCAATGGTTTCGCTTCCTATCCCTATGAGAAGAAAATGATGAACTAGAAACCCTAGTGGAAGAAGGGAGTGATGAAAAATAAGTAGACGAGGGGGGGGGGGGGGGGGGGGGCGAAGAGGAGGAGGTTCAATGAAAACTATGGATTCAAGAGCTATGGCATCGTGAGAGAGGCGCGAGGCGTCCACAGTGCGCACTAGAGAGCAGGGCATGTGTCTAGTGATGGTTGATTTTTCTCACAATTAGCGAGAAAACGGCCAACGAGATCGAATAGTGTTGAGAGGGGAACGTTATGCATGTTCCATAGGCTCATAACAATTTCACATCATGATCCATTACAAATAGGCCTAACCAAACGGTAAACAATGGAATTAGATCACACCATTAACTGATAAGGTCCAAAAAGCCTCAACCAAACAACACTTTAGGGCCTGTTTGGATCACATCATGATCATAAATCAATTTTTTGTTAAGGCGATACTATATAAAAGAATATACTAGCATCTATATTTTAATGTTATATCTAACTATACTGATTTTGTATCATAAATATTTATCATTTTATAATAGACTTTAGTTAAACCTAAAAAAATTGACCTAGGATAACTCCATAAGTTGATTTATTCAGAGACAATGGAATAGCTTGATAGAACTTGTAGAGTGAACGACTCATGTATACATGGGCTTACGGCTTACCTACAGGCTAGAGCTTAGCAAGACCATTTAATTGTTGAGACATATGGTTTGTTTGGCAGCATGAATTGATCCTAATTCTAGCAAAAATAGCTATAATCACTGTCCAACAGGTCAGAAGAGAAATATTTCTCTTGAGAATCATTAGAATCATTTATCGTTTTTATGCCTACCAGGGAGAAACGACCGCCGCTAGCTAATTTCGCATGCTGTTTCTTGCCGGCCTCAACCGTATTTTTTAATTAATTCTTTTTAAGTGTAACAAGTTAAAATGAGTTGTATTTAGGTTGTTCTTAGCCCATAAAAACTTCTGAACTATTTTGAAGATTTTGTCATTTATATTTTTATGAAAATATACTTTTTGCGAATAATAATCTAGTATATTTTAACGAAACTAAAATATATAAATGGACATAGCTGAGGCCCACATGTGTCGGATACAGTGAGAAGGGGTACCCTAAGCAAGAACCAAAAAACGACTGTTTAGACTTCGTAAAAGTCGAAACCAGCTAAACACCGCTGGCCTCAGCCGATTCTCCGACTCGCCCGAGGCCCCCTCACCGCTGACCTCGGGCGATCCCCCACCAAAGGCCTCGGCCGACCCCTTCTCGTCGCAGGCCTCGGCCGGGCCGCCGACCCTCCGTCTCGCGCGAGGCGGGCTCGGCAGCACTCCGCTGCCTCTTCCTTCACCCGTTCCTCTGACAAAACGTCGTGTCGCATTAACTCAGCCAACTGCTGCCCCTGACATCGGCCGCATGCTCGGCACAGTACAACGGAATGGCCGACGGGACAGGAGGCAGGACTAGGCAGAGGTTACCCGCCACTGTGCTAACCACTATGCACATGGTTGACGCCCATGCCTCACTATGCTGCCAACTCCTGCTCCGAGAACAACGCAGCGTGGGGAGCCACGTCTGGGATACTGTGGCCTCGGAATCAGTACCCAGGACCAATAATTTCCTCCAAGGCCTCGGCAGTTTGCTTCAGGGGCTCGGCAGCCTGAGGATCCATGTCCGCCGAGCCCCCCACGATGGCTCGGCCTCGGTATCTGCAGAGCCACAGCTCCCTACGACGTCATCGCACGATGACCAGCACGTCGTCCGCCATGTCCTGCATCAAGCTGTACTGGAGCCCCACGACGCACAAGATCACCGGCGCGTCACTTCTGCACGACAAGGACGGGGCCACTCCATCGACCATACCACAACAGTGGCCGGCTACAGGGCTCGGACACGCCACCCCCATTTATAGAGCAGGAGGTCTCGACATCCTGACGCCAACTCCGCTTCGCGCGAGGCTCCCCAGGGAAGGCCTCGGCAAGGAACGCCGTCTCCGCCCCGCCCGAGGCTCTCCACGGAAGGCCTCGGCAGGAAGCACGTTCTCCGTATCGCGCGAGGCCTCTCGCGCGAGGCCTCGGCAAGGAGCCTGATCTCCGTCTCGCGCGAGGCCTCATTCTCTGTGTCGCTCGAGGCCGGCTTGTCCGTGGTCCGTCGCCCCCCACCTCGGTCGACCCTCCCGACAGCGCGTCACGTCTCATTAATACTTTCAACCACTCCCGCAATCTCAGCCGGACAGCGGCTCAACGTCACAGAATGGCCGACGTGACCCGAAGTCGCATCAGCGCCGTACCGGCTGGGACAGGGCACGGCGGGGGTTACCGGCAACTGTGTCCCAGCACTGTGTCCACGATCAGCGCCTGGGACAGAGTATGACGGGGGTTACCGGAAACTGTGTCCCAGCACTGTGTCCACGATCAGCGCCTGGGACAGGGTATGACGGGGGTTACCGGCCACTGTGTCCTAACGCTGCACCCACGACCCGCCGCCCGCTCAAAGCCTCGGCACTGTACACCGGGGCCTCGGCAATCTCGGGGTTCGTGCCTGCCGAGACCCCCCACCGCAGTACAAGCCTCGGCACCGACCAGGCCTCGGCCTCGCGCACAATCTGTCCATCAGGGCTTGCACGTTCGCCGCCACGTCTGCTCCGAGACATTCCCGGGGCTCCCACGACGCACAGGACCTGATGGGACAACCACGCCGCTCCAGTATTCCAAGGACGGATCGCTCCTACGGCCACGCCGCCACCGGAACGGGCCACAGGGTTTGGACGTGCCACTTCTATTGGCACGACGTCGCATAGTGATACATGTACTGCCTTCGTCCTCCCTTCAACTATAAAAGGAGAGGACTTGGGTCTCGTAGGGGGGGAAAGAAAAAAAGATGAACACGCCGATAGAACTACACACCTCTACGCTACTTGAGAACAACGCCTCAAGCAGCCCGCACCACCCTCACCGAGACCTGGGGCTAGCTCCCTCTCTCACCTAGCTTGTAACCCCCTACTACGAGCACTCCGGTGCAAGGAACATAAGATTGATCTCTCAGACTAGACGTAGGGCCTCGATTGCCTGAACCAGTATAAACCTTGTGTCTCTTTGCATCACCATCCGGGATTAGGGGCACGCAGCACAAATTCACTCGTCGGTTGAGGGACCCCCGGTTCCAAAACACCGACAGTTGGCGCGCCAGGTAGGGGCCGCTGCGTGTTAGCTTCATCGTCCCAGCAGGACCCGGATGGCAGACCCCATACGACCATTGCGTCTCGGCACCGTAGTTTGGTTTGGGAGCCTAGAGTTCATGTCTCTAGGGCATGAGTACGATATGGTGCTCCTCGCCCCTCGAGCCCCACTGTCCGACGATGAAGTCACGCCCCGGCAGCCCGGGCGTAGGCGGCGCCCAGGCGGCCGCTCTCGCCACGCTCGCCAGGCAAGACGCGAGGAAGGCCACCCCGACGCTACGCGAACCCGGGGCGACACGCCACTCCCCGCCGATATCCTGCGACCAGCTGTTGGTACGGGGTCCCTGGCTGGGGACCTGTTTGGCCTGAGCCTAGACAAAGGAAAATCGCCGGTGGCTCGCGGCGATGCCCAGTCGTCTAGCTCCACTCCACCACTCCCTGAAGAGTCGACCCCAGCGGGGCAGAATATGGAGACGGCACTGTCCCCATGCCCCTTTGGGTTGAGGAATGCCGCCGCCTCTTATGCCTACGCCTACACTGCCGCTCACGAGCACCCCTCGGAATGCCGCCAGCGCTTCGCTCTCGACCTGAGCACCCACTTCGACTCCTCAAACGAGGACGAGGCATGGCCCGGGGTGGATTTCTCCGAACTCCACAACCCTGGGGCTTTGCGCCAATTCTTGGCCGCAAGCGACTACTGCCTCGGTTATTCCGACTCCGACGATGAAGGGACTTACGATCCATCACGTGAGTGCTTCCACGTCGGGCTCAGGATGCCAAGGGCGGGCGAAGAGGACGAGAGGATAGGCAACCATTCCCCGCCCCAGGCAAGGGCGGGCGATGCCACGCCTCCGCGTCTCGTAGCCCCGGCGGCGCGAAACGAGAATCCCGTCCGTGGGGGGCATCGACGCCCAGACCTGGAGCAGCTCCACGAGCTTCAAGCCAAGGTCGAATAAGACCGACTCCTTCTACAACAGCTTCGGGACACTCTCGAGCAGGAGCAGCAAGGGCGCGGTGAGGGCGGAGGAGCCCGAGGGAGGGCCCGCGACGTCCATCACCGCATCAACGACAACGAGGGGGAGAGCCACCCCCAATCTTTAATCGGGCTAGCCAGAATGTCGCAGCGGCTACGATGCTGGTCCGAGCAATGCCCGAGCCCTCCACCACCGAGGGGCGACGGGTCCGCGAAGAGCTCCGCGACCTCCTCGAGACCACTGCGGTGCAGCAGGCCGAAAGTTCCGCCTCCCGCCGGCGCGGAGGCACTTTGGAGCAACCACCGGCGCGACCTCGTCGGGGCCAGGATGCCTCGGTCCGTCCCGAGCCCGCTCGTGCGCCGGCGGCCAATGGGGCCCCCTCGGTGCGTGATCGACCTGGAGACCAGCACGAGGCATAAGGCGACCACGAAGTAGTTGGCAGACGACGGCGCCGTGGCGACAGAGCCGCCCGGGGCTACCACCCACACCGAGGCAGTCGCTACGACAGTGAAGAGGACCGTAGTCCTTCTCCCGAGCCACCTGGCCCTTGGGTCTTTAGTAGAGCCATTCGCAACGCTCACTTCCCAGCCCAGTTCCGGCAACCTGCCAACCTCACAAAGTATAGCGGCGAGACGAACCCCGAGCTATGGCTAGCCGATTATCGCCTGGCTTGTTAGCTAGGCGGTGCGGAAGATGACCTGCTCATCATCCGCAACCTCCCTTTGTTCTTGTCAGACTCAACGTGAGCCTGGCTCGAACACCTTCCTCCCGCACAGATCCACGACTGGCGCGACTTGGTGAGGGTCTTCGTCGGGAATTTCCAGGGCACCTACGTGCGCCCCGGGAACTCCTGGGACCTCAAAGGTTGTCGCCAGAAGTCGGACGAATCTCTTTGAGATTTCATCCGGCGCTTCTCCAAGAAATGCACCGAGTTGCCCCACGTCGGTGACTCAGAAATCGTCCAAGCATTCCTCTCTGGCACCTTCTGCCGAGACCTGGTCCGAGAATTGGGCCGGAACGTACCAACCACAGCGGCCGCACTCCTCGACATCACCACCAACTTCGCCTTGGGTGAAGAGGCGGTTGGGGACATCTTCCCCAACAACGACGCCAAGGGGAAGCAGAAGGACGAGGCCCCCGAGGCCTCGCCCACCCGCGTTCCCAAGAGAAAGAAGAAGGGTCGCCCAGGGAAGCAGGAGGTCCTCGAGGCCGTCCATGTCGCCGCGGCAGATCGCAGGAATCCCCAAGGCCCCCGGGGCCCCGGGCTATTTGACGACATGCTGAAGAAGCCCTGTCCTTACCATCAAGGTCCGGTGAAGCATGCCCTCGAGGAGTGCACCATGCTCCGATGTTACTACGCCAGGCTTGGGCTCCCCGACGACGATGAGGCCAGGAAAAGGGGCACCGGCGAAAGGGACGGCGATAAAGATGATGGGTTCCCTGAGGTACACAACGCCTTCATGATCTTTGGCGGACCCTCGGCATGCCTCACGGCGCGCCAGCGAAAGAGGGAACGTCGGGAGGTCTTCTCGGTCAAGGTGGCCACCCCCCGGTACCTCGATTGGTCTCGGGAGGCAATCACCTTTGATCGGGATGACCACCCCGATTATGTTCCAAACCCCGGGCAGTACCCGCTTGTCGTCGACCCGATCGTCGGCAACACCCGGCTCACCAAAGTGCTCATGGACGGAGGCAGCGGCCTCAACATCCTCTACGTCAACACTCTGGAGCTCCTGGAGCTCGACCAGTCATGGCTCTGAGGCGGTTCCACACCCTTCCACGGCGTCATGCCTGGAAAGCGCACACGACCCCTCGGGCGCATCGACTTACCCGTCTACTTTGGCACTCCCTCCAACTACCGCAAGGAGGTCCTTACCTTCGAGGTGGTTGGATTCAAGGGCTCGGCGATGAAAGAGGGCATATCGGCCGAACCCAACGCAGGGCCCGAGGCCCCCTCTGCCACCGAGACCCCGCCAGCCGAGCCCGAGGCCATGGTGATTGACGTAGAGCCTCCCAAGGCCGACCAAGGAACGGACTGGCGAGTCCCTTTCCTTGATCGCCTCGTTCGAGGAGAGCTTCCTGCGGATAGAACCGAGGCCCGGCGACTTGCGCGACGAGCCAAGACTTACGTCCTCTGCGACGGCGAGTTGTATAGGCATAGCCCATCGGGTATTCTCCAACGATGCATCACCACCGAGGCTGGCCACTCCCTACTTTGGGACTTGCACGCGGGAATCTGCGGGCACCACGCGGCGCCTCGGGCGCTCGTGGGTAACGCCTTCCGCCAAGGTTTCTATTGGCCAACGGCGGTGGCCGACGCCACGAAGCTAGTACGCTCCTGCGAGGGATGCCAGTACTATGCTCGACAGACGCACCTCCCGGCCCAAGCCCTCCAAACCATCCCGATCACATGGCCATTCGCTGTGTGGGGGGCTGGACATGGTTGGGCCTCTGCAGAAGGCACCCGGGGGCTATACCCATCTGCTGGTAGCCATCGACAAATTCTCCAAATGGATCGAGGCTCGTCCGATCACTCAGATCAAATCCGAGCAAGCGGTGCTGTTCTTTACGGACATCATCCATAGGTTCGGGGTTCCTAACACCATCATCACTGACAATGGGACACAATTCACCGGTCGCAAGTTCCTAACGTTCTGCGACGACCACCACATCCGGGTGGCCTGGTCGGCCGTAGGACACCCAAGGACGAACGGCCAAGTAGAACGTGCCAACGGCATGATCCTACAAGGCCTTAAGTCAAGAATATTCAACCGGTTGAAGAAGTTTGGCAAGAAATGGCTTGACGAACTTCCGTCAGTCATCTGGAGCCTACGAAACACCCCGAGCCGAGCCACGGGATTCACACCGTTCTTCCTGGTCTATGGAGCCGAGGCCATCCTCCCCACTGACTTAGAATACGGTTCCCCAAGGCTACAGGCGTACAACGAGCAAAGCAACCGCACCGCCCGCGAAGACGCCCTCGACCAACTGGAGGAAGCCCGAGACGTCGCGCTGCTACACTCAGCCAGGTACCAGCAAGCCCTACGACGCTACCAAGCTCGACGCGTCCAAAGCCAAGACCTAAAGGTGGGCGACCTAGTGCTGAGACTGAGGCAGAGCAACAAGGGCCGCCACAAGCTGACCCCACCCTGGGAAGGGCCGTACATCGTCGCTCAAGTGCTGAAGCCCGGGACCTATAAGTTAGCCAACGAGAAGGGTGAAATCTTCACCAACGCTTGGAACATAGAACAGCTACGTCGTTTCTACCCTTAAATTTCCAAGCGTTGTTTACATTGTTTCTCGAAATACAATAAAGAAGCGTTCTTAGTTGTTATAATCTTTTGAGGAACCCCCCTTATAGACAAGTCGATTGTATAGAACCTAAGGATAGTACGATCGTCTCAAAAGCGAAAAGGCCGGCCGAGCCGTGAGAACGGCCTACGCCTCCGGGCTACGGCAGCTCCCTCACCACCTTTTCACCCAAAGGACAACGTAGGCTCCGAGGAAGTTCTGTACAGAGAGCTTGTCTATCAATAGGGGCTCGACATCACGATAGCGCTATAAGGGAGACTCGGCTCTGCCTCTGCAAAGCCGAGCCTCCCTCGGGGGCTAAAAAGGGGGAACCCCCTAAGTCCTGAACACCGTTTGTTAATGGTCTTTCAAAAAATTTCTACGCCAAACTCTCTCGCGCTCCGACGGGACCCACACAAGAAACCCAAAGACCAAAAGCTTGTCTCGAGGCCAAAGGGCCGGTCGAGTCGTGAGAACGGCCTACGCCTCTGGGCTACGGCGGCTCCCTCACCACCCTTCGCCGAAGGACAGCTTAGGTTCCGAGGGATTTCTTTGCGGGTTCCCAAGATCGAGACAGAGGGCACAGGCTCGGAAGTAGAACAGAAAACGGTTAAAAGACCCACGTACGCAAATACTTTAAAGGCATCGACGGCCACAAAAATGTCACGATACGGCAACTAACTCAATTCGGTTACATGGCCCCTTTTGGCCCAGGTCAAAGCTCAAGGATCGGCGGCCGATGCGGGAGGGACCACCTCTTCTTCAAATAGACCAGCCAGCGCTGTGCCAGGTGCCTCGGCCGCCTCCAACAGCTTCGCGACCTCTGCATCAGCTTCCTCATCATCTTCTGGCAACACGTAGCCGTCGCTGACAGCCTCGAGGTTGATAGCGTAGTGCGAGGAGATGACGGCCAGGGCGTGCTTGATGCCCGTGTGCAACACCCCCCGGAGCCTCTCGTGGACGTGGCCGCTCAACGCAATCAGGCGGCTCCCAAGGGAGCTGGCCGATTGGACCCCCTCGATGTCCAGGGCCTCGCAGGCAGTACGGACTACACTGCGCAGCGCCTCATGCTCCCGGACCTCAACATCCAGCGCCGCTTGCGCTGCGATGGAGGCCTCAGCCGCCTGGGAGGCCTCTTTCTCCAGATCTACGTCGCAACGAGGGGTCAGGAGTCAAACGCGAACCAGAACAAAAAGAACAAAGAGCACGATTCGGCGGAACTTACCCCCGGCCTTGCTCTTCCAGTCTAAGGCCTCGACCCGAGAGGCCTCGGCCGCCTTGGTAGCCTCGGCCAAGGCGACTTTCGTCAGCTGATGCTTGCTCTGCTCCGCACCCAGTTGCCCGGCTATGGCCTTGGCAGAGGCCATCGCTTCTTGGGCCCGAGACCTGAAGGCGTCTCGCTCCTCCTCCAGTTCCTTGATCTTCGCTACCAGAGGGGCAGACTGCTCCTTAGCCGTGGCCAACTCGGCCTAAATGTCAGCACAACGAAGGCGGAGGTCCTCCACTTCTGCACTCCGCGCCGACAAAAGCCCCTGAGCATCGGGAGCAGGCCCTTCTGCCGCCGGAGCTGGTCCCAGATATCCCTCTCCCTTCATAGGAATACCGATTTCCCAAGGGATCGGGTCTCGAGCTCCTAAAGAGGGCAAAACAAAAAACGCACGTCAAACATTGCGAGGGGGCTCGGAGAGAAAACAACGCGGCACGGGAGAGGAAAGTACTTACCTGGGTGACACCGGGCAAGTCCCGTCCCATAATAGTCATCGCTGTCTGCAGCGACCCGCACTGCCAGTTAGCGGTACTGCTCGAGGGTATCCCACCCGCCCCCCCTCTGCGATATCTTCAAGGGCGAACATAGGCTCCCCCTTGGGATCAGCCCGGTTCCACCAGAAAACACGAGGGAAGTTCCACCCACGGGGGCTCGGGCCATAGCCGGGCAAGGGCCGAACTCCCCTCGGCGGGATCTGGGACTGGCTGCTCCGCGGTACTGGCCCGCCTCGACGTCCGCCGCCTCCTTCCCCTTGGGAGGAATCATCAGACGAGATTGTCTGAACCAGGGGTGGCGCCAAAACTTGCTCCGTCTCCACCTCCATCGCCTCGGCCTCGACGGATCCAGGGGCTCTGGCCTCCGCCATCTCTACCTCAATTGCCCCGGCGTCCACCGCCCTGACTTTGGAGGTCTCGGGGGCTCCGGCCTCACCCTCAATGGCCTCGGCAATGGTGGACGCCCCAGCCTCCTTCGCCCCAAGACTCATGACATCGCAAGGCGTGGGCTCCTCCTCCTCCTCCACTCGCTCCACGGCCGCCTCGGCACCCTCTTCCTGGGCAGCCGCCTCCTCCGAAACAGCCCCCGCCCGACACCGCGCCACGCTGCACGCCAGCCTGCGCCTCCGCTGCCTGATGGGCGGAGGAGCTAACGTTCACCTTGAGCGCCTTACGAGGCGCCAAGGCAGGATCTTCCACCAGATGCTTCTGGCTGGAAGCAAAGACACTCCCAAGGTCAGCATGCGACCAAGGGGCAAACAAGAAGTACTACGGACTCCACCAGAAAAGATGCTTACCGTGAACGGGGATGCAGCCGCTTCGACACCGCCAGCCTCCTCTGCAACGGCGGCGGTGGTGGCAGCAGCGCGGCCTCGGTGTCCACCGGTGCCAGCTGGCCTCTGTCGGACCCCAGCACCTCCTCGACCCTTCACGGAGACGACGGGGTCGCCCCCACCGTCGCTCGCTCCACCTCCACCGTCGAACCCATCGGGCTGACGGCACGCTCCTCCGACACCCGCGCCTCGGGCATGTCGGCCTTGGCCCTGGGACGGGCCACCACCGGCCCTAGGACACCTCCTCCTCCTAGGAGCGTCAGGCTCCTTGCCGGCGCCCTGGGCACCATCTCCCTAATGTCGGGGAGGTGTTCCAGGCAGGCCGTTCCCACCTCGCCCTCGCCGCCGTCGCCCGAAGAATCCAACACCGACGGCGAGGGAGACGGCTCCAACGGGAGACCGTCGAGCTTCTGACGCCGGCGACGGGCGTCCAGCTTTTCACGCGCGAGGAGCTCCTTCGTGCGCTTCGCCTCCTTGGCATCTTTCTTCTTCTTCTCCTCCTCGGCGCGCGCCCTGTTCACGGCTCGCAGCCGGGCGTCCTCGGGAACGGGCGGCGGGGAGTCTCGCACGTCTCTTATCCCCCTACGGGAACGACGAAGTAAGACAACAGACAAAAAAGGCGGAAAACAAGAAGGCCGCGAAAGCATCGGCAACATCCAACTCACCAGTGAAATGTACCCCCGCGACGGGCGCATCGGGAACGGCATCAAATCGTCGATCTTCGGCTTCCCGTCTACCACCTCTCTCACCCGACGCAGGGTCTCGTCGTCGGTAAGGGCGAAGGCGGACATCTTGATACCGGCAATCGGGTCGCTCGGGGTCATCTCGAACAGCCGCCGCCACCGGGCCATCAGTGGCAACACCCTCCGGCGGTGAAAGGCCGCCACAACCACGACCGCCGAAAGGCCGCGGTCATGCAGCTTCCCCAAGGCCCGCAAGAGCGGCTCCAGCCTAGGCTGATCAACCTTGATGACGCCGTATCCCCACTTCTCTGGTTGACTCTCTACAACCCGCCCGGTATAAGGAGGAAGTCCTCCGTCGTCATTGCGGAGGTAGAACCAGCCGTCGTACCAACGACGGTTGGACGATGACAGCTGGGCCGGGATGTAGAGGGACTGCCGGTCTTGGCGCATGTGAAGGGTGCAGCCGCCGGCCCTCTGCACCTTCCGAGCCCCCCTCGTTCCCCCGGCTTGGTGGTGAACGTCGCTCAGAACAGGTGGAGCCACAACTCCCAGTGGGGAGCGATCCCCAAGTACCCCTCACAGACGACGACGAAGATGGCCGCCTGCGCGATGGAGTTGGGGCTGAAATTGTGAAGCTCCACGCCGTAGTAGTGCGGGAGCGCCCGCATGAACTTATCCACCGGCGACCCGAGGCCTCGCTCGTGGAAGACGACGAAGCTCACCACGTAGCCGTCGCGCGGCCTCGGCTCCGACTCGTTCCCCGGAGCAATCCACTCCGGCTCGTCAGGGTCGGTGATCGAGCGAAGAAGACCGGCCTCCACGAGCGACTGTAGCTTCTCCTCGGTGACGTCAGACCGCTCCTAGGGATCTGCCGGGAGGATGACGGGACCACCAGCCATTGCGTGGTGGAGGTCGCTGCTACGGCGGTAATCTCTCTCTCTCTTTCTTTCAGTCTCTCGCTCTCGCCTTTCTCCTCCCCGGCGCTCTATGCTCTTAGCAACGGCACAGAGGCAGCGAAAGCGAATGCGGAAAAGGTAAGAAGGGGGAGGGCGAGGCTCTTTGCGTATTTATGCAGGGACGAGACGAAACCACCGGGCGACGAAATCGGGGAAGTTTCCCCAAAAAATCCGGCGCGGTTATCCAGATCCGGTCTTATCGCCCACGCGCCCACTCTCTCCTCATTAATCGCGCGTGCAGGTACGTCCCGTCGGCTGACGCCACGTCGTGTCCGACCACAGCAGCAGCAGGCGCCGTTTCGCCTCCCCGAAAAAGCCGCCTCAAAAGACGCGCCTGCCGTTATTAGCCGTAGGGAGAGAAATAACCCCCCCCCCCCCCGATTCCTTTCAGGCAAAGGAACTGGGCACCGAGCCCGCTACGGTCTAGGGGTTCGAAGGCTGGGCCCTTAGGGGTTTCGACAGCCGCCCCAGGGCAACAGAGTCAGGGGCGACTACGGGCGAGCCTATATGAGGCTGAGGCCCAAGCAAGCGAAACGCTTGGGACGCCCCGTGTCGTGTCCGAGACCGGTAGGGAGGTCTCCGAATGGGATCCCACCATAGGGAGGCACCGAGCCACCGAGGCCCAGCGAACGGCCTCGGCACCCACTAGAGAAACCCTCCGGTACTCTTGGAGCGCATCTCTGGACCGCTAGCCGACCCCCAGCGAACGGGGTACGGGCCTCCACTCGGACTTACCCGATAACAGCTCACCGGAAATGCCATCGCTCCTGCCCACCGAGGGTAGCGCGGCACATTCCACCCCTCCTTCCGAGCGAAAAGGAAGCGCGAGGGTCGAATAAAAAGTCAGGAGAATCCCCGACGGCCCTCTTGCTCCACGCAGAGGCTAAGGGACTCTTCCTACAAACCATTGCCGAGGCCCAGCGACTTAGGGTCGCACACGAGGGGGCTCGGCAAAACAAACCCTCCTTCCGAGCGAAAAGGAAGCGCGAGGGTCGTTCAAAAAGCCAGAAGATCTCCTGACGGCCCTCTTGCTCCGTGCAGAGGCTAGGGAGCTTCTTCTGCAAAAGACGCCGAGACCCCGCGACCTAGGCTCGCACCCGAGGGGGGCTCGGCGGACAGACCCTCATGCGCGAGGGGCGAACCAAAAGCCAGGAGGACCTCTGACCGCTCTCTCACTCCGTGCGAGAGACTCGGGGGCTCCTCCTGCAACTTTGCCGAGACCCAGCGGCTCAGGCTCGCACACGAGTGGGCTCGACAAACAGCCCCCCGTCCGAGCGAAAAGGACGTGTGGGGGACGGACAAAAAAGTCAAGAGGACCCCTGACCACCCTCTCGCTCCGTGCGAAGGCTCGGGGGCTCTTCCTGCACCCAAGATAAGGACAAGCGACCCGAGCCTGTTACGGTCCAGGGGTTCAAAGGCTGGGCCCCCAAGGGTTTCGACAGCTGCCCCAGGGCAAAAGAGTCAGGGACGACTACGGGCGAGCCTATACAAGCGCGCCCTGTGTCGTGTTCGAGACCGGTAGGGAGGTCTCCGAATGGGATCCCACCATAGGGAGGCACCGAGCCACCGAGGCCCAGTGAACGGCCTTGGCACCCACTAGAGAAACCCACCGGTACTCTTGGAGCGCGTCTCCGGACCGCTAGCCGACCCCCAGCGAACGGGGTACGGGCCTCCACTCGGACTTACCCGATAACAGCTCACCGGAAATGCCGTCGCTTGCGCCCACCGAGGGTAGCACGGCATCTTCCACCCCTCCTTTCGAGCGAAAAGGAAGCACGAGGGTCGTACAAAAAGCCGGGGGAACCCCTGACGGCCCTCTCGCTCCAGGCGGAGGCTAAGGGGCTCTTTCCGCAGCATCGTCGAGGCCCTGCGATCCGAACTCGCACCCACGGGCCCGGCGAACATGATGAAAACCCCTCACTCGAGAGAGAAAAAAGCCCCTAAAGAAGTGAAATCACTCCTCCAGGGCCTCGGGGGCTACACCCGGCGGGTGCGCTCGCGCGCACCCACCGAAACCTCAAGTACAAAACACCATCCCAATAGGAACTATCAAGAGCCAATTCTCGTCAAAACCTCAGGGGGAGTGCCTCCACTCCCCCCAAGGCTCGGGGGCTACTATCGGATACAGTGAGAAGGGGTACCCTAAGCAAGAACCAAAAAACGACTACTTAGACTTCGTAAAAGTCGAAACCAGCTAAACACCGCTGGCCTCAGCCGATTCTCCGACTCGCCCGAGGCCCCCTCACCGCTGACCTCGGGCGATCCCCCACCAAAGGCCTCGGCCGACCCCTTCTCGTCGTAGGCCTCGGCTGGGCCGCCGACCCTCCGTCTCGCGCGAGGCGGGCTCGGCAGCACTCCGCTGCCTCTTCCTTCACCCGTCCCTCTGACAAAACGTCGTGTCGCATTAACTCAGCCAACTGCTGCCCCTGACATCGGCCGCATGCTCGGCACAGTACAGCGGAATGGCCGACGGGACAGGAGGCAGGACTAGGCAGAGGTTACCCGCCACTGTGCTAACCACTATGCACATGGTTGACGCCCATGTCTCACTATGCTGCCAACTCCTGCTCCGAGAACAACGCAGCGTGGGGAGCCACGTCTGGGATACTGTGGCCTCGGAATCAGTACCCAGGACCAATAATTCCCTCCAAGGCCTCGGCAGTTTGCTTCAGGGGCTCGGCAGCCTGAGGATCCATGTCCGCCGAGCCCCCCACGATGGCTCGGCCTCGGCATCTGCAGAGCCACAGCTCCCTATGACGTCATCGCACGATGACCAGCACGTCGCCCGCCATGTCCTGCATCAAGCTGTACTGGAGCCCCACGACGCACAAGATCACCGGCGCGTCACTTCTGCACGACAAGGACGGGGCCACTCCATCGACCATACCACAATAGTGGCCGGCTACAGGGCTCGGACACGCCACCCCCATTTATAGAGCAGGAGGTCTCGGCATCCTGACGCCAACTCCGCTTCGCGCGAGGCTCCCCAGGGAAGGCCTTGGCAAGGAACGCCGTCTCCGCCCCGCCCGAGGCTCTCCACGGAAGGCCTCGGCAGGAAGCACGTTCTCCGTATCGCGTGAGGCCTCTCGCGCGAGGCCTCGGCAAGGAGCCTGATCTTCGTCTCGTGCGAGGCCTCATTCTCTGTGTTGCTCGAGGCCGGCTTGTCCGTGGTCCGTCGCCCCCCACCTCGGTCGACCCTCCCGACAGCGCGTCACGTCTCATTAATACTTTCAACCACTGCCGCAATCTCAGCCGGACAGCGGCTCAACGTCACAGAATGGCCGACGCGACCCGAAGTCGCATCAGCGCCGTACCGACTGGGACAGGGCACGGCGGGGGTTACCGGCAACTGTGTCCCAGCACTGTGTCCACGATCAGCGCCTGGGACAGAGTATGACGGGGGTTACCGGAAACTATGTCCCAGCACTGTGTCCACGATCAGCGCCTGGGACAGGGTATGACGGGGGTTACCGGCCAATGTGTCCTAATGCTGCACCCACGACCCGCCGCCCGCTCAAAGCCTCGGCACTGTACACCGGGGCCTCGGCAATCTCGGGGTTCATGCCTGCCGAGACCCCCCACCGCAGTACAAGCCTTGGCACCGACCAGGCCTCGGCCTCGCGCACAATCTGTCCACCAGGGCTTGCACGTTCGCCGCCACGTCCGCTCCGAGACATTCCCGGGGCTCCCACGACGCACAGGACCTGATGGGACAACCACGCCGCTCCAGTATTCCAAGGACGGATCGCTCCTACGGCCACGCCGCCACCGGAACGGGCCACAGGGTTCGGACGTGCCACTTCTATTGGCATGACGTCGCATAGTGATACATGTACTGCCTTCGTCCTCCCTTCAACTATAAAAGGAGAGGACTTGGGTCTCGTAGGGGGGGAAGAAAAAAAGACGAACACGCCGATAGAACTACACACCTCTACGCTGCTTGAGAACAACGCCTCAAGCAGCCCGCACCACCCTCGCCGAGACCTGGGGCTAGCTCCCTCTCTCACCTAGCTTGTAACCCCCTACTACGAGCACTCCGGTGCAAGGAACATAAGATCGATCTCTCAGACTGGACGTATGGCCTCGATTGCCTGAACCAGTATAAACCTTGTGTCTCTTTGCATCACCATCCGGGATTAGGGGCACGCAGCACAAATTCACTCGTCGGTTAAGGGACCCCCGGTTCCAAAACACCGACAACATGATTGCCTATAGTTACTGGTAAGGTAAAGATAGAGCAAACTAGAGGGGAGTACTTGTCTTATGGTCGCATAAATCTATGTACTGTACAGTGGAATTTTAACGGAACTAATAATTTCTGCATTTTTTTAGAGGTGCATTTGCAAGCTCTAAATAGAAAGTACGTTGGAGGGAGTACTGGCTTGATTTTTTTTTTGTACTGTGTTAAAAATAAAAAGGATACTTCCAAGCATTTTGTCGGCAGAGATGAGAGATCGAGTGCCATATGATACACAGTACTGTACGAGGCTACGAGCCTCAACGGCTCTGTGGATAATTATTAGAATTAAATTAAAAAAACAGGCGCCAGCTAAAATAGCAGTCCCCTTATTCAAATCTATAAACACGATACAGTCGAGGCCCAAATAGGCCCAGTTCCTTTACCTCTCATCTCGCCGCTTGTGAATTGTGATCAATCGTTGCGCGCGTGCGCAGCAGGCTAGTCGAACGGCAGCACCCGCACGCTGTCGTTGAGCGGGGCGGCGTGGCGGAACCCGTACGCGCGGAGCACCTGGTCGTCCGCGAACGCCAGCGCGCGGCGCATCCCGTCGTCGCAGCTCTCCCTGGAGTACATCGGGTTCCGACCGCCGCTGCAGGGCTGGCAGCCCACGAAGTGCGTGATGAGCGGCCGCCGCCACCCCTTCTCCCCGCCACCGGCGGGCCCCGGGACGACGCCACTCACGGCCGCGTTCCGGGCCGCCGCGTACCGCAGGTGCTCCCGCTCCGCGTGCCGCCGCCGGAGCCCCGGCGTGGGCGTGCGCCGCTCGACGGCCTCGTACCGCGCAGCGACGCCGTCGAGGCGGTCCACGACCTCCTTCCAGTAGCCCTGGAAGAAGTACTCCGTCTCGATGAAGGTCTTCTTCCCCAGCCTCGCCCAGCCGTTGAGGAGCAGGTAGACGAGCGCGGACTGGTCGCACGCCACGTCGGAGTCCTTGTCGCTTAGCGTGTCCCTGAACACCTTCCCCCACCGGGCGTGCTCTTCCGGGTAGGCGGGGCCCATGCGCGCCCACTCGTCCATGAAGTCGAGCGACCACTGGCAGTTGCGGATGAGGAACACGCCGGCGTTGAGCCCCAGCCACGACTTCCTCACGAAGAACTTGTTGGGCCAGCCGTACACGACGAAGTTGCGGCCGGCGTACTTGGCGAGCGGGAGGGAGAAGTCCATGTCGGTGAAGACGGCGTCGGAGTCCACCCACCAGACCCACTCCGCCTCCGGGTGGGCGAGCATGGCGGCGCGCACGATGGGGATCTTGGCCCAGTAGCCCCGCATGGCAGGGTGCAGGACCTCCCTGTTGTACAGCAGCTCGATCCCGTGGAGGCGGCAGTAGTCGAGCTTGTTCTTGAGGAACCGCAGCATGAGGTGGTCGCCCGCGTCGCCGGGGCACGGCTCCGGCTGCGAGCCCGACACCATCACCACGCGCTCCGGCGCGTTCCGGCGGCCGAGTCCGCGCGAGCGCAGCCACTCCGCGCGCTTGGCGTCCCACCCGGTGAGGCGCCGCCCCGACGCCACGGCGTACGACACCTCCGGATCGTCGTAGAACGTGCGCGGCCCGTCCTCCGGGCCGGGCACAGGGACGGGCAGGGTGACCAGGCCTCCGCGCCCGCCGGGGTCGAGGAACAACGCCGTACCAACGAACGCGAGCAGGGCCGCCGCGATGCCGGCCGCGAACACGAGCACGTCGCGCGCGCGGCCCGCCGTTAGCCCCTGCGGCGTCGCGGTGCCGTGGTGCTTGCTCCGCGCCGAAGCGGAGACGCGGAAAGAAGCGGCCTCCGACGCGCCGGCCATTCGGTGTTACCTACCGTTCGGCGTTCGCGCGGCGTGCGGCTAGCTCGCTTCGGTCGGCTCGTCGCCGATTGTGCGCTTGGGGTGCCGACTGCGGACGTGTTTGTAGCCCCGCCTGTGCCCTTAGATTAGGGAGTTGGAGCGATCACGTGGTGAGGCCGAGAAGGGAGGGGTCAAGGAATCCGCGAAACAGGCTGGGGTCATATTATTTTCCTTTTATTCAGAGGCTCGTAGCCTCGTAGAACTGTGTATAATATATGGCACTTGAGAGTCGAGATCTCTCATCTCTGCCGACAAAATGCTTGGAAGCACACCCTTTATATTTAACACAAAGTCCAAACGGTAAATTCTCAAGATTGGTCAAATCAAGCCAGAAGCCAGTAATACAGTTTGGATGTATTTAGAGCTTGCAAATGCACCTCTAAAAAATGCAGAAATTATTAGTTTGGCTAAAATTTCACTGTATATAGATTTATACAACCACAAGTCAAGTACAACGCTCTAGTTTGCTCTATCTTTACTGTACCAATAACTATAAGCAATATTGTAGGCCTCAGCTATGTACTTTCTAGCTAACCCGTAAAGAAAAGACGCCATTAAACAATAACTTTTATAGCGGTATTTGGTTATTTGCGAATAGTATTGGTATCTCCCCAATGGAATTACTCTTTTAGGACAGTCTCAATGAGGCATTTATAGTAGTTTCTATTTATCTTAATTATCTTAACAACTCAGTAATTTGTTGATGTGACAGTAGATTTATTATGGAGATAGAAGAAAAAACTGAGAAACGGTTTCTTCCAAACGAAAGGGAGTCGACTCTCGTACCGATGCGCTAAGAAACGATGGAATCAGCGATGGGGAGACTCGACTCGTTTCTTCCTCCTCTCACCCGGATCCCTTGCGCGCCGCCGCCAATTTCCCTAGCGCGCTCTTGTTTCCTCTCCGTTCTCTCGTCCGCCCCTGGTTCGCTCTGGCGGACGCGGAGAGCCCCGCGGTGCCGGACGCAGAGAGCCCTGCAGTGGCGGATGCTCGGGGCGGGCGCGGCGAGCCTCGAGCGCGGCGGCGGACACAGAGAGCCGCGCGGTGGCGGATGCTCGCGGTGGTGGATGCGGGGAGCATCGCGGCGGCGGGCGCGGAGGGCCTCACGCCGGGAAACGCTTGGCGGGGTCGACCTCGTGCGGGAGCGCGCCACGGATGGTGAGATCGAGCATCAGCATGTTGTGTCGTCCTCGTCGGCCGCACTGCTTCTCAGGCGGACTCCGCGGCGGATGCTCGGTCCGGCGGCTGCTCCGCAAGCCTCTCCAGGAAGCAGCAGCGTCACGGCGTCGCTGGCAAGCTCGTCCCGGTCGACGGACACGTACGATGACCACGCTGCCGGCCTCGAAGAGCGCCGCGCCGGCTCCACGGGTGGTTCGTCAAGTTGAGGGACGTCACCCGCACTGTCCATGGACGCGTCCGTCGAGGGCAGGAGGCACAGCAGCCACGGCACGGGCGTTGGCCTCCATGAGGCCTTCCTGCAGTGCACTCCGTCGTCGAACCCATGCATGTTGGCATTTGTTGGCCTGTTATGTTGGCAGGAGGCACAGCAGTCACTGCACGACGTCGGCAACGTCTCTGTTCTGAGCCATGCCACCGCGTCCGCCCGGTGTCTCCGCCCACCGAGCTCGCGCATGGCCGTCTGGCGCCGCCGCCTGCGGAGCTTGCGGCCGCGTCGCCTGTACCCGGACCGCAGCTTGGCCGCGCTGTGCAACATAGATGGTGCCGTGCAACCTGATGATGCCACCTTATTATGAACTTTAGTTATTTTGTTGCTTGCGCAACCTGATGATGAAACCTGATGTCGCAACCTATTTTCTTTTATTTTTTTGGGTATGATTCATATATGATTCTGCAAACTATATGTGCAGTCCAAGCAGTGTACTATATGTTTGATCTGATCGGTACAAAGCAATCAGGCTATATGGTTGCTTGCCACGGTTGATCTATTGCATTTTTGTGTTGCATTTGCATTTAAGTTATCTCTTGCATAAAAATTATTGTAGAAACCATGTATTGGAAAAGGATAGTTTCTACAGCACATTAATTTCTCTATTTCTATCTTGAAAACTGCCAGAAGAAACTATCCACTGGCACTGCCCTTTAGCCTGTTCGCTTGCTCGTATCTGGCTTATAAGCCATGGCTTATCAGTCAACGAATAATATTTTTCTCTCACACCAAATCAGTCAACAGTACTTTCAGCCATGGTTTATAAGTCAAACCAGCCCAAACGAACAGGGCGCTTATATAGTGGGACAGAAAGAGTAGTTCGAAGCAGTAGATATAAAGTGAAAACAGGGAAACACAGGCTAATTATGGTGCATATGTCTCATTAGCTAGCGTGCCTCGCTCCTCACAAACCAGGACCGCTAGGGCGACAAGACCTACCTCGGGATCGACTACTACTTCCAGGGCTACTTCACGGAGATCGTCGGCAAGCTCGACGCCGTCGCGGCGCGGTACGAGGCCGCGGAGCGGAAGGGGGAGCCGGCCCTTCAGCGCTGGCACGCGGCGACGCGGAACACCACCGTGAGGGCCGTCGTCCGCGCTCCCGACGGCGACGGGCAGTCCGAGTGGCGCCCCCCTTTCGTCACGCACTTCACCGGGTGCAACCCTTGCGGCAGCAAGCGGAACGCGATCTACACCAGGGAGATCTGCGACGACAGGATGCGCCGCGTGCTCGGGTTCGCCGACGACCAGGTGCTCCGCGTGTACGGGTTCCGCCACGCTGCACCGCTCAACGAGTACGCGATCTACACCAGGGAGATCAGCGACGTCTGGGTGCACCACGTCCTGGCGTCTGTAGGGGCATGGTGGATACGTGGCTTTTTTACATAGTGACAGCGTGCGCCCGCTGCCGTTCGACTACCCCACCACGTGCGCGCGCAGCCATTGACGGCGAGATGCATGGAGCTGTGGATTTCTACGCGACGTATAAAAGAATTGGGCCTTTTGTATCACGTTTTCTGCCTCTTTGCATCGTTGATAAATGATACTTTATAAAACCCTTTTAGTTCGATCGACGAAAACTAAACAACAATACTAGTCTCTATCTCTATCTCTACCCCTATAATGCACCACTTTAAATTATTCTATAGTCACCAAACAAATCCCACCTCTACAGTCATGATCTAAACTACGTTCACCCCACAAAATATACACAGAAAAAAATAACATTAAAAAACATGCGCACCAAATTTACATATTCTCTCTTTAATCAACCACATCCGACGGCCCATATTCTTTCATCTCCCACCTCCACCCCCGCCCTCCCGCGATCTCCCACGCCCATACGGTTGCAGGTCAGCCTCGCGTTGATTTCGGTTGCCCCGACGCCTTCTCCTCTCCCACACGCACGACTCACGGGCGTCGGCGATCCTCTCCCCAAGGGGCCACCAGGGCGACGGCCACCAGGGCAAGCCGGCCGCCGGCCCCAACGCCTCTGCCGGCGGAAGCAGCTGTGTCGCCCCTTCCGCGCCCCGCCGACACCGCCTCCGTCGAGGGGCTCGAGGCCACGGCCACATCACGCGACCCCAGGGACGCGCGGGCCGCCGCCCTCGCCGGACGAGGCCGCGCGGGGTCGCCAACGAGCGAGACGAGACCGCGGCGGGGCGAGCCGCCTCTGGGCTAGGCGAGGCCACGGCGGGGCGCGCGGTGGGCGGGGTTCCGATCTGGCCCTCGCCTCGCCGGAGGAGCTAAACGGCGCCGGGGGCAGCCACCACCAGCACCAGCGGGCGAGAGTGAAGGACGGTGTGCGGCGTGCGGCGCCCCGGCGCGGGGCTGCTGGCGAGGGCGAAGACCGACGTGCGGCTGCGGGCGACGCGCCTCGCGCTCGATTCAGTTCACCTCTTCAATCGCGGCGACGCTGGTCGAGCAATGCAGCCCTTCGCTACGTCTTCATTTGGCCCTTCGCCGGCGAGAACTCGCACCAGGGATTCTGGCCCCGTCTCTTCCCTTCATGCTATGCGAAACCGTGCACCCAAACTCCAATAGAAACTATCTGTGTCCGGATATGACCCAATTATGTCATAAATGTATTATGCCTGCTAACTTACTTCGCTTTTTTTTGTTTCAAATTATCGGTGTGCATGTGTACGCCCCTCCCCTATACTGGAACCACTGCTTGCCCATCCGCATCACCAGGCATTTCAGAAGGAAGGCTGTATGCAGGCTTGTAACTTTCGGTTAAGCTCATCAAGGCTTCCTTGGTTAGAGCCATAGCTGCTTCCTGCTGGATCCCCGGACGCCATGGATAGTAGCTACTTTTTGGGTGAGCTGGATGCGCTCTGGTTTTTTAGATGTTTTTTTGTTCTGTTGATCCTATGGTGATGGATATTATCCATGCCTTGCAGAAGTAGAGCGGCTGATTCAGGCAAAATGTTTACTTGGAGGGAGCGAGCAGCTAACGCAGCGGAATGAAACCTGAACGTTGAAGACGGTAACTCAGGTAAGTGATTTCAGTTCAGTTAGGGCCTAGCGTCCTGCAGTTGCAGTCTGTTTGATCTGATTACTTCAATTTGTAGGTAATTTATTCTAAATTTTTTGATTCATCAAGCCACATATGGACAAGAACCGAGAGGCCTGTAGGCCGTAGGTTGCAGGTAATTTGTTCTAAAATTAGTCATTCCAGATTACCGTGATAGGGTTCTAATTTTCTAAATTTCTAATTCAATATTTTTTTTAACATATTAGATGTTGCATAAGAAACAGTTATCTGGTGCTCAGAATAGGAAAAAAAATTGATCTCGATACTATTCTTGAAGATTTTGCATCAAGAAATGCCCGAAGGCTGTTTTTTACAAAGCACTGAAGCGCTATAGTTTTATTTGAGGTAATAATCATAATAGTTATTTTACTGTTCTTTTAGCTTCTTCGATGTACTGTCGTTTTTTTTCATGAACTAAATATATGTTGCAAGTTAACTTTTATTAATAAGTTAACTCTTATTAAACGCACGTGCACTGTTTTGCCTAATGTTTTACTAGAAATAACTGTTTGCTAGGAAGTTCTCTGATCTTTTCATGTTTAAATGGTGGAATTTTCATTCCTTTTTTCTTTGAGAAGGGATATTTTTGTTCCTAAAGATGCACATAGGCCTGCTACTGTGCTTCAAAGTGCAGAATGCAGATCAGCCCCCACTCTAGAGTCCTAGACATGGCCCTGCCATTGACTGCAATTTCTTAAAACATAGAGCTGGCCTGCTTATTTTGGCCTCTATTATCTAGGTAGAGAAGAAGAATGCCAGAAAGTGTGCTATCTCTTGATGTCAACTTTCATAGATCAAGACATTTAGTTACGATGATTAATTTGTGTTGTAACTTGGAAAACTTACTCTTTAAACTTTGATTGGTACAATAATAACTTTATTGTGTCATGAACAGTCTTTTCTCTCTTTACAATGCTTGGTCAAGAACTGTCGATGAATTGCTCAATTGTGGTTCCAGCTCTTTGACTGTGTTGTGTGAACAATCAATTCAACTTTGTATCATTTTTTAATTGCTTGATTTCTACCACCAAATATCACTGTAGCATTAGCACGAGCTCCCGCTACGTACGTTGAATTGCTTGATTTGTATCAATTCAACTTTGATTGGTACGTACGTTGCGCCGGCTGCCACTCCTCGCCCGCGGACGGGAAGGTTAATTTTTTTTCCTCATTTCTCTGATCGCGTTTGTCTCTGTTCCTTCTCTGCCAGGTGCTGCAATCGTAGAGCTTGGAGCTCTCACAGTACCTGCCGGTCCTACTCAAGCTCGTCGTGCTGGTATATGCCGTGCTGTGCCTGGGCGAGCTCCTGCACAGATGGTCATCGGGCGGCCTCTGCTCGCTCTCCCTGTGGTGCGCCTGAGTAGCAAGCAGCAAAGCCAGGAGCAACGCTGCAGTGCAGTGCAGTACTGGGCGCCAACAGGAGGCTGATGATGCAAATGCAGAGTTCTTCTGCTGCTGCACCAAGCAAAGCACTGCTATTATCAGGCTCCACGAAGCAGGTGTATTTGCTTTTTGTTTGCTCAGCCTCTGTAGTTCAATGATGCGATTTTGATTTTTGAGCGCCTTTTTGCGTGAAAGATTTATTTGTTTTTTTCACGTGGTGGATTTAGGGACTGCATGGATGACGAGTCGCTGCTCAACCAGAAGGGACTGGAGATGATTCTAGAAGCTGCAAAGTGCATGTTTCATATCCTTTGTGGAAATGCAAGATGGGATTTGTTGCCTGTGATGACCCCAAAAAAATAAGACTTGGATTGATGGACTTACTATCATTAACAACATAACCTTTTCTTGACTCAAAAGTGCTAAATTAACATGCTTCTAGAAAAATCCTTGTTAAACTGACCACCTGCTGCTTATTTATATTTTTTTGAATGACCAGAGCATGTTTATGGAAAATTTGTTATATTTTCAGCATTTCAAAAGCTAAGATTTTTAAGTATTAAAAAAAGATCAAAGCATTAGCTAGCTTTAGTGGTATGTTTCTGTTATATTGATTCATTTTGTTTTCCATTATCATGCTAAATTGATTTTCCTTCAGGAAATATAAATCTATGAAGGCTACTCTTCAGTAAGAAATGACGATATGAAAACATGGTAGCTTTATATACTCAACGCTATCATGTGAATGAATCTGTAAGCATGCGCTTATAATCTGCAGTACAAAACCAAATGTTACAAGAATTTTTTCGAAAGGACGGCAAAAGCTTTGCCGTAATTTTTATTAGTAGAGAAAAATGAAAACAAAGGTCGGCCTAGTTTTTGAAGTGGAAACCGGGCCAAAAAACCACAAACACCACGGATTAGATGAGGTGCTCCAGCACCACCCTCAAACTACAGTACAACTGTCGACCAGCTAACCACTCAGCTCTACTAACCACTCAAGTAAACGACTAACCACTCGCTCCAAAGAACCCAACTAAGCTGAACACAACCCAACTAACAACTTGACTAGCACAACTTACACGGCCACCAGCCACCAGCAGAACTATCACAACTAACCGAGTAGGCAACGTCCTACTGGTGAAGCTGCTCCGAAAAAAACTCTTTCCATGTGAGCTCCCAACTTGGCAGCTAGCTTCCTGGATGTGGCTTCTCATTCAAGTGACCAGTGAAGCAACTGTTATAGTGACCCTGGCCGATCCATTTTTCTTCTTAGCGCGATCCATTTTTCTTCTTCTTAGCGCATCCCACCTCAATCAAGACTGTAAGGGCCTCCATCTTCTCTTTAGTCAAAGGACGATCGAAGTGTTGAGCATAAAAATCAAAAAGAACTTCCTTATCCTGCGACGAATCAGGAGTCGCTTCACCTAATTTTTTTGCTAAAAGATCTTGGGCTAATTGAGTAGTACTTCTACCAGGAGTTTTTTTGTGCTTTTCAGCAAGTCTGGAACTCTTTCTGTTGGTGTCAATAGGTTGTGACTGCGAGGCTAACGCAACAGAGTCTCGCTCGTGAATGTGATTGTTAGGTGTGGCTGGTTCAGTGGACAAAACAGAGGGAGTACAGAGGATAGGAGGTGGCACCGGCTTAGAGATCATGCTAAAGAACTCGTCAAGAGCTAATACCTCTGTAGTCTGGTGTGTAGTTGTGGAGGTTGTTGTAGTAGGGATGTCTGGGGATTCTTCTAAGTTCGGATCCATCACTGCAACATGATCCAAAACAGGGCCATCTTGCTGGTCGGGTGCAGTGAGCTCCCTATTTTCATCCAACATTGCACTTAGTTGGTGTGTATTGACCATGTTCGGATGCCGAGGAAGGCTGTGATCTCCTGAAGCAAAGAACGAGCATTGAAACTCTAGCAACATCGGATCAACAGCCCAAATCGATTGACACTCAAACTTTGATGGGACAACACCACGTTGGAGAAGAAAACTATCGTCGGCGATAGAAACAACCTCCTCGCCTAGCACTGTGCAAAGAGGATCAGCAAAGGAGACTGATTTCCTGCACGTTTTAGCATCCACTTGCCTGCTGCGGCATGAAGATGTGCCCCCCTGATCGTTGCGGGCAATCCAACGACTGGAGCTGTAGCAGTCTTGCCCCATTCCCCCGCAATGCGAGGATCGGCACCAGTTAGCCAGGCCATGATGGCGCTGCCCCCCGCGCCACCCACGGTCCTTGTAATCTTCAACTTGAAGGTGGGGAGGTTGTTGCCCCCTATTGTGCCCGTGCTGATTGTCATTACTGTGGATGATCGAGGAGCAAGGTGGGGGGCTGGATTTACAAACAACATACTCTTCCCGAGAAGAAGCAACACTGAGATCCTCCCCTTCCATCAGAGCCTGAAGATAAGTCTTCTGTAGAGATTGTTTGGAGAGACAGGGGGAGGCTTTTGCACGCACAGTCCAAGAGGGAGATCCACGGGGGGCCTTGGTAGAGGCAACTGGAAGAGCAGAACAACTCCGAAGGGAAGGGCATTGTCTTGATTCGTGGCCTGGCTCTAGGCAGCGCCAGCATCGGGTGCTCCTTCTGCAATCCAACACTCTATGATCTGTGGCTAGGCAGTTAAGGCACCTTCCCTTAACGTGTTTCAGAAATTTTTTTCTCCTCTCCCATCGATCAATTTCAATAGGTGGCTGCGTTGAATGCACAGAGAGTTTGCCTTTAATCTCTTCCCAACGACCTCTGTCATCTATCCTCGAAATGTAGAAGGGGCGACGCTCCTTGGGGGTCTTCGTGACAGTCCTAGGCTCCTGTAATGGAAAGGAGCAGAAATGTTCCTCTGGGATGCCAGAATTTTTAGCCGCTGGGGTGTGATTTGTATCATCAATTTGAATTCCTCCAATGCAATCTGCAGCACGCTGTTGCTGCCCTTCTTTGGCGTGCCCAGTAGTCCACCGGCCCCTGCAGGGGTGAGAAGCCAGGGAGTTTTGAGGCGATGAAAGCTCAGCCTCAATCTTTTCTTTTCCTTTATGCTCTCTGGTGGAGCGCTTCTGAAGGATCTCCTTTTGGGCTTCAATCTTACGAATTTGATCACTGAAATTTCTTTCTGACCGTCGAAGGAGGTCTTCAAGTTGGGGATCTGGTGGGTTATTGTGCCCCCCCTGCAGGTTGTCAGTTGACAAATCGAAGAACCGCTGCAAGTCTCGGACGATGCTAGGGAGAACCTCTTGACCCGTCGGAGAATGCAAACCGAATCGCTCTGTCGCTGGGTCTATCGCTGCTTCTGCACATTGGATTGAGCCTGCTTCCTCCCGTGCCTCTGAAGGTGGAGATTTGGCAAGGCACCTACCAGAAGGTAGAACAGGGGATGACTCACGCGGAACTGCTTGAGGTTGTAGGTCGTCGCTTGAGGGAGGCATGCTCTCTTCAATAGCTCCCTGTTTACTTGCCGGAAGGTGGTTGAGCTCCTGTGGCGCCCCTTGGGGCAGGGATGCCAGCGGCCGCTGTGTGGCGTCGTTGGCTTCGAGGCCGGTGGAACTTGAATGAGGACCGGACTGCAACCCATCAATGCGTAGATCGGTCGATGGGGAGGGTGGATCTGGTGGTTGATGGAGAGGGGAGGCTGTGGATGGAGCGGATCTGGGCGATTTTGATTCCGCCACGGGGAGGACAAGGGAGGGGAGGAGCGGGTCGGGGGGCGGGTCGGTGTCGGGGTCCTCCATAACACAACAAACTAAGAGTAGAGATTTATGATCTTACACGGTGTTGCGGGATGAAGTTAACACTAGCGAAATAGCTAGTGAATCAAGGGCGCGGGGAGCAGAGGTTGCCGGAGCCGGTGTCGACAACGAGCGCAAGCGTAAGAAAAACAATTTCCGGAAGCTCCAAATGTTACAAGAATGATCTGGTAACATTGAAACAAAGGTAAGCATGCACTTTATTAATGAATTTGTAAGTTTATTGGACCCAAATATGAAGAAGGTTTTGATTTGCTCCATATTTGGGAATGGAAGGAGGCTTCAGAATTTGTCCAAGCTAATCACACCAGTTGCTTGGTGATTAGTGTAGGAGAGCAGCCAATTCGACTAAAGTGATGTACTAATATTTTTTTAGTGTAGGGCATCTCACTTTCAACAGAGTTATAATGCTTATTATTTTGTTAGCTGAGTTATTATGCTTCTTGTTGATTTGTGTTTCTAAATGGCACCGTAGCGTTAGCACGGGCAATATACTAAGTACAATAGAGTGAGTGTGTTCTATTCGCACCGGCGCTTTGAGCCCTCTTCGTTTTTCTCAGCATTGGAGTGACGAGCTTCCACACCGCACGGCCGCACGCATGCAGTGGTGCTTCAACTAAACAGAAGTTTTGGCGCTCTTCTACACTGCAGCTAGCTAGTGGTGCCTGTGCTAGGAAATCTGGGAGCAGCACAAAGAAATACATCGGTGCCCACTCTAATTCAGGACCCACTCCTACACCTCTCCTTTAGAGCGTGGGAATTTTTCCAGAAAAAAAGTTCAGTACAAACTATCTCTTCGATGGTATTGTAAAAAGCCCTCAGAAAAAAACATACACAGTAGTTTAAAAAATAAAACGATGCGCGTCTGTAGCACATCTATATATAGATGTGACATTGTCAAAAAATTCAAGGTTCGAGCTTATTTTCTACCTTTCATGGGTCTCACTGGAAATTAAAATGAGTAAAACTACAAGCAGTAGCCTGTAGGTAAGAAGATTGAAACAAAACATTACACTGAGGTGTCGAACACAAATAGTTTTAGACATCACACATGCTGCGGACAGCCTCGGCCTCCGCTAGTGGAACGCCACAGCAACATTAAGGTAATCGTGGCCAACAACGGCCAGAGCATCCCTTGTCGGGTCATGTTCTGCCGGACACCCTTCTCCATCGATGCGAAGCTTTCTGGGCGGACCACTTCCCACTTCCCACTTCCCCTGGCCAGAGATAACGTCATGCTGGGGACACAATGGCTCGCGTTGTTGGCCCAATCCTAATAGATTTCGGCACCCTCACCATGTCTAGCGTTAGGATCACCGCGTTAGCTGGTGCGGCTTGGTGCGTCCGCCTAGCCCGGCCGGCTTTACAGGCCTGCACTAGCGACAACCTCCTGGAGGCCCTGCTCGCCGAGTTCTCCACCATCTTCGCTGAGCCACATACCCTGCCACCTCCTCGCTCCTGTGACAACAACATCACTTTGGTGTCGGGCTCACAGCGGGTGGACGTATGGCCATACCGATACCCAGCAATCAAATTACAAGGATGGGTTGGAGCGCTAGTGTGCCGCCATGCAAGGATGCAGAACTATTAGAGTATGGGTTTTCGACACTTTGGACAAAAATAAATTTTACTAGTGGCTTGTAGTGGTTCTTGGAGATGTCTAGTATATATGCGTGACTAATTCTCCGTATTAGAAGTGGAGGCCATGTACGTAGGCACCAATCAGTGACACCCATAAGTAATGGTTATAACTAGTGCTTCATTTATATTATATGCATCTCGTTCACTTTTTTATTACCCATGTCTTAGAAATGATGTCCATCACTAGGAGAATTGGATCAAAAGCTGCGGCGACATTAATCCATGATTGGAATGCTCAATGCCAATATTGGGAACCATCTACAAGTGTGTCAAGTATTGCTCGCCAATTTCTCATGACATAATTGCATGTAAAAGGACTATATATAAATACTTCACCAGACATACGTTACTCAACACAAGACATCTCAATGTTTATTATTACATATATATATTGAGTAGGACACTACTCAATATATTCATCAGACACACGTGCACATATGAAATCAATCACAAAATGATCGAACTTCAGATGTCACACTCGCACGCATTATTCAATTGATGCTTGCCTTTCATATATCAAGGCATAAAAAAGTATAAAGGTAACCTTTTCTAGGCAACCTAGCCAATACGCGGAGGCCCTTCTGGCGGATCAACAAGAACGAATTTCTCATCTTGTTCGTCTATGCCGTAGAACATAATTGCTCGTACAACTCCTTGATGCCCCGCAGGTACTTGATTTTGGATGCCCATAGGTAAGGCAAGCACATAAGCTACATCATTCCGGTCTGCCTTGATTTGTTCCGCTGCATCATCAAGGGCCCAGGCAACCATCTCGGGCCACCGTGTCTTCGGGCCAGCGGGACCAGGAGCAAGGGCAGCCATGATCACGTACTATCATTAGCTTTTCTCTCTTTTGAAACTGTTATAATACCAATAAGAATCAATAATCGAGCGACATTGACAGAATCCAATCGAAACATAACATGTTGTTTTGAACTAATGCTATCATACTTTCATACTAAGCAGATGTACTAATCGAATGCACTACGTAACAATCGAGCAGCAAGCAGTCTACTAAAATGTTAAAAGAAAATTTTTTGAAAGCAATAACTAACAAAGAAATACATGACAACCTCCGGCGAAGAAGAAGAATGCACTAGCCTATGGTGATGATAAGTGCTCTATGTCTTTTGAATTGTAGCTTGATGAAAACAATGCATCCAGGCTGCACGCTTTGACAATAACCATGCATGTAGTCACGACCATCGTCATGTACATGTAAGCACAAACGTCATAATAATGCATCATGTACATGTAAGCACAAACGTCATAATAATGCATGCAGTCTGCCAATAACCTGTAAGCACAAACGTGTAGTATGTACGTGAATTATGTTTCTTGCAGAGCTGCCAGATATAATGCTTTAATTTAATGATTGAAATTTTACAGTAAATTCATCCTAGCTCAAAAAATTATGTTTCTTGCACCCAAAACATACTATTACTAATTAGACGCTCCAATGTTAATTCTCACAAGATGCGTGAGAAAAAAAAAAAATTCTAAAAATTGTCACAATAATCAGAAATATCTAGACTTTAATTTGGTAGACTCTAACCATCATTATCAACAATAGCCACTGGATATGTTTTGTTTTATATAAAATAGCCATCTCTATGCTTATGAAAAATACATAAAATTACCCCTAAATTTGTATACAAACCAGATGATTGCCCATATATTGTAACAAAAAGAATAAAAAATTATAAGATGTAGTTTAATTTGATAAGTCAAACTTAAGAGGGCTGCAACATGGAGCTTCCGTAATTTGGCTTAGAATATTTATGTTGAGGAGAGAGAATATGTAATAATTGAGAGATGGACCAAGCCTTGACCTGATCATGTGCCACCCAACGCGATCCCTCTGGAAAAAAACGACACAAATTTTCAGTGCATTAGATCGGGTTCTGGTTATGAATTATGATTTTTGACATAGGATCCCACCCATCTCCAAAAAATATGACCCACGGTAGAAAACACACAAAAAGCTCGAGAAATATCCCAACCCACCAATGCATCTGATCATGCTCGAGCTAATGATTTTGACCCCATATTTTTTCTAAGTAAACCTTCAATCCCGATTGGTGGCTCTAATTGGGACTAGAAGATGACCTGTTTTCCCGGTTAGAGCCACCAACCGGGACTAGACGTCCTAGGCTATATATCATAACTTTCTTTGTTCCTCTCCCAGCCCGAGCTATTTCAACCTCTCTGCTTGCTCTCTGTTCGTGCTTGTGGAATGAGTTCATGGTTGCAGGATTTGTGAAGACTTCATTCCTCCATCCATTCTACCGTTCTAAAGGTTAGCAACTTGATCCTCTCATGTTTCAGTACTAGCATGACTCATTTCTTGGTTTGGAAATAGATAAATTTGTGGTTTTTAGATTGAGAATAATGGTGGAATTTTTTGATTTATACCCATTTGGGCTCAAACTCACTAGAAAGTTTCCATATGTACAAGAAGAAAGCTTATAGTCGTTTATGAAAACAAGTATCCACCTTCCATTGCTAGTATATATCGCTCATTTCATGGTTTATTAGAAATAGAGAAATTTGAGGGATTTTTAGATTAGAAATAATGGTGGATTTTTTTATTCATACCCCATTTGAGCTCAAACTCACTTGATAGTTTGCATAAGGAGAAGAAAAAAACTTATAGTAGTTGATCAAAATGAGTATCTACCTTTCATTGCTAGTATATAGCTCATTTCATCTACCCTACTAATGCACCGTCATTTTTTTTGCTAAACCCACTGCATAACACCCCCACTGAGATAGCTACTCATCTATCCATCCAAAAAATTGTACCCAGGAAAACATCAACTTAGAAATGAATTGTCTAGATTGCTTCTATGTCTTCTCTCCCCCTACTCACTCAAATTGAATGGTCAGGTCATGTGTATCATCCTCCTCATCCTCCCATGCCGAAGGGAACCTAGCCACGTTCACGGTGTGACTTCGTCCCTACGCCAGCACTCTGGATTCGATTCCCACCTCCATGTTGTTTTCCTCTTTTTCAAGAAAAAGCTCAATACGAAGCGGGGTCAGGAGATGGCGGCAGCGCCTCCACGCCATCAAAGGAGGGGAAGTAGCGGGCGTGAGATGATGTGGTAGCGAGGAGGTCGGGCGGCCTAGATCTGCCATCGCCCCGCCTAGATGGTGGCCGAGCACCGCCTCTAGACCCACACCGCCGCCACCGGGGACGAGTCTGCCTCCCTCCACGAGCACCTCATCAACGCAGAGGCCAACGCTGTCGCATCCCACCTGCACCACATAGCCATTGCGCTGGCCCGTCTCCTGGCGCCGCTCCTTTTTTCTGTCTCTTCAGTGCTCATCGCCGTCATCGTCGCTGCCGCCTTGCGCCAGTCCCTGCGGTGGTAGCAGGGGCGGCTGGCCGGCTTGCCCCCATGCTGGGCAAGTGGCCCATGGCCCACCGACACCCGCGCCTAAGCCCCTTTCACGCTCGACCCGCTAGGGTGGTAGCCAGCCAGCCAGCTAACCATGGTGGCCTGGATCTGTGTTGACTGTCACGACCCAAAAATCGTGACAATTTTTCACAAACACATTGAGCATAAAAATGCATCTAAAAATTCCAAAAATAAAAAACCTTGTATGTTACTTGTAAATCATGTGCATTTTTAGAAATTTGACTTGTGCTTAGACTAACCAAAACCGAGCATGACTTGTTTTGGCGGACCATCCGTTATCACCACCGGACCGTCTGTCGAGACAACTCACAGACTTAGAATAATTTTAGCCAACTCGTGCACTGATCATGTGGGCCCACATGTGGGCCCAACTCACAGACTTAGAATAATTTTAGCCAACATGTGGGCCCAACTGTTGTCCGTTGCCCCTGGTGGACTGTCCATCAAATCGGTCGACACATGTCCCATGCAATTTGTTGAGATGTCACATTCATGCCCCACTTGGGCCCACATGTAGGTCTCTCCCCCTCACACCAGAACATCAGCCCTCTCCACTCTCCCACCCTCATTCCCCACGCCCAAACATCAGAGGAGAGAGATAGAGAGAAGAGACGAGGAGAAGAAGGGAGAAGAGAGGAGGGAAGAGGAAGGAAGGCCACCACCGCACCCACCAGCTGCTGGGAGTCATCACCGGCGAGCTCCAACACTCACCACGTCGTTGGAGATGGGGAGGAGGCCCAAGCTTCATCTTCTTCAAGCTCAAGCCATGGTGAAGCCCAAAGCCCAATCTCCCTCCATGAAGCGCCTCTGACCAAACTGTTGCAGTTGGAGTACCCTAAGGCCATGTTGACAAGCCCCAAGCCTTCTTCCTCGTCATCCCCATCTCTAACCCCAATCCCATTGAGCTCCCTAACCCCTCCCATGGTGGTTTCACCATTGACAAGGTCAAGCTCATCACAGCCTATGCCTAGCACATCCAACACTTGAAACACCTTCCTCACATCAATAGAAAGCCATAGGAACAAACCGCACTTGATTTGGAGCCCGGATGCCCCGGGAATCATCTCCAACATTTTTGCACAACTGTTGTTCGTCATTTTGGCTGATAGTCCGTCATTTTGGCAGAGAGTCCGCTGATTTATAGCCAAACCCTAAAGCAGCCTTGATTTGACGGAAGGTTCCATCGTTTTGGCGGAGTGTCCGGTAAATTATAAAAACAGCACAACCCAAACTTGCAAAATTCATAGAAAATTCATTTTAAATCCAAAAATTGCGAAACAAGTTTTGTTGTGCTACTTAGAATATTCTCTATCATTTAAATATAAATTTGGCACCAAAAAGTATATTTCAGTTTTGACTAAAATAATGCATTTTTAAATTATAAAATGCATATTTTATTCCCTAGGTCTCCAAAAATCATGAAATTTGTTTTATTAGTCTTCTTTAAGCATGCGCTGGTTATGAAACATGTTTTATGAATCATCTCATTGCATTCATGCACTAAAGAATATATTTTATGCTTCACATACTAACTCAAAACTAGAAACATATTACTTTTTGCACAATGAGCATATGCCCTTGCTCAAATGGACTCCTAAGCATCTTGGCAACACACTAACAGTATCTCACACACATGCAAACACTCTAGAGTAAGTTTTGGATTTTGAGATGCATGAACAATTCAATGATAGTCATTTGACGGAGGGTCCGCTGCACATGGCGGAGGTTTTGTCACAACTGAAGCCACTACTTATCACTTAGGCAGAGTATGGTATAATTTAGCGGAGTGTCCGCCACAATCCGCGGAGTATCCGCTGAATTATAAAGTCAATATCCAGAGAACCCGAGCGTACCCAAATTCCATCAGAGAGTCCGCCAATCTGCACGGAGCGTCCATCAATCACAGACTCACCGAAAATGCCTAAGTCCTAAATCACCGGAACGTTCCACGAAACATTCCATGGGTAACGGAGAGTCCGTCACCCATGACGGAGAGTCCATGAAGTTAGACCATCATAGATTTCACTAAGTCCCTGAGTTAGCGGATTGTCCGACAGTTACACCGAACAGTCCGATAACCAAACCGATAGCACATATGCACTATGCCACCTACACATGGTATATATAATTAAGCTCTAATCAATCAACATCAATTCATATTATGTCATGTCAATTACTCTTATGCAAGCATTTTACTCATCAAGCATCATATTTATTTATTGCACCTTGCACTCACACAGGGGTTGAGCAACACACCAAATTTCATATAATGTCTTGCATGCATAACCATAAGTATCTCATACATGTCCGTACATATAGGTACGTGATATTGGAGAGATGTCAAGTAATGTTACAAGCTCCTTGCTCTTCCAATAGGCAGGGGTATGGTGGTTTGTCCCATTCTCTGTGTGGGTGGAGTTGTACCCTCTACGCAGAGTTTATTTGAAAGCCTGAAGTCCTTCGAAATGAAACCGGTTGTTCTTTCTTCTATACCCATTGTAGTGTTGATGATGAAACTCGATTATGAGAGGAATTATAATGTTAATCACTTTACTTATATTACTCATTACTACTTGTTATGAACTTATAATTGCTAAATAATTTAATTATGATTCATGGGCATGGCATATTTTAATAAACGCCATGCTTTTATGAAAATGTACAAATGCCTATTAATCCCTTTGCATCCACCAAATATATATGTTGGAATTAAGTCCTACGAGTACGCAATGTACTCACGGTGTTGTCATTATGTTGTTTTGTAGGTAAAGGGCATTGGCGGCCATTTCACCCCGTCGTTGGTGGCAAAGTGGGTGAATGGTCGGAGCCGTCCAAGCTATGGTAGTGACGCCCATGGGCAAGGCGACTACCTGTTACTAGCGAGAGTGTATATGGTTTTGTACTTGTGTTTGGTAAGATAGTAGTTGGTTCTCACTATATATAATTGAGTTGAATCAATGTCTTCTCTAATGTTGTATAATTAATGTGTTAAATGTGGCAAGACTTGTAATATATGTTTTCCACTGAGTTATGTGCTCCAATGATGAGATGTAATCTTGAGTTGTGGAGGCTATCGTGGTATGATACTCAACCGGAATTCCTGGTATTGGAGATGTGGATTGTATCTCCAGGGGAGTCACCGATGTTGGTTTGCTTAAATTGAGTTGATCAAGTGGATGACCCTAGATTTAGGTAAATTAACGCGGCGGGTCCCTAGAGAGCGGGTATCGGAGATAATGGCTGTCTGTCATACACTTTAGCCACGTGTTCATTGAACAACTTAACATAGGAATACATGAGCATCAGAAGCTTAACTAAAAGATAAGGTCATAGGTAGTTAGATAGATGAAAAAACTAAAATATGAAATATTTCACCTAGTACCTTAATGGAATTGTAACTTAGCTAATAGTTCCACTCTTTTCTTGTGCTTAATTAATTTTGTTAAGTTACTCTTTAACTCATCTTGTCTCTTGTGAATAATGGGTTCGTATAGGAAACATACCCCAACCCATAGCCTCTCTAACCTTGGTGTCTTATCTAATCCATACTCTGATGTTCATTTTGCATCTTAACTCACTCTTGGTCCACTTTTCTCTGAGACCATCCCTTTCTCTTACCCATAGGATGTGAAGAGGATAGATAGTTGTTTAAACTTTAAGGACCGTGGCTTCGCGCACTACTAGGAATATCCACTTCTATGACAAAAATCTTAATGACGAATCCAAAACTATCATAGAAGATCTCTTTCTAGAACAAATATTTACGTTTCATCATGATAAGTGCTAACAATCCTCTAGCCCTCATTATCTATGATCAAACTAGGCATCTTCACACAAAAACTTCATAGAACAGCACAGGGTTCATCACAAAAAACCCTCGCGTGACTGTTCCTACTCATCTATGACGATCCTCTTTAGAACCATGGCAACTAGGGCTTCGTCATTGAACTAATTACACATCTATGATGAAGTTTTCGATCTGTAACGAATGGCACTTCGTCATAAATGTCCACACGGTTCTTTCTCCATCTGACATGTACCTATGGGACCAGCAATTACTCATCCATGACGCTTGCAATTCATCATAAAGTCTCCGCTCGGTCCTTTCTCCATCCAATGTGTACCTTGGGACCCTTCTCCATCTGACGTGTAACTATGGGACCTGTAGTTAGTCATCCGTGATGCTTGCAATTCATCATAAAAGTCTCCGCTCGGTCCTTTCTCCATCCGACGTGTACTTGCGGGAACCTTCTACATCTAACCTGTGGGACCCGATGGCTTACGTGTCAGGTGTACCTTTGGGACCGTTCTCCATCTCCATCCGACCTATGGGACCCAATGGCTTGCGTGTCACTTAACACTTTCAATTCATCATAAAAGTCTCCACTCTGTCCTTTCTCCATCCGACGTGTACCTGTGGGACCCTTCTGCATCAGACCTATGGGACCTGATGGTTTATGTTGGGGGAGGCTTGCCTGGCATAGCTCCTACCCTGACACTCGACCTCATGCTGGCCTGTCTAACCAACCTCGCTGTGGGTACTCATCCCCACCATGAGGGTTTCTATTTATTTTGATTCTACCCGTGTGTGCAGGTGTCGTGTGTGAAGGCCCACCTCACTGAGGGATCAAGGCAAGCGAAGCACTGATCGGTAGCGAATGGAGGACCCTCACCTGGAATGCATGAAGGTTTGACGCTGGCCATGGAAAGCAATCGGTCGAGCGGTGATGGTGGCCCCACTGAGGCAATTAGGGCTCGGAGTGGTCGACCAAGGGTAGGAGATTACCGCCATACCATTGGTCGTTGTTCAACAATCACCTCTTTGAGTGCAACCCTTGTGTAATTTTTCTGCAACCCTAGGTATGATCTATAAATACCCAGGGCGCTCATGTAAGAAAATGGGCTCTTCTTTTATGAACAATTCAATGGGTATTTAATCCGCATTTACGCATCATCTTGTGCACCATCACCCCGCTCGCTCCCTCTCATTCCCTCACTCACCACCCTATGGGAAACCCTCGACCTCTCCCCATGTGATTCTTAGTGAGGGTGAGAGGTCAGGAGTGACCCCACAGTAGGAGCCGACCATGGGGACCCCATCGTACCACAAGTATTGAACCAATGGCTATCGGAACATGGAGAACCAGCAACAATAGCAACAGGGATCCTTCACCCTCGCGTAGGGCAGAAATAGTCACCGGGACCTCCACGGACGGAGGCAGGGGTGCCACCTTGCCCTAGACCACTATGCGGCTGACAGAAGTCTCAAACGATCTTGAGAGCCCCCCTCTAGCCATGGACAAGGCCAACCCTCAGCCCAACCCACCTAGGGTTGACGAGACTAGCATGGTACATCAAGATGATGATGAAGACATAGAGGAAAGGGGCCTCGAGGCCTTGAACTAGATGCACGAAGAAATCCAAGAAAAGAGACGCAAAGTTGAAGCTCATCAAAGGTAGGCGCGCTTGCGCACCATCAGACAGAAGGTGGACAAAGCCAAGGAGGAGCTCAGGAGGATGGATGAATACTTGGTTTCCCTCAAAGAGGATCCAAACCATGAGCCTGAGTTGGACAACCATCCACCACACCCTCCACCTCCACTCCACCCAAACCCTCCACCTCCACCACCACCCCCTCACTTCCACCAGATCTACCCAAAATTCACTACTAGGAATATCCACTTCTATGACGAATAGCTTTCGTCACTGAAGGAGCAAAATTTGTCATAATTTCAGTTCTATGATGAATTTATGATGAAAAATGGGTCGTCATAGAAGTCGCGTCATACTTGAATTTTTATGATGAGTTTTGCAAATCGTCATAGAAGTGGCTTGATCTGTGATGAAAACAGAACGTCATAGAACTGTTTTGGCATGCATGGCAGGGGGGCTGCCACGCTGGTGGGTGCTTCTGTTGGAGATGCTTTCCACGTGTACATGCTATAGCCAGTTGCATTGGAGATGGTTCGGGTACATGTCACCTTCTTATTGCACAACATGGCCATCTCTGGTTCTTGCATGTTTCAGGTTCTTACTGGACCACTTGTCGGGTTCCTGCTGTTCCACATGTCAGTTTTTATGGGCACACGTGTCGTGTTGCGGTTGGATCATGTGTCACTTCTTCATTGGACCATGTGGCGTATTATTATTGATCCACGTGGCCATTTCTTATTTGACCACGCGTCACAACACTGTCCGTCCATGTTTTGCATTTTTATTCGGCCGCGTGGCTTGACAACATCCTTCCATGTGTCAGATTTTTAATAGCCCATGTGTCGTGCTCTTGCTATTTCACATCTCATGCACTGGTTCCTCCACGTGTCGATTTTTATTTGATCACGTAGCCTATTCTGGTTCTACCACGTGGAGTACAAAGTAATTCGAGATCATCACTACTGCATAGATTGACTACATAACAATTCAGCCTAGCAATCAAACTACCACAATTAACAGTTCACACGTCTACAGCGAACCACTGACAGAGCATCACAACATCAAACCATCATATGTGTCCACACAACAGACCATAAATGTTCACCGCATGTTGGTAAAAATTAATACACACAGAATAATCCGCAAGCGCACGGATATTATACCAATCTAGTACTTCACTGGGAGTACCTAGTTTTATATCAAACTCAAGGAAATGTGTGTGAGAATAACCAAATCTAACTTATCTCAACTTCACAATCAAGGCTAGATAATTGGAGCGTAGAGAAGACTACTGAGGTCTTCAAGTTCAAACTTCGATAAGCTTTGTCTTCTATTGTTCAATTCTGGGGATAATACTAGAGAAAACATAGACATAATATGTTTCCTATAGAAATATTATCATGCTAGTCCTATTAATGGGAGGTGGACTACAAAGGATTCAATGAGGCTATAAAAGTCACTGTTGATGTTTATTAACATGTCACTTGTTTTAAGTACTGAGCCAATTTTTATAAACCTGTACCTCCTAGCTTTACTAGGTTGTCATCCCTAGTGATGATGCCAGAGTTATGTGTAGGTACTACATAGTATTACTAGAATAACACTAAGTAGTTCTTATTAATGCAAGTGACTAGAGAGAATATATAAGCGCACAGATAATATACCATTGTAGCATTTTACCCGGGAGTATTCTAGGTATCGTTATTTATATTTTTACCATTGGGAAGGTCTAGCATGGACATGTATTGATAACTTATACTAGTGAAGGAGAAATAAACCATAGCCAATACTCTACTCACCATAGGGATAAGTCATAGGATAAGATATGCATAAAAAATAAGTATTAATAGTGCTAAATCACTTAGAGTACTCCTTTCTATAGCATTAGCATGGCTAGGTAGAGTATTAGAGGAATAATTCCTAAGTCATTCTTAATTATAAGTCATAGCATACATTAGATTAGTGCAATTACACCTAGTAACCATTGCTAAGATCATCATCATATCTACACAAAAGGGATATTACTAAGGAAGATTGAGGGCAGAGCTCGTTCTACCTTCGTAATCGGACCCTACGTGCACCTATATTCGGGGAGTGGACTACAAAGGACTCAATGGGAGTGTCACATCTATGATCTACCACATGACCCACAATATAGGGTGTATCCATAGGTAAACAATGTATAAGCACCATGCTTACACAATGTATGACCACCCACCAATGGATCCCTAGAGTGAGCGCTATATGAACTTGTGCATAAACATGATAAGAATCTAACTATACTAAGCATATAATCAAAGTAGATGATGAACATCATAACGAAGAACATGAATAAGATGAATACTGATATTGTCATAACAGTTGCAACCAGCATATAAAAATAATGGAGAAACAAGAGAGAGAGGGGTACAAAGTTTATACCAGACCACACTCTTGACAAGATTGGGAATCCAAGTGAAGTCCTACTTGCCTCCCTCTAGATCTATTCTAACTAGCTATGCTATGGAGGAGGAGGAGCTCTAAGAAGATTAGGGTTTCTATCTTCTAATGACTTGATGACTTATGAGAATGGGGGGAGGTAGGGGCTAGATTATATAGTCCTGAGGGTCCAATGTGAGCCCTTGGATCAAACTGACTTAAGCAACGGTGTAGATGCATCCTAGAAGGTGGTGGAGAACCGACATAACAACAAGGAGGCTGATAGGTGGGCCTAGGGCCCGGGCGGCCTGTAGGTGGGGCCGAGCGACCCAACTTGGCAGCCTCTCGGCCTCCACTTCAACGTGGAGTCCTCCCGTATCTTCTAGAGTCTTCTGGTGTCTGTTTCACAGTGGATAAGAGCAATTCAATCTGACATGTAGGTCCACCTTGATGGTTTTCTGATTAAACCCTACTAGAAACACAGATTCACCAAAACTTATGGAATTTGTTAGTTTATACCCTTAAACCTTCATTGGTGATTATATTTATGCCCTTATGCATGTTTATTTGACGGTTTATAATAGTTGTTAACTACCATCAACAACTCCCCCAAGCTTACCTTTTGCTAGTCCCTTAGCAAAGCTAAACTTAACTAGGAGTATTAGGATTTTGAAAACATTGAAGCAACTCCTCAAAACTACACATGCGTTCAAACAAGAATTCTCCTCCGGATTAGAATAAACCGATCTGACTTTCAAACTTACCCATATTACCTTCAACCATGGGGCTTCTCAGCCATCACTTAGGTCTTGAGCAATTGAAAGATAGAACGATCAAGTCAAGCACTATGTCTCAAGTTCTTTGCTCAACCATTATTCCAGAGTTTTTATAGTTTTTCAAAATAAAACTCAGAGCTTCCTATTGTATGACACTCTCAAGTCTCTCAATATATGTGGAATTTGTGGATCCTTACCTAGGCAATAATGGTGTTATGCCTTTCTTCCTACAACTAAGGTTTATGTGGAGCTCACAGGTAGGGAGAAACATAAAAGATCATACTTGCAATACATATATTGTAAAGTCAAATAATGGATCCAAAGAGAGTTGAGTCATACAATCAAATCAAGATGTGCATGTGTATGGATGTATATGGTGGATATATATGGTGGCTAACCTGATTCTACTATGCTCCTTGAAAGCATATCTCTCTTTTGAAACTTGAAAACATCTTTGCAAGAAAACGGTGGCTATCTTATTCATCTCACTTTTTTTCAAGCGGGCATCTGAGTACCCATTGTTTTAATAATTCAGACACTTGTCCATTTTTTCCATCTCTCTCTTTTTTCTTTCTTTTTTTTATAAATAACTTTTGCATAGCCCCATGCTTCTTTCTGCAACAAACATTTGAGAGATAGCAACAAGAACTTGGAACATTTATTTGATGGATATTCTATCAAAACTATTTTTTGGTGTTTACTCCTAGTGTAGAAGTAAAACTTTTTTTGGGTGGATCTAGATGGAATGGCATGTTTCTGCGCCTAGCCTCAGTGTAGGAGTAGTGCATATGTGTATCGTGTGTATGTGATCTTAATTTTAAGAGCATAACAAACCTCTCATAAGGCATCAACAAAGCTTGACTAAACTCAATGCAAAACAAGCAGCATATATGAGTGGAAGTTTTTTCTATTCTAAATATCATATATGGCTCTGGTAGGAATTCAAACTTTAACATACAGGAGCTCATCATGTAATATTTTAATGTTTTTCCAAAAGATAAATCTCCAGAACTCTAGTATCACTAGGAACAATATAAACAGTAGCTCAGGCCTTCTCATATCATATCCATCAATTACCTAGACTTAGATCAAGCATATGCTACCCACGAGTTTCAAGTTCAGAGTAAATTCTTATATGAAAACAGTCGTATCCAAAACTTGGGAGAATTCAAGGCTGAAAACTAGGTACTTGAAAGGAATTATGATAGAGCAACTAATCATCATTTCCATTGCAAGAGATCATCGTTAGAGCTCATTTTATTTAACTCCTAAAAATAGAAAACTAGACACATACTTATATTTTGCTTTCATTTTCAAGATCACACCTTACTATTATATATATATATATATATAACAAAGATAACCTTTTATTTGTTTTTTGTTTGTTATGCATCTTTTTATGACTCTAGCAACTATATAGAAAACTTAAAAATAGTAAAATTAAAAAGGGAAAGAAATACTTAGCTAGATACATGGGGGATGCTCCTCCCCCAAGATGGATGTTGTTGTGGTCTTTCTTCAAATCTCTCTCATCCTTCCAGAAGTTGATTTCCATGTGTAGCAGGTGTAGCAGCGGCTCGAGAAAATTTTCTTCAGATGGATGGTGTTACTCTAGATCATCCTGCAAAATACTCCAACAAGAACACCAAAATTCGTGGCATAGATTAAAATAAGGGGTTAGCGGTTAGCCATTCAGAGATTTGTTATCCTTGTGGGTTTTAGACAGATTTCCTAATTGATAAAGTTCTTAGCAGGATGTCTATTTAATGTATTTTTAGATTTTCTTATTTATATAATGCAGAAAGGAAATATGCATGCATGATATTTTTATTTTTATGCCACCATAGTGAATATTTCCTTAGGCTTTTATACCCGAGATTTATTCACATGGGGCTTTAGGATTTATGATGCAATGATGTAATGCAATAATGAAAAACTTTTTATTATTTTTCTTTTTTAAATGCAATGCTAATGCGGGAAAATAAATATGCTAAGAGTGAAAATAATTCATGTAGTGCTAAAAAGTTAATATGGATAACTACCGATATTACCACATGGCTAGGGTTTGGATTTTTAAGTCCTCCGGACATGACTTGGATGGAGAAGAGTCCTTTACTTATTGGGTGCACCATCCGGTCTCGACGATGGAGACTCTGATGATTGTGCCACTTGTGACCCTGGTGATGATGTTACCTTTTCCTTCCACACCTACTTAGTCTATGAATTTGACTTTGGTGGAGCGGGTTCATCCTTCACAACTCCTTCAGGTTCCTTATCTTCTTTCCATTCATTCTTTGGAGATTGATTCTTTTGGTTTCGGGATGATCGATGTCTCCTCCTAGAGCGAGACTTCTTCAGCTACTCATAAGTAGTATAACTATTAAAATAACAGTGTACCTTTTCTCCAAGGAATTAGTAGTGGACTTGTCCGGATCCAACGTAGATGATCGCGTTGGTGGTGTTGAGGAACAGTCTTCCAAGGATGATGGGTCTATCGTCTTCTTCTTCACCCATGTCTAGAACCATGAAGTTGATAGAGGCATAGTGATCATGTATTCTTACCATAATATCTTTTGCTATCCCCTCTAGGAATAGGATTGATTGGTCCGCCATATGTAATAGCATATATGTAGGGAACAAAGGTTCGTTACCGAATAAATATTCATATGTTACCTTTGACATTATGTTGACCCCCGATCCAATGTCACAGAAGGTCTTGTGGAAAATTCTTTGTCCAATGGCACACTCGATCGTTGGTACGCCTAGATCATCCTTCTTAGCAAGGAATGGTGAAGTGAGGAGGTGGTCGTACTCTGATTGGAGTGTGTTGATCATGTTGACTGTCTCTTCTTGTGGCCACTTGGCTTTGTTCTTCCTCCTTCTCCTGTTCTTCTTCTTATTGGTCACTGTTGTCACTTCAAGTAGGTATGGCATCTGGGATGTCCTGAAGAATGGTGTATATGATTCTTGAACGAAAACTACTCCTTTCTATCCTTGATTGTGAAACAGATCTTGGCACTATCCGCATAGATGATGGCCTTAGTGGTGCTTAGGAAATGTCAGCCCAAGATGATGGGTGCCCTTACATCTCCTCCTATTTCCAAAACCTCAAAGTCTATGGAACATATGATTGTCCCACTCGAATGATGGCATCTTCAAGAATTCCCTTGGGGTAACAAAGTGACTGATCTACAAGCTACAAACCCATATTTGTGTACAAGAAAGCATCTCTATTAATTCGATCATAGATTACCTTAGGCATGATATTGACACTTTCTTTGAAGTCACAAATAGCTTCTTGAAAAATGTGAGGTCCAATAACGATGGGGATGATAGGTCTTGTCGTGGAACCGACCAATTTATAAGAGCACAAGTACAAAAACAATCGCCGGAACGATCAAATTCTCGAACTTGAGCCCATATAAACCCGGTAGTCAACCGAAATCTCGAAGGATTTCAAACCAACTTGCATACAACCAAGATCACAGTAATCCAACATAACATATCGTACGTTACAACATTTCGTAGACATTTGCAAATAGATTACACCATCACAGAGTCATCGTTATTACAAAACAAGTCTTGTAAAACATGCGGAAGCAAATAGTTTAACTCACACACCGAGTTCAAATACACATACTGGTTTGCTGATCACAGACCGCAAAAGCATTCAGATAAGAGAAAGGAGATCATGCCCATGATCTAGTCCTCATCACCCGCCGGGTGGAGACAATACTTGCAGAATCCCTGATATAGGAGGTCATCTGCAACAAGAGGGAATAAACCCTGAGTATGGAAATGTACTCAGCTAGACTTACCCGTCGAAAACCAAACAAATGACACCAAGGATTATGCATAGCTTAATTTAATGTAGTGGAGCTGGCTGACGCTTTCTTTTTGCAGAAAAGCATAAGTAATAATGATCAACTCTTAACCTGAACTAGCAGTAACTTTTTAGCCATTAATCTGTCATCTATATTAGCACCTGTACTAAGCAATCATTTTATTAGGGTGCAAACATTAATAACCATATCAGGTATTCATTGTGGCAACCTTATCATCATCCATTTAACCATATTGTTAAGTTAATTGAATCTATGTTGCCGCTGCTCACTCAAGTTCTCACTATCCGGGAGAGACGACGATTCGAATTGATTCCTATCAGCTGGAGGGGTATTCCTAAACACAAACCCTGCTTCCCCCGTCAGGGTCGCAACAAGTCACCTTTGGTATAATTAAGGAGTCGCGGGTCCGAACAGATCGGCATTCTCAGAGAACCACTCTGCCAAGGTTGTTCGGGACTCTAACCCGCCTTGGACTTATGCCAATGGCTCTCCGCACATCCTTACTACCTCCAGAGTGCCGCCACTACTCGCGTTCCCGGCCTGAATCGAGCTACTAGGCTTCGCGGTCGGAATGACTTATCCAGCCAGCTAAGTGTTAGGCTGCGTTCAACATGACATGAGGATGTACAGCGTATCGGTCCTTAAACGACTCAGACAGAGTCACTATGTTCAAACCTACACAAGACCCCGCCCGGTCTTAATTCATTATTCACATGGTTCTTTTCCACGATAGCAAATATAGCCAACCGTGATCCACCTCATCCTAAAGCTCGCAGGTGACAGGAAATCACCTGACTTCTACCGCACTAAGCATGGCTAAGCATTTAACCCGTTCCTGAACTTAAATAGGATTCCAGTGCGACATCTGGACAAGGAAGGATATATAATGCAGCAATTGGTTTCAACCAATTCCTATACTTAATGCATCATCAACAATAAAAGATACTCAATGTATTTGTAAAACATGGGAGGCTTAATATGCTCCGGGGCTTGCCTTTTAGGAACGAGGAAGGCTGGTGGTCAGGGCACTCAGGCAATTCCTCCGCGGCGACTGCTTCGTCGGCTTCCTGCACCTCAGGTTCCTCCTCCTGGTTGGCTCCCTCGAACTCCAGCAACGTCACTCCCTCCGGCACACCTATTGCATGAATGCGCAAGATAAATATCATGGATGCACATGAACAAATGTCGGGGATGCTCGGGGAATGCACATGTTCGCTGTAGCTTGCATATTCCAACTTAAGCCCTATTCAAATCACTTTACTTACCAAGTTTATACAACCTAATGTATAATTGCTCATCTTCAGTTAATGACCTAGCACCTGCACCTAAGCATATTCTCAAGTTAGGCTAACCCCTAAACAATCAATGAGAACATTGCAACCACATACACTCAAGCAATTGTATTTCAGCAAAATGAATACTATGTAGCGGTGCAGTAAACTAGCCATAACTGGAGATTTATAATTCCAAATGACATGCAACAAGACAATCTGGAAAGCTTATGAAATTGTATGCAATTCATTTTCAGACCTCGAAGCATGATTCAAACCTTTGCCAGTTCGAATTCATAAATCAACAGAATTCTATCCTCACAAGGCAGAGAATAAGCAAAAACTGCAACCTAACTTTAAACAGCTGTCGTTTCTAAACTACTAGGCCAAATGCCCTCAAATTTTGACAGGAGCTAGCTACCTAATTTATCTACAACTCTTGTATTCATCTCATTCACAGAAAACTAAAATATCATGGGGAACTTTCCAAAGTCCCCAGATTTGTCCAGAGGGACATGATGCAAACAAATAACTATTAACTTATGATATAAACACTTAATTGGACAAAACCAACTTTACTGACATATGACACATATCACAAGAACACCAGAAAGTAGGGTGTCCATCACCAAAACATTTATTTTAATACATTTCTTAATTTATTTAATTAATTAGGGGAAATAGTAAACATATATGAAAACTGCCCCATTAATTCTACAAAAATTACAGTAGACACTACATACCCTAAGTCGACTACCATAAAAATTTCACACCATTTCAGTAAGTACAACAGCCTACACAAAAATGGTAAGGCAAAACGGCTTAAAATGGCATAATTAGGAAACCCTAGTGAAAAGTGTCAAGCAACAGATTTCATATTTTTCCTAGCATCTATAAGGTACCAAGATACTACCCACCAAGTTTTATGGCCATAGGATTCATAAATAATTTACTAAAATTCACCCAAGTATCTACCAATGATAAAAGGAAAATCTATAACTCAAAAACTACACATGCAATTACTCTCAAATTTTAACCAGAGCTTCTACTATACAAGACTAGCTTACCCACAAAATTTCATAATTTTTGGATCACAGAAACTCAAGATATGATTTAAACAAATTTGCATGCATTCAAAAACACTTTTCAAGTTCCTATTTAATTCATCCAAAATTTCTACATAATGTGTTCAAGACATATTTTTCTTAAATACTAGACCTAACTGTGAGTCTAACAAAATTGTAAGTACTCAATTTGGATCTACTAATTAGGAGTTACAAAATTTACAAAACAGCACTAAAAACTGGAATTTTTGAACTATCTTCACAAACTCAGTCACTGACGTGTGGGACCCGGCCGTCAGCCGGACCCACTGGTCAGCGACAGCGAAGCAGGGGAGGCGGCTGCGACGTGCGGAAGGCGGCGTAGCTCGTCGGCGGTGAGGTCTCCGGTGAGACCAAGGCCACCGTCGTGCTCACCATGACGAGGCGGACCCGTTGGTGCCTTGGGTTTGGTCTCTACTGGCCTCAACCTATAGCGGCGACGCGCACGGCGGACGGCGGCAAGGCCACGGTGGAACTCCGGCGACGGCAAGCCTACATTGCCCCACCCAAGCACGGTACGAGCTACACGGTTTCACGGCAAAGCTATCCGAGAATATAAAGGGGAAAGGGGAAACTTCTAGTGCGCCGGCCGCGGTGAGCTCGATCTCCGGTGAGGTCAAGTCATGGCGGCGACGGTTCCGGCGATTATGCCATCAACTCAGCTCGAGAGGCTCTACCAGAGGGTGGACGAGGTAGAGGAGATGTCGGGGAAGCGGTGGGTGAGACGGAGCGAGGTGAGACGCGGCGGCGAGCGCGTGGGGGCTCGACGGAGCTCCCGGCGGCAATGGCGACGGCTGCGCTTCGGCTGCTGCTGCGAGCTGGAGAAATGAAGGAGGCAGAGCGCGTGCAGTCAAGTGGAGAGGTAGTAGGGTGTCGTCCATTTCAATCTGGCCAGCACATGGCGCGGTCAGGCCAAGTCGAGCACGTGGCGGCCACGCGGCGGCCGTCTTCTGTTGCCGGTCGGCCATGACCGGTCTAAAGTTTTTGATTCAGTAGCCCAATGAACCGACTGACAGGCGATATTTGGTGGTGATTAACTTCTAACCCGTGTTGATCTAGCTCATGTCTTAGTTAACAAAGATGGAGATCTACATGTGGTCTACAACTTTCACAATTGGAGATCGAGCTGGTTCGGCTTGGTTTGCAGACTACAGAGCTCTCAACTAGGGTACATGAAACTGAAACTCAATTTTCATACTTAGAAATTTTCTAAGTGTTGAATCCAACCTCAAATCTGACTTGTGGGTCCTTTTGGAGCATGTTGTGCACTTTTTCATGACTTGGCTTCTAAACAAAGTTTGTTCCTTATTAAATTTGCTACAACTTTATTTTAGGTTGCTCAGACATGCAAACATCCTAAGCCACAATTTTTAAATAGTCAAACAAAAGGGTTCAGGGGTCAAATTTGGTCAAACCATGACTTGGAAACCTAATTAGTCAAAGTGACCAACATGAACAATGTTCCAAAAGACATTCTATGTGTAACTAAGTTACTTACAAGCATTTCTAGCCACACCATGCATTGGTCACACAAGAATCAATCAAGGTATGTACTGAAACAATGAAAAACACAAGAAATGTTGCAAATGTTTCATAGTCATGTTTCACATGTTGCATGATCTTGTTGCATAGTATTAACTAATCTTGTTTCACTAAGTGAGTGGCACATGTTGCACTCAAGTGTTGCACACTTTACATTTCATAAAAGAGACAACACACATGAAATATACAACATGTTGCAATGTTTTGAAATCATGTTTCATGTGATATAAGTTCACGAAGGGATGCATGATGCTCATGTTCATGAAATGCAGTGCAAATGTGGAAGCTAAACACTAGGGGTGTTACAGGTCTTCCTAGATCGCTCTTCTTCTCAGGCAAGGTATAATCTATCCACCTTCCCATCGATGGCTCCATGAGTAGTAAGCTGCATTGTGAATATCGACAAGATTTGTAGTTTCTAGATCTTCCAGTTGCCTCAGAATCTTACCTTTGTCGGATGGAGGAACAGTAGCCGCCAGCTGAGCTATTTGTGATTCTATCATTTTATTAAAGCTGTGCTGGTTCTTAATAGCAGAAGCAGAGCTATCCATTCTATTATTTATGTTTTCTAGAATTTTATCATTGGTAGCTACCTTCTTAGACAATCCTTCCATAAGTCTAGATTGGCCAGCAATTAATTATCTCAAGGGTGGTTGATTGAAATTATTAAAATTATTACCTTGATAGTGACCTTGGTAGTTTGGCCTCTATTGCTGGTTCCATCCTTGATTCTACTGAGGATGAGAGTAATTGTTGTTGACAAAGTTTACGTCTTCATGGGTCTCAGGACAACTATTCCCTAAATACCCAGTGCTTCCACATAGTTCACATGCCATGCGAGAATCATGAATGTGCATGACTTCTTGCTTCTCATTGGCTCGGTCTTCAAGCTTCTTCATCAATAGGTCCATCTTGGCAGACAACATGTCTACTTCCTTGAGTTGATGTATACCTCCACCTCTTTTGTAGGGTTGAGTAAGTTCTTCATTCCAACCTTGATTGGAGGCCATCTTCTCCACAAGAGCTATTGCATCTAGTATGGTGAGTGACAGGAATGCACCTCTAGTAGCAGCATCCATTGTCTCACGGGAACTATTGGTCAGCCCATGATAGAAAGTCTGCATGAGTAGCCAATTCTCCATCCCATGATAAGGACACTCCAGAATGTAATCTTGGAAGCATTCCCGTGCCTCAGGGATAGATTCATCATGTTGTTGCTGAAAACTTGAAATTCTCCGACGCAGGGCATTGGTCTTGCCTATGGGAAAGAATTTTGCTAGAAAGGCAGTGGAGCAGTTATCCCATATAGTATTTCTATCTTCATTGGCGTAGAACCATTGCTTTGCCTTTCCCAAAAGTGAGAATGGGAAAAGGCGAAGTAGTATGGCATCCTAGATTACTCCTTTGATGGTGAAGGTGTTGTAGATCTCTAGGAAGTGTTGGAGATGTGCACATGCATCTTCATGTGCCTTTCCACAAAACTGGTTTGCTTGCACCATGTTGATGAGAGCTGGCTTAAGCTTAAATCCATTATCTCTGACATTGACTGTCGGTCCAGTACGGATGTTGGTCGTAGTTGGAGCAGAGAATTCACGAGAAGTCCTGTTAGCCGTGGCTTCAAATTCTACTGTTAAGCTTTGCCTTATATCATTGTCTTCTGACTTTAACATTGAGACTTTCTTGAGCTTAGCTCTAGTCCTCCTGATTAATGCTTCTGGATCTTCAATATAGTTTGTTGGAAGGTCAAAACCAGTCATACATTACCCTGCATAAGATACACAAGTAGACAAAATAAGGGTAAGCCTGTTTGAGCAGAGGTTAATGGTTTATCTCGATCACATGAATAAGTTTATCAATACTTCCTATGCTAGTTACCTTCCCCGACAACGGTGCCAAAAATGCTTGTTGGTGTTTATTAACGTGTCACTTGTTTTAAGTACTTAGCCACCTTTTATAAACCTATACCTCCTAGCTTTACTAGGTTGTCATCCCTAGTGATAATGCCAGAGTTATGTGTAGGTACTACATAGTATTATTAGAATAACACTAAGCAGTTCTTATTAATGCAAGTGACTAGAGAGAATATATATATGAATCTATGAATACAAAGTATCCACAAGCGCACAGATAATATACCATTGTAGCATTTTACCCGGGAGTATTCTAGGTATCATTATTTATATTTTTACCACCGGGAAGGTCTAGCATGGACATTTATTGATAAATTATACTAGGGAAGGAGAAATAAACCATAGCCAATACTCTACTCATAACAGGGATAAGTGATAGGATAAGATATGTATAAAAAAATAAGTATTAACAGTGCTAAATCACTCAGAGCACTCATTTCTATAGCATTAGAATGGTCAGGTAGAGTATTAGAGGAATAATTCCTAAGTCATTCTTAATTACAAGTCATAGCATACACTAGATTAGTGCAATTACACCTAGTAATCATTGCTAAGATCATCATCATATCTACACAAAAGCGATATTACTATGGAAGATTGAGGTCAGAGCTCGTTCTACCTTCATAATCGGACCCTATGTGCACCTATATTCGGGGAGTGCACTACAAAGGACTCAACAGGATTATCACATCCGTGATCTACCACATGACCCATAATATAGGGTGTATCCATTGGTAAACAATGTATAAGCACCACGCTTACACAATGTCGACCACACACCCATGGATCCCTAGAGTGAGCGCTATATGAACTTGTGCATAAACATGATAAGAATCTAACTATACTAAGCATATAATCAAAGTAGACAATGAACATCATAATGAAGAACATGAATAAGATGAATATTGATATTGTCATAATAATTGCAACTAGCATATAAAAATAATGGAGAAACAAGAGAGAGGGGGGTACAACGTTTATTCCAGACCACAGTCTTGATAAGATTGGGAATCCAAGCAAAGTCCTGCTTGCCTCCCTCTAGATCTATTCTAACTAGTTATGCTATGGAGGAGGAGGAGCTCTGAGAAGATTAGGGTTTCTGTCTTCTAATGACTTGATGACTTATGAGACTGGGGGAGGTAGGGGCTGGATTATATAGTCCAGAGGGTCCAACATGAGCCCTTGGATCAAACTGACTTAAGCAATGGCGTAGATGCATCCTAGGAGGCGGTGGGGAACCAACATAACAAAGAGGAGGCTGACAGGTGGGTCTTGGGTCCGGGCGGCCTGTAGGTGGGTCCATGCGGCCCCACTTATCAGCCTCTTTGCCTCTGCTTCAGCATGGAGTCCTCTTGAGTCTTCTAGAGGCTTCTGGTGTCCGTTTCGTGGTGGATAAGTGCAATTAAATCTGACATGAAGGTCCACCTCGATGGTTTTTTGATTAAACCCGACTGGAAACATATATTCACCAAAACTTGTGGAATTTGTTAGTTTAAACCCTTAAACCTTCATTGATGATTATATTTATGCCCTTATGCTTGTTTATTTGATGGTTTATAATGGTTGTTAACTACCATCAATAGTCACCCTCACGAGCTACCACCGATCTAGAAAATGGGGTACATCTACGAGTAACCGAGTCTAAGCACCACACTTACACTACAAATACTACTTTAACCTAGGAGCAACAAGGATTAAAGTACTTAAAAGAGAGTCGCAAACCTAAAGAACAACATAAACAAGATGCTTACTTGAATTAGAAGTCGATTAATAGAGAAATCTCATAAGCAAGCTCAAGAAGAACTTGATTCCGCCAGGTACAAGCTATAGAGAGAGCACCGATAGGCCGAGACTCCTCTAGAACTCTTCCCTCACACTCTATCTCTCTATTTCTAGAACTAGACTAGATCCTATAGAGGACTAATCTTCTCTTGATTGCTAGCTCTGATCCTGGTGGACATATGAATTAGGGTTCCTAGCTTCTCAGCTCCTAGGATCAAATGAGCATTGCCTCAGGGGGGTATAGGCTGGGTTATATAGCCCTAGGATCAAACCGACTTAAGCAACGGCCTAGATGCATCTTCAAAGGCAGTGGGAAACTGACGTAGGAAGCTGGCTAATAGGTGGGCCCACTAGGGGCTGAGCGACCCCACATGTCAGCCACTTGGGCTCCGCTTCAATGACGTGGCTTCTAGATCCTTCTAGAGTCTTCCCACGTAGATACCACGTCAAGGTTCTATATTTTCCTTTGACGATTAGGTCCTCCTTGGTGGTTTTCTGATTAAATCCTGCTAGAAAGACAGATTCAGCAAAACTCATGGAATTTTTTAGTTTAAACCGCTAAGCCTACTTTAGTGATTCATTTATACCGTTATGCATGTTTAATTGACGAATAAAATATGTATGATAACTACCATCAACAACTCCCCCACACTTAGGCTTTTACTCATCCTTGATAAAAGGTTGGATTACTCAAGACATAACCTTAGGACAAGACATCAACATAAAACCATTCCTAGTTATGCATGTACCGCATGATTCAAAGTGTCTACCATGAAACTTTGGGCAATTGAAGAATGGAATAGCTTGAAATAGATCACCATATTTTGTCAATCAAGTCAATTGGAGAAACATTTTAAGATTTTTGAAAATAAAACATAGCTTACCTTCTCCTTTTGTAGTACTCTCAAATCACTTTATATATGTGGTATTTTTGGATCCTCACCAAAGCATTGATGATTTTGCCTTCTTTTTGCCTACTTCTAAAAGCTTATGTGGAGCTCAGGTAGGGATGAATATTAAAACATACTTGCATTGCATATACTATAATGTCAAAACAAGGATCCAAAGAGAAAGATGTCATACTCTTAGATCAAGATGTGCATGTGTGTGGATATGTATATATGGTGGCTAACCTCATTCTACTATGCTCCTTAAAACATATCTCTCTTGATTGAAACTTGGGAAACACGTTGCAAGGAAACATGGGCTATCTCATTCATCTCTTTTTCTCTCTTCTTTTTTTAGGTGGGCATCTGAGTGCCCATTGTTTTCAATATCTTGGACACTTGTCCATTTTGTTTCAATACCTTTTCTTTGAATAACTTTTGCATAGCCACATGCCTCTTTTCTATAATTGAAACTTTTCAAGAAAGACATTTACAAGAACTTGGAGCATTTATCCTATCAAACATATTTTTGTGTCTATTCCCAGTGTAGGAGTAGAACATTTTTGGGTGGATGAAAAACATGGTGTTGCGTACCCCTAGTGTAGGAGCAGCAGATATATGTGGAGTGTACGTGATCTTGATCTTGGGAGCATGATAAGTTTCTCAACAAGGGTCACAAGGCTTGACCAAACTCAATACAATGACAAGTAGTATATGTAGAAGGTTTTTCTAATCTATGTATAGCTCTAGTAGGACATTGCTTACCACAAAGGAGAGGTATAGCTATTCTTTTTAACTTTTTGAAATAAAATTTTCTAATAACGAGACATCAAGAATCGAGTTCTCATTATTCTACTATATCTCATTCTACAACAACTTAAGCAACATGGGGTCCCTAATAATAAGTTCCCAATAGTAGCATGACTTATAAGAAAAGTATTATGTGAGTATACGCTTAAGTCATGACTGAAATAATCTTTTCTTAGGTTTTATAGTTGTTTATTTAATGGATTTTTAATTTGGTTTGAAACAGAAAGTGAAACATATAAAAATGGAGTGTATTGGGCTCATACCTGACCGTGGACAAAGCACGAGGCGAGGCGGTGCTGTGGTGGGCCAGGCGGCCCATGTAGGAGGCCAGGCGACCCATTCTCAGGCCTGTCTCGGTCCAACTTTGGCGAGCGCGGTTCTTGGTCCATTGCTTCCCAAATTTCATGATCTTTGTGATTGGATCTTGTCTTTGTTGTCGCGGTGTGTCTCCCCCACACTTATTTTCCTGTATACCTTTATGCACAACATGTGGAGACAAACACATATCGGAAAAAATAGCGAGCATATAAGATTTCATTAATATAAGGCACTTTATTACACAAGCACACATTAAGCACACACTTTTTTCTGACCTAACACAAACTTTAATATCCTAACCATCTGAGCTAAGCGACAAACCTTAACATTAAACACAATCACACTTAACCTAACACTTGTGCCTTATTAATCGATCTATCACCCAATTCTGCTTCTTATCCCCAATACAACAAGAAAGGATAGTGATTTCGCTTTTTAAATTCTTTCACAGGAGATGTTCTAATTCCATCATTCTTGCATGGTTTCAAGTCTTAGTGAGGAGATTGATCTTCTCTTGAAGGGTTGTGATAGTCTGAGTAAGAAGATCAATTCTCTTCTCTAGGGCTGCCACTGTCATCCTTTAATGCTTCTCTTCTCTCTCTAGTGGAGCTGGTGTAGATCTCTTTGGCATCACCTTCGGTGGAATGATCTTGATTTGTCCAGGTGCAGCCCGAACACCATTAAAAGATACTCAGGGTATGGCCGTAGTGTACTTGTCACAAGTGACCTCCCCGAACTTGTTGGTCTTCACACTCATCAGCGTCTCATTGGGCCTCGAGGGAAGGAGATTGGTATCCTTTGGCACTTGGATCATTGGGCCCTTCATCTGCTATGGCTTGTCCTTCATGAGTAGACGCTCTTGCAACGGAGGGAGTGCTGGTTGATGAACTTGGGCATAGTAGGATTGCTCATTGCTTCTTCTTGGAGGAACCAGAGCTACATGCCTGGGAGGAACAATGGCTAGGGGTAGAGGTTCTCCTATTGGTATGATGGCTAGAGACTCATCTATAGGCAGTGGATTCCTTGGGTTGGTCCCAAAGGGGATGATTTGCTTATTAGCCATGGGAACTAGGAGAGGAGAGCTTTGCTAATGTAGGAGAGGGAAAGCTCTGATGGGATGGCTCTGGAGGAGGCAGAGGCTCATTTATATAGGGGGAGAAACTTGCGGTAGGGGTCAAGATCTATCCATATGGGGTCTCATAACAAAGAAAATAGTTTGCGTCGAAGATCTATGGGATTACGGCAAGAGAATATCACGGGATCAAGAGAGAGTTGACTAGAGGCGAGAGGAGACCCTACTAGGCCAGGTGGCCTAGGGGTGGGGCCGATTGGCCCACTTTGGGCCCCTCACATGGGCTTCTTTCTCTCGGTGATTACTAACCCTTATCTAATTCCAAAAAGTATATTTTCATGTTATGAAATGTTACGGAGGATGGCAGTGGTGTAATGTAGCACCCAGTTTTACAAACAAATCTCATACTCAACAAATCTCACATATAGCTACAAATAAGGGTAATATCAAAAGACAATGCTCAATATATAATGTACTTAGTATAAAGAATATAACCTTGTATAGCAATCAGCGGAAAGACAACTCCGATCTTCGGGTGAAGACTCCAAATCCATAGGGACAACTGACTGGTTGATCACAAGCCTAATTCCTCCAAATCTCTAGCAATCTGGTACCCATCAAGGATTTTCTAAAGATTTAAAAAGTAAAGTAAGCGTAAGTACATGTCGTACTCAACAAATATAACATGGGGTTCATGACGCTCAAAAGGCTGACACTGGTTTAACTGTGATTAGCTTTTAATGAGTCATGATTTTAGCAATTGGGAGACAACAAGTTGATTCATAGCCCATAAACACATGATCAGGTAAGCATGAATAATGAATAGCATAAACAGTAATCATTAGTGAGCATCTTTATCATCAGTATCATTGGTGTTCATCATCTATTCCGTAAATGTTCTAAGGCCACTCGTGACCGTGAGCACAGCTGATATACCAGTTTTACACTCTGCAGAGGTTGTACACTTTCACTATGAGTCATGATTTATCCTTTCACCCGAGGTGATCAGCCTCTTGACCCACTACCAAGGAAGGTCGGTAGGGTTCACTATGAAGCCTTTCAAAGGTTCATCTAACAAGTTAGGGCCATTAGATTCACTCGGCAAACAGATATAGGAACCCCCCTGTCGAATGGCACAATTCCATCACGGCTATACACATAAGAGTAGAGGTTGTCCTATACCCGATTCGGCAAGCCATTCTTATGCCAATAAAGGTAACCACTAACAAGCTAGAAAAGATCCTCATACTAAGCTAAAGCCAGAGCCATGTAGCCCTCACAGTTGTACTGTAAGTCCTGGATGATCACTTACAGATAAGTCCTTAGGGAGAGGAATCTAGAGCACCATAAAATAGCCCAATGCTCTAGCCCCCTTGTTCCATTTTGCTAAAAAGCATCTTTTAATGTTTATAGCATATTCCATTAGTCAAGTTACAAGATCATGGTTGTAGTTGAGCACTAGCATCATACTACCCAATGCAATACCCCATAGGTATGAAGGCACAAGGTACAAAGTACTCTGAAATCCTTAGTGGTAATCAAGGTAGACACATGTAGTATGAATTAAATAATTAAAGGTGTATAGGATAACAAGGAAGATCCCATGCTATACTTGCCTTAAAACACCGATCCTTCGGTAAGCTTTAATCTTCAATGTTCTTCTTCTTCTTCTTCTTGATCACCACGTATAACTCACCGACTGGACAAGATTATAAAGCAACACACAAGCATCCATGCAATCATACATGAAGCAAATAATAGATCTAAATTAAAACAGTACACCAAACATAAAATCAAGATGAAAAGTTTGTAAAACGAATCTACGTCTCGCTACGAACACACAGACGCAAAAAGCACACTAATCAGAGCTACAGTTGAAAAGATACAACTACTGAGAGATCTACTCGTAAAACTATTAACTTCATGTGTTTTAATCATATAAAAATATATATAAGATATTTTATAGGTAATATAAATTAAGTCAAGTTTAAGTTTGAATTATAATACTAAGTAAAACAAATCATATTTTATTTATAAAACCCAATTGCATAATAATTATTCAAATTAGAGTTTAAACCATGAAATTTTAGAAATAATAATATGGTAAACACTATTACTAACGCATAGATCTCATCGCTATGAATCTAACGCAACTTGAATGGGCTAAAACAGAGTTAAAACATAGAAGATATGATTTAAACAAGATTTTCTTTAAAATAATAGATTAAATCTAATCTCGAATTTTAAAAGTTGAAAACATACTTAACAGTAGGATGAACATGTAGATTATAAAATTACGAACCTAACGCAAGTTGAACGGATCAAATCAGAGTTAAAACGGAGAAGTTATGGCTAAAATAAAATCAGTGGCAAATCTATAAATAAGTAAAAAAGTATTTTGGATCTAAACCAAAGAAACTATGCTTTCCGAAAGAGGAAAACATAATCTGTGATTACGCTTCGGACTATGGATTCTATTATTGAAAAACACAGGGACTCTTTTGCAATATTGGTTGGCAAAGGGGTATCCTCCGATTGAGGCCGTTGGATCTAGATCGAACAGTCTGGATTAGAACCGAGAGAGGAATTGTGTGGGGGGGGGGGGACAGCTGGAACAGTGGCCGACGACGGTGATTTCATCGGCGTGGTTTGATTGCTCACCGGAGCTGTTGGACAAAGCGCCTAGGGCTCTAATTCAACTTGGATTTTGGCATGGGAGCTAGAGAGGGCTAAGGCGAATGTGACTAGACGATCAATTGCAGCTATCAGCGAATGGAGACGGCGGGCGACGACCTATGGTGGCGGCGGAGCAGCTACGGCGCGGGAAGACAAAGACAGCATGATAGAGAGAGGGGAAACAGGGTGGTACGGGTTAGAGAGCTCGGCTAGAAGCTCTAGGACGTGCTTACCATGACGGAGGGACAACTAATTGGCTCGGCGACGTCGGCTCTTCTCGGCGGATTCGAAGGGGTGGCGCTGGGGTTCCTGGCAGCGCGGCTGGTGCTCCTAGGCCTTGGTGGGGGATGGTACAGTGGTGGAGGTTCTCTATTTAAGGGCCGTCCAGCTTGATAGGCACGGCAATGGAAGGAGACATGGGCGGGGCGGACACGGCCTCTGTGCGAGTCTATTTCGATGACGAGCAGAGGTAGGAGGCAGAGCTGACGAGCGGGCCTGGGCGGTCAGTGAGACAAGGCAGGGGGAACCGGGCTATCAGTGAACCAAGGAGAGAAGGCCGTGCAGGCGTAGCTGTCGCTGAACGGGTCTCGCTGAACTAGGCCTGCGGAGCTAGCTGTGCCACGAGGTCAGGGAAAGGAAGCTGGGCTACGCGGAGCTGAACGGGCCGGCGCAGTGGAGAGAGGGAGATAATGGGGTTTACTTTTTTATTTCTTTTCTTTTCTTATTTCAAATCCAATTCAAATATGAACCAAACCAAATTTGAATAGAGTTTCAAACACACTTTTCAACTTAATAAGAAATTTTGGTAAGTTCTCAAAAATAAATTTTACCACTTTTTAAATCCTCTTGTTTTCTAATTCTCTTTTTCCTTCTTTTCCTTCACTTCAAAGCCATTTTTAATTTCATTTGCAAAAGCAATTTTAACCATTTTAATTTTTCAATCAAAACCACTCAATCAAATACATCAAATGTAAGGGCATGTATGCACAAACATGTTGCTAAACCTTATGATGAATTTTAATTTAATGAAAAAAATTATTTTCCTATATTTTATGAGCACAAAATTCAGAAATAAATCATTTTATACCTATTTTCAAAAGATGCAAATTTTAGGGTGTTACAATTCTACCCCCCTTAATATGAATCTCGTCCTTGAGATTCGAAAGACGTCGGCTAGGAGATAAAGATACTTCGTCTTTGGATTCTTCTTTACTTCCTCGCGTAGTTCCATCATGTTGATAAGGATACTGCTTTACTTTGGATACCTGTTAACGTTACTCCAAATAACTTATCAATCTGATTCCAAGATTCTAATAGGTACCTTGAACAATTCTCAGGTAACTCCAATCACTAGGCCACCTTTCCTTTTTAGTCTATAATATCAGTTCTTTTTCTTAAATATTCACCTTCCAACGAAGCCTGGGCGAGCAGACAAACTGGCCGAGGAGTTGAACGGTGAGTACTCCTTGTTCGGAGTTAATGCTGAAGTAGTTTCCTTGCTTGATGGAACTTTGTAATACTTGTAGACTACTATCGGAGGGTCAAGGCATAGTTCGATGTGCTGGAGCAGGATGCCCAAACCCAGAGAGACAAGTTTGATGCCATAGTTGCTAGAGTCAAACCAGTGCTCGACTATGTCGACCTGGAGGTGGCTCCTCAACCCGACGGTAGGCCGCCGCGCCCGGACATCGTCATCGAAAGGTGCTAGACAGTGTGGGAGAGCTTCAAGAGCTTCAACCGCAACGCCGTTGTTACTCGCATTACTCATGCCCTTGCGGTGGTTCAGTCCCACTATCAATCCGTTGACCTTCAGGCGATGGGGGCCGGATTCGCCGAAGGGCTGAGCGAGGTGGAGACCTAGCAGCTGGAGGAAGAAGTGGAGGATGCAGTGAAAAAGCTGGTCAGTGACATTGACCTATTTGGTGAGACGAGCGGCGATGGTGAAGCTTGGTGATCTGCTTAGAGATTATCATCTGTAATATCTAGATAGTGTAGTTAGAACGCGCGAAAGCGCAAAAAACACTTATATATGTGATAAATATTATAAGGTGCATGTGTATGCAGATTGCTTGTATTTCGGTGAAAAAATCTTTGTAGTTTTAACCATAACGCAATTATACGTAGTATAAGTAGCATCCAAGCAGTTGGTTCGCTACTGACCCCCATGGCCTCGGCTAGCCCATAGTCCATAACGTTGACCGCGGAGCCCGTGCACGTGTAGGAGGAACAGGCATGACCAAGGAACCGCAACCGACCACCCATAACCCAGAGTACAGAGCCCGTGGCACGTGTAGGGTGAGATCAAAGATTGGGTCTTCTTCATAGAGAACAGAGCAGAACATGTGCTGCTCAGTGGTTGTCAAAATAACTTGGAGATATACGTAATATAAGTGGCGTCCAAGCAATTAGTTCTGTGCTGAGCTCTTGGCCCTGGCTAGTCCATAGTCCATAACATCGAGCACGAAGCCCATAGATGTGTAGGATGAACAGGCGTAACCATGGAACTACAGCCGACCACCCACAACGCAGAGCACAGAGCCCATGGCATGTGTAGGGAGAGATCGGAGACTGGGTCTTCTCCGAAGAGAACAGAAAAGAACATATGCTACTCGCTGATCGGTGAAATATCTTGGAGATTTGGAGCAAAATGTTTGGCGATTTGGAGAAACATGTTTGGCGAGATACGTTGGCGATTTGGAGAAAACATGTTCGGCAATTTGGAGAAAACATGTTCGGCGATTTGTAGAAAACATGTTCAGCGACTTGGAGAAAACATGTTCAGCGATTTGGAGAAAACGTGTTTGGCGACTTGGAGGAAACGTGTTCGGTGACTTGGAGAAAACATGTTCGGCGCTATTATGGCAATTTCGTATTGGAGTTCATTATGGAGTAGCATAGAGCTCGGCGACCGTAAGCGGAGATTAAACCACAATGGAGAAAAAGTGGAGACAAGTTATGGAGACCAAAACTTTATTCATCATAAAGTGGAGAGTACATATCTAGGGTGTTCAAGGATAGAAACGTATGAGGTGCTCAATGTGCCATGAGTTGGGGATATCAATTCTATCTAAGTCACATAGGCGATAAGACCCTGGTCGGGTAACCTTTTTTACGACATAAGGCCCTTCCCAGGGGGAGGAGAGCTTGTGCATCCCTTCAGTTTTTTGTTTTCTATGGAGAATGAGGTCACCGACAGCAAATGAGCGACCTTTGATGTTGCGGTTGTAGTACCTCCGCAAGCCTTCTAGATATTTGGCTATGTGGACACAAGTGATTAGGCATTCTTCCTCAGCCCTGTCGACATCCTCTGTCCGAACAGCTGTGGCTTGCTCTTCATCATAATTTTCCACCCTAGGTGCTCGAAAGGCAATATCCGCTGGTAGTATGGCTTCTGAGCCATAGACCAAGAAATATGGAGATACATCGGTGCTACGACTGGCTTGAGTGCGCAGTACCTAGGCTATAGCTGGTAGCTCCTTGAGCCATCTACCCATATGCTTTTCTTCTTTCTAATATAGCTTCTTTTTTAGAGTATCAAGGATCATGCCGTTCGCCCGTTCGACCTGGCCATTGGCTCTAGGATGGGCAACAGAGATGTACTTGATGGAGATGCACTGGTCTGTGTAGAAGTCCCAAAAGTGATGGCCGGTAAATGTAGTTCTGAGGTCGGTGATGATGTTGTTCGGGAGACCAAATCTGTGGATGATGTCTTCGAAGAGCTCGACTGCTTTCTTTGCAGTAGCCGAGACGAGCGGTTTATACTCGATCCACTTGGAGAACTTGTCAATGGCGACGTATACATACCAGAAACCACCTGGTGCTGGCTTGAAAGGCCCAATCATATCCAGTCCCCAGCATGCGAAGGGCTAGGAAGCTAGGATGGTTTGCAGCTCTTGTGCCGACACGTGTATTTGCTTGGCAAAAAATTGGCATCCTTCACAACATCGGACGAGGTCTTCTACATCGGAGATGGCCGTGGGCCAGTAGAAACCATCTCGGAAAGACTTGTCGACCAATGTTCTCAAGGCTGCATGGTTGTCATAGGAACCAGAGTGAATTTTGAGAAGTAGCTTCACTCCGTTTTCTTAGGTGATGCATTTTTGTAGTATCCCTTCCTGGGCACTTTTCCTCATCAAGTTGTCATCCACCAGCACGTAATGCTTGCTTTGACGAATTAGGCATTCAGTTTTAGTCTTATTAGCAGGTACTTTAGTGCTGGAGAGGTACTTGATGAACTATTTCCTCCAATCGGCGGCCGATGAAAGTACCATAAGTACCAACTGCTCGATGGGAAGAACTTCCTGAAATTCCTTATCTTCCATAATGGATGGCGCCAGAAGATCTTGAATGAAGACCCTGGTGGAATCACAGCGCAAGAGGAGCCTAACTTGGATAGGTGATCGGCGAGCTGATTTTGATCACGTACCACGTGGTGTTACTCGATACCATAGAACTTCCCTTCAAGCTTCCTGATTTTGATGCAATATGCATCCATCTTCTCGCTGGAGCAAGACCAGTCTTTGTTAAGCTGGTTGATGACTAGCGTGGAGTTCCCATATACCATGAGGCATTTGACACCGAGCTTGATGGCTATACGGAGTCTGTGGAGACATGCTTCATATTCGATGGTGTTGTTGGAGGCCAGAAAGTGTATCCGGAGAACGTATCGGAGTTTATCCTTGGTCGGCATAATGAACAGGATGCCCACACTAGCACCGTTGATGTTAAGGGCGCCGTCAAAGTACATCACCTAGTGCTTGGGGTAGGTGGTGGCGATGGGCTCTTGGATCTCGGTCCATTCGGTGATGAAATCAGCGAGCGCCTAAGACTTGATGGTAGGCCTACTTCTGAATTCAATGGAGCAAGTGTCAAGCTCGATAGCCCAATTGATGATACGGCCATTGGTCTCTTTGTTGCGGAGGATGTCCCCTAGAGGGAACTCGGTGACCACGGCGATCTTGTAATACTCGAAGTAGTGACGGAGCTTGCATGACATGATCAGGACAACATACAACGGCTTCTGGACCTGAGGATAATGAGTATTGGGCTCATTAAGAACCTTGCTGATGAAATATACTAGATGTTGCACCTTATAGACATGCCCGGCCTCCTTGCGTTTGACCACAACTGCTATGCTGACGACACGAGAAGTAGCGCAATGTAGAGCAGGAGGGTTTCATCTGGCAATGGCGCCATCATGATCGAAGGCTTTGTTAGGAATGACTTGAGCTGCTCGAAAGCCGTGTCTACCTCCTCTAACCAGGAAAAGCACTCGGAGGCCGTGAGGAGTTTGAAGAAAGGTAGCCCTTTTTCATCGAGACGCGATATGAAGTGGCTTAAGGCAGCCATGCAGCCTGTAAGCTTCTGTGTATCCTTGATGCATGTTGGCCATTTCATGTTGGTGATGGCAGAGACCTTGTCAGGATTGGGCTCGATGCCTCGTGCACTGACAATGTAGCCTAGGAGTATACCGGATGGAACTCTATAGATGCACTTTAAAGGGTTCAGCTTCCATCGATACCTTTTTAGGTTGGTGAACGTTTCTTTGAGGTCGATGATAAGATCATCGGTGGTCTTGGACTTGACGACCACATCATCGATGTAAGCTTCGATGGTGTGGCCAATCTATTGATCGAGGCACATCTGGATAGCCCTTTAATAAGTCGCCCTAGCGTTCTTGAGTCCGAAGGACATGGTAGTGTAGCAATACGCACAGAAGGGTCTGATGAATGACATCTTGATCTGGTCTTCTTCCTTGAGGGAGATCTAGTGATAGCTGGAGTAACAGTCGAGGAAGGAGAGCAGTTCGCAGCCGGTGGTGGAGTCTACAACCTCGTCTATCGAAGGCAAACCGAAGGTGTCTTTAGGGCAGTGTTTGTTAAGATCAGTGTAATCAACGCACATTCTCCATTCTTTATTCTTTTTTCGAACAAGAAAAGGGTTTGCTAACCACTCAGGATGATACACTTCTTTTATAAATTCGGCAACTAAGAGCCATTTTATTTCTACCCTAATAGCCTCCTTCTGGTCTGGCACGAATCGGTGGAGTTTCTGCTTGATTGGTTTAGCAGTCGGCGAGACATTTAAGGAGTGCTCAATCTTCTCTTATGGTACCCCGGGCATGTCTACAGGTTTCCAAGCAAAAACGTCGACGTTGGCACATAGGAAGGAGATGAGCGCGCTTTCCTATTTGGGGTCAAGGTGAGCCCCAATCTTCATGGTCTTGGAGGGGTCGTCGAGGCTGAGGCCGACCTCCTTTATTTCCTTGGACTTGGTGGAGGCGCGGGGAGGCTCTAGCTCTGGGATCTCCATGCCATCGATGGGCAATGTCTTGGCTTCAGTGACCACACTGGCCATCTAGATGGAGAGGTTGGTGGCTTCGATGAGGGCGAGACTCTCTGCCTCGTAGGCATAGGCGATGGAGAGGTTGTCCCGTAGGGCCAGAACTCCTATAGGCGAAGTCATCTTCAGCACCAGATACACGTAGTGCGGTACAACCATGAACTTGGCTAGAGTTGGCCAACCAAGTATGGCGTGGTTAGCGGTGTTGAAGTTGGCAATGTAGAAGTTGATGTGCTCGACGCGGTAGTTGCTTGCCATGCTAAACTATACTGGTAGGGTGATCTCTCCAAGTGGTTTAGAGGCCCTGCCAGGTACCACACCCCAAAAACAGGAGTCGGAGGGTGTGAGATCTGCTAATCCGAGGCCCAACTCCTTTAGGGCTCCGGCGAAGAGGAGATTTAGAGCGCCCCCACCATCGATGAGCACTTTTCTAAAAAGCACCTTTTGGACGGTTGCATCGAGGACAAGTGGGAAACGCCCTGTGTAGGGAATGTCCGCCCACTGGTTAGCCCTGCTAAAGGTGATGGGGACCTCAGACCATGGGCAAAAGCTGGGGTTGGCGGCGGCGTCCTCCATAGTGACGGCGAGCACCCGACGTGAGGCAAGCTTTCGTTCTCTTCTACTCTCGGTGGAGGCGAGGCCCCCAAAGATTGTGGCGACCACCTTGTCATGGTCCGAGAAGGCATTGTCATTGCCCCTAGGTGGTCGATGACCTCTGGCTCTATCGTTGGCGTTGTCGTCTAGCTTTTTGTCCTAGAACTCCTTAGCCAAACCGAGGTAGTTCTTCATCTTGTGCTTGGCATTCTTATGGAGAGGGCATGGGTTGTCGAGGATAGTCTTATACTGCTTGTCGTAGTTACGCTTGGAGCGAGGTTCATTGACGGTAGCGACAATGTGGTCTAGCCGGCTGCCACGATTTTGACTAGTCTTGGGTCCTTCTGGCCATTCACGACCGCTGTCACGATGGTAACTATGGTCATCATGGTGGCGGTCATTATGGCGGCGGTCGTCGGGGCGGTCGTCGTAGCGGTATGTTGGGCGATGAGTGCCTGCATCCTCATTGAAGCGCACCTTGGCTTCCTCAGCGTCGGCATACTGGTTGGTGGATGTGATCATCTCATCGATCCTAGTGGGTGGCATGTGGTTGAACTTGGAGCGAAGCTCGCGGTGATGGAGTCCTCGAATGAAGGCGGTGATGACCCCAACTTCCGTGATGTTTGGAATAGAATTCCTCATCTCGGAAAAGCATCATATGTAACTGCGGAGGAGCTCGGATGGCTTCTGGTTGATGCGGTTGAGATCATGCTTGGTTCCCGATCGCGTACATGTAGCCATATAATTGTCGGTGAAGACTTTTTCAGCTGTTCCTAGGATCCAATGGAGTCTAGGGCAAGGCTAGTGAACTAGTTCATGACGGTTGGTGCGAGCATGACAGGAAGATAGTTCACCATGACACTGGTGTCTCCCCCAGTGGTGCGAACAGCACTGGCATAAGCCTATAACCACTGTGTTGGATTCATCCTCCCCTCATAGGGCTCGACCCTAGTGATTTTGAAACCACAGGGCCACTAAAGTGTTTAGAGCACCCTTGTGAATGCCAGGGGTCCCTCGGGGTTGTCGGCACCATCGTCTATAGTGTTGCCACCGGCGAGTGGCTCAAGAGCTGAGTTCGGGTTACCGTACTATTGCTCGTACTCCTGGCGGTGCCGTACTTCATCTTTATGGTGACCGAAGAGGTGTTCATCGATATGTCGTCGTGCATCTCAAAGATTGTTGAGGTGCACCTGGATGTCCTGGTCATGTTGGTGGTGATGTTCGGCGTGGTTGCCCCTAGCTCTGCCCTAGAGGGGTTGCCTATCGTCATAGCGCTGGTCAGTGAGGCAACTTTAGCGGCGATCGATTCTTCTAGCAACTGGTCGGCGAATCAAAGTGGAGTATGAAGGTCTCTGATCCTAGCGGATCTCATTGACTTGGCAGTGCGCCGCTTTAAGCATGGCGGTGACCTTAGCGAGCTCAGACGTCTGCGGGAGGCAGGCGAGCTCATTGGCAGCCACTGCCAGATTGGCGCTTGGAGTCTTGAAGACGTCGTGGCCATCAACGCGGAGAAACTCTTCATTGAGGTTGCGTTGGAGTGGTACTCCTTGCGAGTCAAGCTGCTGCTCGGCCCTTGCAAGGACATTCTCATTTGCTTGGCATTGTGCATGGTTGATGTTCTGGTTCTCACGAGCGACGCGTTCCTCCTCGGTCTCGCCATTCCAAGGGCGGCTATCGACGCTGACATTGAAGATCATGCCACCCCAGAAAGGAGGGAGAGGAGGTTGCTCGGTGAAGGTTTCAGCGAGGGTCTCCATAGAGCCTTGGCACTTGGAGTCTAGATTCTCCTCTGGGGTGGTCTGGAGGGATGCTCCAGAGCATCGGCTGACGTGGAGCATGTTGACAGACGGCGGAGGCTGGTCGGTGATCTGGTCGGCGAGAGGATGGATGTCTCCCACCTAGTCGGCGAATTTGGAAGGCGGCGACGGTGTTGGCGAGCATGAAGGGTAGAGCCGCAACTCCTAGAGTCTTCCAAGCAGCCTTCGACATACCTAGATCGGTGGGTGGTCGGCATTGGACTAGAGTGTCTAGAGCCAATTTAGCGATGGAGAGGCAATCGGTGAGCTTCAGACCAACCCGATCGACAGATGCGATTAGATCATCATTGTTAATCTACCTCCTCTGGTAGCGAGGAAGCGAGCGGTGAGTCGTCAATGAAGGTGACCTCAGCAGTGGTTGTAAGATCAGATCTATAGTCATAGGTGCAGGGGTGATCGACACAGAAACAATCTACACCGGCTTGAGGAGCTCTCTGACTCCGTCAACGTTGATGATCCATGAGATCGATCTGACCGTGAAGATCTAGCGGGGCTGTGGGAGGGACAAAGAGCCGGTGAAAAAAGCCATCTTGTTCGATAGGGAAATAACATGCAATCCCCTACCTGGCGCGCCAACTGTCGATAGAATATCGTCGGCAGTCCTCTGAGGGGTATCCCATGAAGGTAGATTGATCGGCAGAGGAGCGTGAGATCAAGCACAAGAAGGCAACAGAGACACACGAGTTAGATAGGTTCAGGCCATCAGTATGATGTAATACCCTACTCCTATGGTCTGTTGGTTTGTACTAGCTATCGTATGATATTGCATGAGTTTAGAGGGGGTCCCTACCCACCTTATATAGTCCGGGGAGTAGGGTTACAAGTTGGTTAGATCTAAGAGATAACCGGAAAGTAATAACTGATTACAAGAATCTTGGAATCATACATATCCTAACAGATCTCATAGTATCTCCAGAATATCTTCCAGATGTCTTGTGAGAGGCACCGAGCATAGTTGTGCCCCGCAAGGTTTCATCTTGTGGGCTAGGCCGCCCCTGGGGGCACAGCTCATGTGGTCTGCCATGGGTATCTGGGGTCATACCCCCCCACAGCATGCGAGTGGTGCAGTGCACCACACGTGCGTGGGCGTGTGCTGACACGGCGTTGTGGACCGAGTCCACAGTCCATGGTGGACCGGCTACATGATGAACTGTTGTGTTTTAATCTTAGATGTCCAGATAGATCCGACGGCGAGGGATGCATAGGACGACCTCCGCTGGCTGCACAGTGGCTCCGGTGAGCCCGCCATGGCTGGCAGCGATCCATGTGCCATGGCACACACCGGTACGGTGTTCCAGACCTCCCCAGAGCAAACCTAATGCATGGAAACTATGAATGCATCTATGCAAATCAATTACGACCAAAAGGTATGGCAGGGGAAGCACGTCGGGACGATGGCCCCACGGTGGCGCCATGGCCAACATGGTGGGAGCTTGCTGATACAGTGCTCTAAGGCATCATTCAATGAATTGGGGGCACAGGAAGGTGGAGAAGCTCACTGTGAGGTCAAAGGAAGTAGTCGCAACGTCCGAGAGGGCTCCGAAGGTGCGGGTCAACGGCAATGGTGACTGGAGAGAGAAAAAAGGGGTGTGGGTGAGGGTGAATCTGAGCAATCCATAACCAAAACCAAGAAGTGAGGGCACCTACGGCTGCGTTGGGTCACGACGGATCTTCGAGGCGTGTTGTCGACGTGGATTAGGCACCGGAGCAGGTGGACGACAGCGGCAGTGCGCAAGTTCGAGCGGCGAACAGAGAAAGGAGAGAGGGAGGGGGTCTAGCTTGGGGTTTTATAGGTAGGTGGGTGCTGTTGTAGATGGAAGGGGAGCACACGGGGCTATAGAATTGTGAGATTGCAAGCCTTCCATGTGGGTGCGGTGGTCCAGTGGCTTGCCGTGCATGGCGTGTGCCATCGCCGGCGGTGAAGAAAGGAAATTGAAGACGAGCACTGATGAGCGGGTCCCGGTCGCTAGAGAAAGGGAGGAAGCGGCGTGCGAGCGTGGGTGCACGGTGAAGGCTGAAGCGGGCCACGGCGCTGAGCTTGGCCGTGCGGGCGAGCAGCAGGCGCGAGCATAGGCGCCAAAGTAGGCCGCAAGCAGCGGGCCGCGAGCGGGAATGCAGGAAGGAAAAGAAGGGAGGGGTGGCTAGGCCGCCAGCAGGCCGAGCGTAGGAAGGGGAGGAAGAAGAGGCTGGGCCATGCCTGGGTTGGGCTAGAAAGAGAGAGAAAAGTGTTTTTTTCCAAAATTAAATCCTTTTCTATTTCTATAGCTTTGAAAGTTGATCAAATTCAAATGAAATTTGAATCCAACCTCAAACAATCTAGCCCTACACTCAACCAAAAATAGCATGCTTCAGCATGAATGCAAAAAACATGTTTTTATACCTTATAGTTAATTTTATTTAACCAAAATTATTATTTGGCCTAGGTTAGAAATACATAGAAAATCAAATAAATGCTCAAGTTAATTACTAATTTGCAAATGATATTTTAGGGTGTTACAAACCTATCCCCCTTAACATGAATCTCATCCTCGAGATTTAGATGGTTCAAAAAGATTAGGATAGTCAGATTTTAGATCATCTTCTCTTTCTCAAGTTGCCTCATCCATAGAGTGTCTGTTCCACTAAACCTTACACATTCTTATTAGCCTGCTTCTGGTGATTCTCTCTGCTGTTTCTAAGATTCTCACTAGATATTCTTTGTATGATAGATCCTCTTGGATATCCAGTTCTTCCAAAGGTAATTGTTCCTTAGGTACTCTCAAACGTTTCTTAAGCTGCGATACATGGAAGACATCATGAACACCTGAGAGTTGTTTTGGTAATTCCAGCTGGTAAGCAACTTCTCCTCTCCTGTTGATGATCTTGAAGGGTCCCACATACCTGGGTGACAACTTTCCCTTGGTATGAAACCTCTTAACTCCTCTCATAGGTGAAACTTTGAGATAAACAAAGTCACCAATCTCAAACACCAAATCCCTTCTTCTCATGTCAGCATAGCTTTTCTGTCAAGACTGTGCAATCTTCAAGTTTTGCCTTATTGTTTGTACTTGTTTCTCCGCTAGTTGCAAAACTTCTGGTCCAAAGACTTGACTTTCCCCCATTTGATTCCAAAATAGTGGTGTCCTACACTTTCTACCATACAACACCTCAAACGGTGCCATCTTAAGACTTTTCTGGTAGCTATTATTATAAGAGAATTTGGCATAGGGCAAACTTTTATCCCAACTTGTTTCGTACTATAGAGCACAAGCTCTCAGCATATCCTCTAAAATCTAATTTTTCCTCTTTGTCTGCCCAACTATCTGAGGATGATAAGTTGAGCTAAAGTTCAACTTTGTATCCATGGACTTATGCAATTTTTGCCAAAAATGGGATGTGAACTGTGTACCCCTATCTGAAATAATCTTCTTTGGTACTCCATGTAAACATACAATCCTCTCCATGTATAGCTCTGCCAACTTTGCACCAGAATAAGTTGTCTTGATAGGAATGAAATGTGCTACTTTTGTCAAACGGTCTACAATTACCTAGATAGAGTCATATTCCCTCTGTGTACGGGGTAATCCCACTATGAAATCCATTCCAACTTCTTCCCATTTCCACTCGGGTATCTTCATAGGTTGTAATAAACCAGCTGGCCTCTGATGCTCTGCCTTTACTCTTTGGCACGTATCACATATGGCCACATGTTTAGCTATATCTCTTTTTAGTCCATACCACCAATATCTCTCTTTAAGATAAAGATACATTTTAGTACTCCCTGGGTGTATGGAATAGGCCGAGTCATGAGCTTCCCTCAAAATAGACTCTCTAATAGACTTCACTTCTGGCACACAAATCCTTTTACCAAACCACACTATTCCTTGATGATCCATGTGGAATCCTAGGGCTTTACCAATCAATATACGTTCATCAATATCTTTAATCCTCTCATCATTCATCTGTCCCTTACGAATCTCTTGTTCTAGAGTAGGTTCTACCTCTAACTCCATGGTGTTAGCCACAATACCCAAATTCAGGTATTCGAACTCCTCACACAACTCTCTAGGTAGCTGAGTTGTATAGGCCATGTTCACATAACTCCTCCTACAAAAAGCATATGATACAACATTAGCCTTTCCCGGGTGATAGTGTATCTCCAAATCATAATCCTTGATTAACTCTAACCATCTGCGCTGCCTCAAATTTAGATCCAACTGTGTGAATATATACTTCAAACTCTTATGATCTGTATAAATCTCACACTTATGACCAATTAGGTAATGCCTCCAAATTTTGAGAGCATGTACCATGGCTACTAACTCTAGATCATGAGTTGGATAATTTAACTCATGTTTTCTCAATAGTCTGGATGCATAGGCAACAACTCTACCCTCTTGCATAAGAACATAGCCTAGACCTTGCCGTGAGGCATCACAATAGATAGAGAAGCTTTTGGTAAGATCAGGTAAGATAAGCACTGGGGCAGAAGTTAGTCTCTTCTTCAATTCCTCAAAACTATCCTAACATTGCTTAGACCATACAAAATTGGCATTCTTCTCTAACAGAGTAGTCATAGGTTTGGCTAACTTAGAAAATCCCTCAATGAATCTCCTATAGTACCCATCCATACCAAGGAAACTCTGAATCTCACTGACATCCTGAGGTGGCTTCCAACTCAACACATCTCTAACCTTCTTGGGATCTACTGCTACTCCTCCATTAGAGATTATGTGACCAAGGAAAGATACTTCTTTTAGCCAAAACTCACATTTCCTAAACTTACTCTAAGCTTCTACAATACTAACCTCAAATGTCCATCATGTTCTTCCTCATTCTTAGAGTAGACTAATATATCATCAATGAACACCATGACAAACTTGTCAAGGTACTCCATGAATACTTTGTTCATCAAATACATGAAGTAAGCAGGTGCGTTGGTCAGACCGAAGGACATGACTGTGAACTCATATAGTCCATATCGGGTCATAAAAGCAGTTTTAGGAATGTCAGAATGTCTTATTCTTAGCTGATGGTATCCAGATCAGAGGTCGATCTTGGAAAACACACAAGCTCCTTTCAACTAGTCAAATAGGTCATCGATTCTAGGCAGTGGATACTTGTTCTTAATTGTAACCTCATTAAGTGGTCTATAATCTATGCATATTCTTTGTGTACCATCTTTCTTCTTTACAAATAATACTGGTGCACCCCAAGGTGAAGAACTAGGTTGGACCTAACCCTTATCTAGCAATTCCCTTATTTGTTTCTTAAGTTCTGCTAATTCATTCACTCCCATTCTATAAGGTCTCTTAGCTATGGGTGCAGTTCTAGGTAAAAGTTCAATTATAAACTCAATATCTCATTTAGGTGGCATACCTGGTGACTCCTTAGGGAAGACATCTGGATACTCGTTTACTATCCGTATATCCTCTATGGTTGTGCCTTCCAATTGATTAACCCGACAGATTTCCATGGCTGACTGTGTTGCCACATACTCAACTTTCTCTTTAGATGGAGTGGTTAGATTCATGGAACTATTCCCACAATTAATGACTGCCTTCCGGGACCTCAACCAATCCATACCCAAGATAACATCAATTCCAGATGAGTCTATGACTACAATGTTGGCTTGAAATTCTACCCCCCTTATGTTGAGACTAGCAGCTAAGCATATCCAATTTGCTTTCATTTCCCCTCCAGGTGAGTTTACTAACATGGGTTTCTTCATAACACATACAAGAATACCATGCTTCTTTATGAAAGTATATGCTATGAAGGAATGCGAAGCACCAGAATTGAAAAGTACCATAGCTAAGTTTGAGTTGACCGAAAACATACTGATCACCACATCGGGTGCCTCCTGAGCTGTTTCTATAGTCACATGGTTGACTTTTCCTTGAACATAATTCTACTACATGTTAGCCGTCCTCTTGGGGCATCTGTTGGAGTAATGTCCTGGTTCTCCACAATTGAAGCATCTGTTATCATTAACTGCATTTGGCGCCTTTGGTGCGCCATTCTTCTACAGAGCATTGGGGACATTATTCCTCATAGGAACATTGTTGACTTGCTACTAGTGCTGAGCTGGTGCCTTATACTACTGCTGCTGCTGTGCACGCTGTGGTTGCTGGTTGTGATTGACTAGACTGGACTGACCCTAGTAGCGCTGCTGTGGTTGAGTCTATTGAGGATTGGCACGGAAGCGAGAGTTGCTCCTGGATTGCTGTCCCTGGAACTTCCTCTTCTTGTCCTCTATTTGGCGGTGCTTGTTCTCAATAACCAATGCCTTGTCCACTAGCTGCTAGAAACTGGCAAAGGTATGAGACAACAGCTGGTACTAGAGACCATTATTCAGACCTTCCATGAATAGCTCCTACCTCTTCTCATCATCATCCACCTTAGTAGGTGCATACCATGACAATTGTATGAACTTGTCACGATACTCTGTAATAGTCATGCTCCCCTACTTGAGAGCCAAGAATTCCTTCTTCTTCAGCTTCATCAATCCAGCAGGCACATGATGAGAGCAGAAGGCACCGCGAAACTCTTGCCAGGTGATGGGATTAGCTTTGGTACGTCCAAAGCAGAAGGAGTCCCACCAATCAAGTGCAGCTCCTTGCAGCTGTCCGGAAGCATACAAAACCTTCTCCTTATCATCGCACTGAGCAATCTCAAGTTGCCTCTCAATAGCACGTAGCTAGTCATCGGCTTGTAGTGGGTCAGTGGAGTGTTTAAAGACAGGTGGATGTCCTTTCATAAACTCTCCCCTCTTATCTCTAACTTGAGGGTGTGCATTCCAATTCCCATGCCCCATATTCTGCATGTTCAAAGCCATCTCCTGAAGCAACCGGGTTTGCATCATCATCAGCTGCTCCATAGTGACAGGAGGTGGTGGTGGTAGGTCCTCGCCTCCCTGGTTGTTCCTCCTGGTGTTCACCATCTGTAGATACATCATATAAGTCTCATATGTCCATAATATACAACCTTTAAGAGATTATGGTCTATTAAGAGTAGGTATCACAAGATCAAGACAAGAGATATATGCAGGGTATACAAGAAGATAATTGTTTTGAATTTTTCCGGCGAGTTGGACAAACAGCAGAGCAGTAAAATGAGAATATCTAACTCTCTGTCTATCATCTGAATGCAAATTTTACCTTTCTGGAAAGCTTATGAAATTATATACAACTTTCATTTAGAACACTTTTTCAGATTCTGACGTTTAATCAGGCAAAAACAGATGACAAGCAGTACTGTTCTAGAATTCTGACAGCACAGAAACCTCAACTTACAACAGCTGTATCTCACAATTCATGATAGGTATTGAGGTGATTCTAGAGCCAAAAGAAAGATGTATAAGTCTACTTATCTCCATAAAATTTTCATGGCCATTGAACATCTAGAACATGAGATATGAACTGATAAAGATGGACTGCTCAAAATGATACAGAATGGACAGCAAAGATAAAAAAAACCCAACTATTTATTCATATCATCCTTAAGCCTTAACCTTATACTAAATGACCGTGGACATGTCCACAAGTCATCACAATCATTCCAAAAATCCAAATCAAACATTGTTCATCATGACAATCATCCAACCATTCAATGACAATTGTTCAACCATTAAAAGAAAAAGAAACTGACACTCTCTCGCGCATCTACGTGTGTTTATTACATATTTTGGGAAATCCTCCTAGGGGTCGATATTGGTGATGGTGTTGGGGTCTCCAAATTCTCCTCTGTTCCTCAGGGGTGACTGAGCAGGAACACCTAGCGCTTCCACATCAGGACCTCCCTGATGTTGCTTCAATGTAGCATTCTCACGGGCAAGCTGCAGGTATGCCTTCCCCATGACATCTAGCTAGTCCAAGGCCTAATCCAAGTTGGTGTTGGTCTGTGCCAAGCTCATCAAGGTAGGCCTAAGCCTAGGGTTTGTCTCTCCAAGTGGTGCAGCGATGTTGCAAGTAGACTGGCCGCTCCGACGGCGGGGAAGATAATGATCCTCCTCCCATGCAATGTCGTCAAAGTGGCGGTCGCGGTTGACCACCAACGCCTATCGAGTAGCATCCCAGGTGGTGGCTACATGTGTGAGCCATACAGTGATGGTGCAGTGGATGTAGCATACCTGAGTCCCTTCACGGATGTACACTTCTATCTCCCAGAAGCCGGTGTAGTTGGGGTGGGTCCAATGCTCCGTCCTGTACTAAACAGTGCACTTGGTGTGGTAGCGGTGTACGAGTGAGAGAAGCTTGGGGTGGTAGTAGGCATCGCCCTCCAAATTGTAGTGGATCTCCACGGTCCACCCTTGAGCCAGCAGTGCATCATGGTCATCATTTCCACCGTCTCCTCCATCCCCGTCACCATCACCACCACCATCTCCATTACCATTAGAATCATCTCCATCATCAGGATCACCAGCTCCCTCCTGACCACCCTGACCATTTTCTTCCATGGGCTCCTCCCTAGATTCTTCTATCTCTATGGGCTCCTCAAACATGGGCCCCTCTTCCATCTCTTCATCCATGGGCTCATCTTCCATCACGTCCTCCAGAGGTTCCTCCATAGGCATCACCATAGGCGGCTCCTCCTCCATGCTCCTCAGAGCCTCCACCAGATGTGCAGGAATGCACTTGCCAAATGTGAACCTTGTCCTCCTGGTGGGCATCACAATGGTCCTCTGGTGGGGTGTCAGCTTGGTGCGGGCCATCTATAAGATTGAAAAGGTTGAGTATTAGAATAAGATAATTTTTGCAACAGATAAAGGATAGAATATAAGCAAAACATTTTATAGCAAATTAAAGGTAGCAAAATAAAGTTAATGTGATCCTAAAAATGTCCATTTCTAACTAGGTTCATCAGCCTACAGTCAGTTATAACTCTGATACCAATCTGTTGCACCCAATTTTGCATAGCAAAATCAAGTACTCATATATGTGCACCCAGGATGTCCAAACACACATATACCAATAAATTGTAATAGCATCAAAATAAAGTACTTATTACATCGCATATTTCATCATAATGTTAATACATAGTTTTGCTCATTGGCAACATTATTACACACACAGCAGAATAACTAGACCCAATCTGCCACAGGGACTCCAACTGGTGAACATCTCCCTAGAAGTCCTGGACATCCTCCGAAAACTCTTCATACATGTTATCTATTACCCATCCAGGATTTTCATTGAATGTAAAGCAAGTGTAAGCGCACCATGCTTAGCAAGTATATCAAAAGGATCTATGAGGCTCAAAGGCTAGACACGGTTTGACTACAGTTCGCAATTTTAGTTGATCAAGTTTTAGCATCCTGAATCACTACTTTAGTGAACAATCCCAATTCCCAAGTGATAATAGTGTATAATCAAGTTTATATCAATTCCCATCCATCCACAGTAACCACTAATCATGAAGGATCCAGATCGCTCGTATCCGTGAGCACGACTATTATAACAGGTCAAATATTTCTACAAAAATTGTACAACTTTACCCACCAAGCCGTGATTCCTAATGCCGGGGTTTGCTAAGCCCACAACACCTCTGCCTAGGAACTGTGGTAGGGTTTCACTATGTAACCCTTAGCTAGTCACACTAACAAGTCATAGCTGCTAAGGTTTCAGCCGTCTAGCCGTATGTGGCCCTCCCCTAGGAGTGGCATACGTGGTCGCGGCATGGTACACACACCCTAGCATATAAGTAAACATACCAACTAGTGCCCCCCTCTTGCCCTTACGGAAAGCTATAAACGAGCTAGTACAATCTAGTTAATAGGTTAAAGTTAGAGCCATATGACACTCGAGGTTGTACGAAACCTCCTAGGTGGCCGCTTCAGGATTAAGTCCTTATGGAGAGGCACTAGAGTACTCAACCCCGTACTCTAGCCCCCTAATTGTTGCTAAAAAGCTCCATTTTATCACATTGCATAATGCATTTAGTCATGTTTAACAATTATTTTATGTTAAGCGCTGCAGCCTCTATCCAAAATGCATACCCAAACCCTAGGTAACAAGGATATGTGGTACAAGTAATAATCAAGGTAAAGTCCTTAAAGGTATTTCAAATTAGACACATGCATGAATATGAATTGTAAAGTTCATAGGTACAAGGGGCCTTTGCTACACTTGCCTTCCTCAAAGTTATCCTCTGGGTACCACTGATCCTCCTGCTGGTCCTCAGTTACCACGAACTGCTCACCCTCTAAACGTGTTTTAATTCACCAATCAAGCATCCAATCCAATCATTACATGCATACAAATAGACTTCTATTAGAATAGTACACCAAACAGTAAAAACATAGATTGAAAAGCTTATAAATCTATTCTACGTACTGCTATGAACACGTGAGCGAAAGAATTACTCAAATCGGACTTAAAACGCAAAAGTTATGCATGAAATAAGGTTTAATGGCATTTCTATAAATAAACTGAACTCAAATTTGAAGTTAAACTAATAAAATATGAATTTAAATGATTTATGGATGGTGCGCACTAATACCGAAAACTATAGGGTCTAAATGAATAAAAACATGACTGAAATGTATTTCTTTTGAATTGGACTGGACTGCGGGTGTATTCTCTGGAAACCAGGGGGCTATTCTGCAAAACATGCGTGGCTGACCATGGGTTGACTGCAGCTGCTGACTGGGCCACCACGTGTTAGCGTGCGAGTGGTGCGGTGCACCACGTGTGCGTGGGCATGTGCTAACGCGGCGCTGTGGACCGAGTGCACAGTCCACGGTGGACCGAGTCCACGGTCCGCGGTGGACCGGTTACACGCTGAACCGGTATGTTTTAATCTCAGCTGTCCAGATAGATCCAACGGTGAGGGATGCATGGGATGACCTCCGCCGGCTGCACAGTGGCTCTGGCGTGCCCGCCATGGCCGGCGGCGAGCCATGCGCCATGGCACACGCCGGTACGGCGTTCCAGACCTCCCTAGAGCAAACTGAATGCACGAAAACGATGAGCGCATCTATGCGAATCCATTACGACCGAAAGGTATGGTAGAGGAAGCACATTGGGACGACGGCCCCATGGTGGCGCCATGACCGACATGGCGGGAGCTTGCCGATACGGTGCTCTAGGGCATCATTCAATGAATTGGGGGCATAGGAAGGTGGAGAAGCTCATCGCGAGGTCGAAGGAAGTAGTCGCGGTGTCCAGGAGGGCTCCGAAGGTATGGGTCGATGGCGGCGGTGACTGGAGAGAGAAAAGGGGCACGGGTGAGTGTGAATCCGAGCAATCCACAACCAAAACCAAGAAGTGAGGGCACCTACGGCTGCGTCGGGTCATAGCGGATCTCCAAGGTGCGTCAATGACTGGATTGGGCACTGGAGCAGGTGTACAACGGTGGTAGTGCGTGAGTTCGAGCGGCGAATGGAGAAAGGAGAGAGGGAGGGGGTCCGGCTTGGGGTTTTGTAGGCGGGTGGGTGCTGTAGTAGATGGAAGGGGAGCATGTGGAGCTGCGGAATCATGAGATTGCGAGCCTTCCTTGCGGGCGTGGTGCCTCGGCGACTTGCTGTGCATGGCATGTGCCATCGCCGGCCGTGAGGAAAGGAAAGTGAAGACGGGCGCTGACGAGTGGGTCCCAGTCGCTAGAGAAAGGGAGGAAGCGGCGTGCGGGCATGGGTGCACGGTGAAGGCTGAAGTGGGCCACAGCGCCGAGCTAGGCTGTGTGGGCGAGCAGCAGGCGCGCGCGTAGGCACTGAAGCATGCTGAAAGCAGCGGGCCACGAGCGGGGAGGCGGGAAGGAAAAGAAGGGAGAGGTGACTGGGCGACCAGCAGGCTGAGTGCGGGAAGGGGAGGAAGAAGAGGCTGGGCCACGCCTAGGGTTGGGCTGGAAAGAGAGAGAAAAGAGTTTTTTTTCCAAAATCAAATCCTTTTCTATTTCTACAGCTTTGAAAGTTGATCAAATTCAAATGAAATTTGAATCCAACCTCAAACAATCTAGCCCTACACTCATCCAAAAATAGTATGCTTCGGCATGAATGCAACAAACATGTTTTTATATCTTATAGTTAATTTTATTTAACCAAAATTATTATTTGGCCTAGGTTAGAAATACATAGAAAATCAAATAAATTCTCAAGTTAATTACTAATTTGCAAATGATATTTAGGGTGTTACAGCATGACAAGAGGATGAGAAAGGAGTACAACATATGAGACAAGATGCTCATGAACAGTTCAAGATGCAAACTTAGTCAAGCAAGGGAGGCTTCAAGCAGAAAGAAAAAATCACCACAAGTCATCTACCCTTCAACACATGGTTTCATCATACTCCAATGATGAAGGTAACATCTTAAGGTAAGTGGTCATTATTTAAAAAAGCTTTCCTTTAATCTTGCTATTCACATAAATAAAGAAACAAACATATTTGAGTACAACTTTGCTTGATCCAACCTAATTAACTCAACATGTTTTGTTCCTTAAGTTCGTTCATAGCACCACTTTTTTGATCTCATAGTCTTAACCAAATGAGCTAAAACGTTGCATATTTTATCCTTGGAAGATAGTCATAATCATGTAAGGTTTGATACATTATAGATAGTCCTTCCATAGGTTAAGCAACTCCACTCTTTTTGACAAGTGTATTCAAATACCACATTAATACTCATCCTTCTGATCTTATCACCCATGTTGTAAGAATGAATGCACATAATGTCAACCATAATATGATTCGATGTGCCTAAGGCAAGAGAAAAAAATAAATAAAGTTTTGGTTATGTTGGTGTTTTTCCACCAACAGAGCCTATGCACTTGATCTCTACCTTGTCTTTATGAGAAGAACACACTTCGAGCAAAGTGTGGGGCAGTCGATCTCCCAAATTCTACAAGTGAAAGTTCTGAACTGGCAATAATGATGCACACAAGATGTCACCTGTTTCTACTACTGATGGTTGACTTCGAAATGCTAAACAAGGAGGAGGAACAAGTCAAGAAAGGATGAACCTGTCAAATCAAAATCAAATTCAAAACCAATATGGGTTTGACAGAAGAAGGTGGCACCACCAATGATGGATATGATATGAAAAGGTCTGAGCTGTTGTTTATCTTGTTCCAAGTAACACTAAAGTTCTAGAGATTTATCTTTTGAAAAATATAAAAATGCTACATGATGAGTTCTTGTATGACAAAACTTGAATTCCCACCAGAGCCATACATGTTATTTAGACTAGGAAAACTTCTACTTATATGCTGCTTGTTTGGCATTGAGTTTTGTCACACTTTGTTGACCCTTATGAGAGATGTGTCATGCTCTTAAAATCAAGATCATGTACACACCACCCAAATATGCATTACTCCCACTGGGAGTAGGCGCAAAAACATGCTTTCCATTTAGATCCACCCAAAAATGTTTTACTCCTACACTGGGAGTAAACACCAAAAATATGTTTTATAGGCTTTCCACCAAATAAATGCTCCAAGTTCTTGTTGCTATCTCTCAAAAGTTCTATTGTAGAAAAGAGGCATGGGCTATGCAAAAGTTCTTCAAGAAAAAAGAGAGTTGAGAAAAAATGGACAATTGTCTAAGATATGGAAAAACAATGTGTACTTAGATGCCTGCCTGAAAAAAGAGAGAGAGATGAATAAGATAGCCCATGTTCTCTCGCAAAAAAATATTTCCAAGTTTCAAAAGAGAAAGATGTTTTCAAGGAGTAAAGTAGAATTAGGATAGCCAACATACATATGCACCATATACCCACACACATGCATATCTTGATTTGATTGTATGACTCATTTCTTTTTGGGTTCGTTGTTTGACTTTATAATATATGCATTGCAAGTATGCTCTAGCTTTCTCCATACCTATGAACTCCACATAAGCCTTAGTGGTAGGAAGAGAAAAAAAGGCATAACATCATTACTACCTTTGGTGAGGATCCACAAAAACCACATATATTGAGAGACTTGAGAGTGTCATACAATGGAATCTCTGAGTTTTATTTTGAAAACTTACAAAAACTCCTGAACAATGGTTGAACAAAGAACTTGAGACATAGTGCTTGACTTGATCATTCTATCTTCCAATTGCTCAAGACCCAAGTTAAGGCTAAGAAGCCCCATGGTTGAAGGTAATATGGGTAAGTTTGAAAGTCAGATCAGTTTGGAGGAGAATTCTTATTTGAATACATGTGTACTTTTGAGGTGTGAAAGCATTGTAGCAACTCCTGATCCATTGTTCAAGTTTAGCTTTGCTCAGGGACTAGCAAAGGTTAAATGTGGGGGAGCTTATTGACGGTCGTTAACATCAATCATAAACCGTCAACATATCCTGCATATGTATAAATTCCATCACCAAACATAGGTCTAGGGGGTTTAAACAAATAAATTCCATAAGTTTTGGTGAATTTGTGTTTTCCACAGGGTTTAATCAGAAAACCGCTAAGGAGGACCTAATCGTCAAAGGAAATCACAAAATTCTACCGCGGTATCAACATGGGAATACTCTAGAAGGGTCTAGAAGGCGAATCACTGAAGTGGGGCTTGACCCACTACCATGTGGGGCCAAAATCTATGTTTGTAGGAGGATTTATCTAGAAAACCATCAAGGTGGACCCAATCGTCAGATTGAATCACATTTATCCACGATGGTACTAACTTGGAAAGACTCTAGAACACTCTAGAAGACTCTCCACCGAAGATCGAGCTAAGAGGCTACAAAGTGGGGCCAGCCTACTAGCCCCACCAGTCAGCGTCTCCTTCGTATGTCGGTTATCAACCACCTCCTAGGTTCAATCTACGCCGTTGTTTTAAGTCAGTTTGATCTAAGAGCTCAGAATTGATGGTTCCCCCTATATATAGCAGCCCCTACCCCCTCCCAAAAACGATCTTGAAACCCTAATTCATATCTCTCATTCAGATCAACACACCAGAAGGATTAGGTCTAGAACTCTCCAATGCAGTGGATTAGTAGCTCAGGAGTGAGGGTCGAGTTGGGCTCATACTCAAGTTTCGGATCTAGTCTTGGAGGCTCAGCAAAGCCTTGTATCTTCACTTCTACATCTTGTAAGACTTATTATCAATTTATCATATTCCCATCTACATGGCTATGCTTACTTTGAATATATATCTCTCTTAGTTAAAGGTTATCATTACTTTTGTGTATGGGTTCATAGAGCGCTTAGCCTGCTAGTTTACCAGTTGGGCTAAATAGCTGAGCCTCGTGTAAGCATGGTGCTTATACGATGCTTTGCCTATGAGTGCATCCTGTTCCCTGGCCGTGTGGTAGCAGCGGGAGGTGACAGCCCTATCTATCCTCTGTAGTCCACCCCATATGAACAGGTTCTTAAATTGTAGTACCGTATTCGTGTTAGTAGACTTATCTTTTGCAGTGCCCTATCATCTAGCGGTGTCTCGAAGTGCACAAGAGTAGAGTTAGTCTTAGTTATAGTTGGGTATACTTTGACCATGTAATAAGAACATCATAGGAATCTACCTCACCCGTTGTTCTCCCAAGTTGACTAGTTAATTATCTTTATTGACTTATCCCCTGAGTGTCATTATACATAATTACTATCATTACATATTAGCCCTACTCTAGCTATGTTGGTATGTTGATTAGTAGTTACCCCTTTGTTATTCAATAATCTTTACTCCATTGTTTCTCTATGGTAAAAATATAAATAACAATACCTGAAATACTCCCAGTAAAATGCTACAATGGTATTCTGTGCGCTTGTGGAATCCTTCATATTCTATTTGTGTTAATAAATACCAACACTTTATATTCAAAGGATTTAGATATGGGAATCTATACTTGGTTGATTTCAATGCTACAGAAGCTCGATTGACAACATGTTTGCTCACTAAGTCTAGCATGGGTTGGTTGTAGCATAGAAGGCTTGGTCATGTTGGAATAAAATAATTGAACAAATTGATTAAGCATGACTTAGTAAGAGGCTTGAAAGATGTCACATTTGAGAAGGATAAGCTATGTAGTGCATGTTAAGCCAAAAAGCATGTTGGTAACACACATCCTAAGAAGAGCATGATGAGCACATCTAAGGCATTTGATTTGTTGCACATTGTTGGTATATATTAACGCACATAGAATAATCCGCAAGCGCATAGATACCAAAGTAGCACTTCACCAAAAAGTATTCCAAAATATCGAACTCAAGGAAACGTGTGTGAGAATAACTAAGTCTAACTTAACCCGGAGTAGCAACAAGACTTAAGATAACAGGAGCATAAAGGAGATTGCAAAGGTCTTCTAGTTCTAACTTCGGTAAGCTATGTCTTCTATTGTTCAATTCTAGGGATATTACTAAGGAAAACACAGGCAAAGTATGTTTCCTATAGTAACAAGGAGCTACAAGGATTAAAGTACTCAAAAGAGTCGCAAACCTGAAGAACAATATAAACAATGATACTTACTTGAATTAGAAGTTGATTAAGAAATCTCAGAAACAAGCTCAAGAAGAACTTGCTTCCACCAGGGTACAAGCCGTAGAGAGAGGAATGATAGGTTGGAACTCCTCCAAACTCTTCCCTCACACTCTATCTCTCTGTTTCTAATATAAGACTAGATCCTAACTTGGAGGACTAATCTTCTCTTTATTGCTAGCTATAATCCTGATGGAGAGAATCTAAATTGTGGCTCTGGTTTCTAGGGTTTCAGGATCTGTCTGGAGGAGGCAGTACAGACAGGTATATATAGAGGCCTTCAAGCATCCTGGACCCTCGGATCAAACCGACTTAAAAGAATGGCATAGATGCAATCCTTAAGGCGGTGGAGAACCGACGTAGCGAGGAGGTGCTGCTAGGTGGGGCCCATAGGCTAGCCATCCTATAGGTGGGCTAGCCAGCCCCACATGTTAGTGGCACATGCTCTGCTTTGATGATTTGTCTTCTGGAGTCTTCTAGTGTCTTCCCGCGTAGGTACCGTTGCGGATAAACGTGATTTCCTTTGACGAATAGGTCCTCCTTGATGGTTTTCTGATTAAATCCTGCTGGAAACACAGATTCACCAAAACTCATGAAAATTGTTAGTTTAAACCCCTAAGTCTATGTTGATGATCCATTTTAGTCATTTATGCAAGGTATACTGACGGTTTATAATTGACATTAACTACCGTCAACAACTCCCCCACACTTAGGCTTTTACTCGTCCTCGATAAAAGGATGGATTACTTAAGACATAACTTTGGGACAAGACATCAGCATAAAACCATTCCCAGTCATGCATGTACTGTGGGTTTCAAAAGTGTCTACCAGGAAACTTTGGGCGGTGGAAGAACGGAACAGCTTGAAACAGATCACCATCTTCTTTCAGTCAAGTCAATTGGAGAAACATTTTAATTAAGATTTTTTAATACATAGCTTACCTTCTCCTTTCATGGCACTCTCAAATCACTCAATATAAGTGGTATTTTTGGATCCTTACAAAGGCATTGATAACTTTGCCTTCTTTTTACCTACCTCTAAAAGCTTATGTGGAGCTTAGGTAGGAATAAATATGAGAACTTACTTGCATTGCATATATCGTAAAGTCAAAACAAGGATCTGAGAAGAAAAAATATCATACTCTTAGATCAAGATGTGCATGTGCATGGATGTATATGGTGGCTAACCTAATTCTATTATGCTCCTTGAAACATATCTCTCTTGTTTGAAACATTGAAACACTTTTGCAAGAAAACATGGGCTATCTTATTCATGTTTCTTCTTTTTTTAGGCGGGCATCTGAGTACCTATTATTTTCAATATCTCAGACACTTGTCCATTTTTTCAATACTTTCTTTTTCTTTTGTGAATAACTTTTGCATAGCCCATGCCTCTTCTTTCTGCAATTGAAACTTTTCAAGAGAGATAATATCAAGAACTTGTAGCATTTATCCTAACAAACTTAGTTTTGTGTCTATTCCCAATATAGGAGTAGAACATTTTTGGGTGGATGGAAACATGTTTTTGCGTACTCCTAGTGTAGGAGCAGCAGATATATGTGGAGTGTACGTGATCTTGATCTTAAGAGCATGATAAATTTCTCAACAAGGATCACAAGGTTTGACCAAACTCAATGTAGTAACAAGTAGTATATGTAGAAGGTTTTCCTCGTCCATCATATTTGGCTTTGGTGGGACATTACTTACCACAAAGGAGAGGTGTAGCTATTCATTTTACTTTTGAAATAAAATTCTCCAATGATGAGACATCAAGAATCAAGTTATCATTATTCTACTATATCTCATTCCTCAACAAATTAAGTAACATGGGGTCACTAAAAATAAGTTCCCAACAGTAGCAAGACTTCCAAGAAAAGTATTATGTGAATCTATCCTTCAAGTCATGACTGAAATAATCTTTCCTCAAGTTCTAAAGTTGTTTTATTAAAGAATTTTCAATTCGGTTCGAAACAGAAAGCGAGATGGGTGAAAATAGAACATATGGGACTCAAACCTGACCGTGGATGAAGTGTGAGGTGAGGCGAAGCTAGGCTAGGCTAGCTAGCCCATGTAGGAGACCGAACGGCTTGCCCCGGAGCCCATTTCGGTCCAACTTTGGCGAGCGTGGTATTTGGTCCATTTCTTTCTAAATTTTGTGATTTTCGCAATCGAATCTCATTGCGTTGTCGCAGTGTGCTTCCCCCACACTTGTTTCCTATTTACCTTTATGCACAACATGTGGAGACAAACACATATATAAAAGAATAGAGAGCAGATAATGGCAAAAGAATTCCATTGATATCATATAAGGCACTTTATTACACTTGCAACCTAAACTTTAACTGACTAACACAATCTTTAACTAAAATGACCTAATCAAATGATCTAAACAAATGACCTAAGCATGCCTTATCAATCAACCTAACTCTCAATTCTTAAATTTGTCCTTATTGACAACATAACGGCATAAGATAGTAACTTCATGCTCTAAGTCTAAGTGATGGGTATGCTCTTTGTCAATCCTATGCTGTAAAGCATGGATGACTTGAGTAAGGGCTTGGATCTTGTCAATCTAAAGCGTGACGGTCATCCGTTGATGCTTCTCCTCACTCTCTTGGGTAGTGGGTAGTGCCCTCTTCTTCTTCTCCTTTGTCAGACAATCTTGACTTGCTCAGGCATAGCACAAACTCCATCTATGGCCACACGTGGTGTGACTGACTTGTACTTCGCATAGGTGACATCCCCAAACTTGTTGGTCTTCACCCCCATTAGCACCTCATTCGCCCTTGGAGGAAGGAGGTTGATCTCCTTTGGCACCTTGATCTTCGGTGCCTCCAGCTGGCGTGGCTTGCCTTGAACAAGTTGACACGAAGGTGGTGAAGCGATTGTAGGATGATGGATAGCTTGGGTGAAGTAGGATTGGCTAGGGACAAGAGTCATCTCTCATGGCAGGATGATGCTCAGCGGTATGTCATCTTCAACTCCATTGGAGACGATCTCTCTACCGGCCATTGGAGCTTGGAAGGATGAAAGCTTTGTTGCTGCTAGAGATGAGAGGCTTTTTGGAATGGCTATGGAGGCAGGCAGGGGCTTGTTTATGTAGGGGGGAAAATTTGCAGCAGGGGTCAAGATCTATCCATTAGAAGTCTCGTAACGAGGAAAAACCGAATGGCTCGAAAAATTGGATATCCTCACGACAATACTCTGGAAGGTTCACGATCCAATCGAGCGAGGGCGAGGAGATAGACAGGTGGGCCGGCCCCACATGTCACCACGATAGTTTCTAATGTTTATCTAATCCCAAAAAATATATTACCACGTTACAAATCATAAGGTGGAGGGCAGAGGTCTAAATCTATGGCAAAATAATAAAATCTACATCATCCAAATCCTTAGGTAGTTTTTCTGGTTCTAGAAATATCTTGAGATGGTGACCATTGACCTTGAATAACATACCTTCATCATTTTGAAGTGTTATCACTCCATGCGACGAGGTGCTTATAACCTAGAATGGTCCTTCCCATTTGCTCTAAAGTTTTCCATGCCCGAGTAATTTCACCCTAGAATTAAAAAGTAATACCTTATCTCCTAGGGCAAACTCTTTCTTCTTGATCCTCTTATTATGCCATCTCTTTGTTCTCTCCTTGTATATCTTGGAGTTATGATATGCTTTTTCACGCCATTCATCGAGCTCCGAGAGTTGCATCTTCCTCCTGGTTCCTGCAGCTTCCAAGTCCATATTCCATCGTTTGTTAGCCTAGTGTCCTTGAATTCTAGCTCAAAAGGTAGATGACAGGTCTTCCCGTAGACGAGTTAGTATGGTGACATTCCAAGAGGTGTTTTATAGGCCGTTCTGTAGGCCCATAGTGCATCGGGTAGTCTATCCTTCCATGTAGTCCCATCTCATTGACCGTCTTCTGCAGAATGTTCTTGATTTGTTTGTTCGATATTTCTGCTAGGCCACTTGTCTGAGGGTGATACGGAGTAGCGATGTTGTGATGGATCCCATATTTTGACAAGTACTTGTGAAAGTTCTTATCAATGAAGTGAGTGCCTCCATCACTAATCACCATTCTTGGAACTCCAAATCGTGGAAATATTATTTCTTCAAACATCTTCTTAGAGTTCTTAGCATTAGCAGCTCTACATGGCATGGCTTCAGCCCACTTGGAGACATAGTCAACTACCACTAAGATGTACTCATGATTCTTCGACTTTGGAAACGGTCCCATGTAATCAATTCCCCAGACATCGAAGAGTTTGACCTGGAGGTTGTTGGTGAGTGGCATGGCATCTCTTGAATTGATGTTCCCATGCCTATGACATGATCCACACCTTCGGATGAAGTCCCTCGTGTCTTCATACATGGTTGGCCAAAAGAATCCACTTTGCTAGATCTTTGAATGAGTGCGAAATGCACCATAATGCCCTCTGTATAGTGATGAGTGGCATCATTCTATGATCTTGATGCCTTCTTCTGCCGGTACACACCTCCTGAGTAGGCCATCAGAGCAAACTCTAAAGAGGTATGGCTCATCCCATATGTGGAGATGACTTTTGTAGATGAGTTTCCTTTTATTCTCCCCTGGTGGTACATAACTTACAACCATAAAATTAACAATATTTGCATACTAGGGATCGGATTTTGTGATCTTGAAGAGCTTGTCGTCCCATAGAGAATCATTGATGGGTAGTTCCTATGAATTTTCAAACTGCATTCTGGACAAGTGATCGGCAATAGAATTTTCTACTCCCGTTTTATCTTTTATTTCTAAGTCAAATTCTTGGAGTAGCAAAATCCATCGTATGAGTATAGGTTTAGCATCTTTCTTAGTGAGCAGGTATTTCAAAGCAGCATTATCAGTATAAACAATCACCTTAGCTCCTACTAAGTAAGATCTATACTTGTCTATAGCAAAAACAACAGCCAAGAGTTCTTTTTCAGTTGTTGCATAATTAAGTTGAGGACCTATCAGAGTTTTGCTAGCATAAGCAATTGCATGATGCGTCTTATCTTTTGTTTGACCCAAAACTATCCCAATAGCATAATCACTTGCATCACACATAATTTCAAAAGGTAGCGACCAATTAGGAGGTTGGATGATTGGTGCAGAGATGAGTGATTTTTTAAGAATTTCAAAAGATTTTAAGCATGCATCATCAAATTCAAAGGGAACATCCTTGGCCAAAAGATTTGTAAGTGATCTAGCAATATGTGAAAAATCTTTTATGAAGCGGCGGTAAAACCCTACATGACCAAGAAAACTGTGGATCCCTCTGATATTTACAAGAGGAGGTAATTGTATAATTACTTCAATTTTAGCTTTATCTACCTCGATCCCTCATTTGGACACCAAGTGTCCAAGCACTATGCCTTCTCAAACCATGAAATGACATTTTTCCTAATTAAGGACTAAGTGCTTTTCCCCACATCTTTGCAAAACCTTGTCTAAATTTTCAAGACAATCATCAAAAGTTTTTCCATAAATAGAAAAGTCATCCATGAAAACTTCCATGATTTCTTCAATCATGTCAAAAAATATAGACATCATGCATCTTTGAAAAGAAGCTAGAGCATTGCATAGTCCAAAAGACATTCTACGATAAGCATAAGTTCCATATGGACATATAAAGGTAGTTTTGCTTTGGTCATCAAGATGGATCGGTATGTGGTGATAACCTGAATACCCATCAAGGAAATAGAAGAAAGAGTGATTTGCCAGTCACTTCAACATTTCATCAATGAAGGGCAATAGAAAATGATCTTTCTTTGTTGCCTTGTTAAGTTTTCGATAGTCTATACACATCCACCATCCTGTGATGGTTCTTTGGGGGATTAATTCATTCTTTTTGTTTTTAACAACAGTCATGCCTCCATTTTTAGGCACAACTTGCATAGGGCTTACCCACTCACTGTACAGAACGGGATAGATGATCCCAGCATGGAAGAGTTTCAAAACCTCTTTCTTAACAACCTCTCTCATCGCATTATTAAGCCGATGTTGTGGCTCCCTAGAAGGTATAGAATCTAGGTCTGTAGGGATGCGATAGGGGCAAAGAGCAGGGCTAATTCCCTTAAGGTCTTGGAGTGAGTAGCCAAAAGTAGAGCGATGCTTTTCTAAGACAGTTAGCAAGCGGAGGGATTCTTCCTAGGAGAGTTTATCACTTATGATCACAGGAGAATCCTGATCATTATTAAGAAAAGCATATCTAAGACCAGAAGGCAGGGGTTTAAGCTCAATAGAGGGCTTAGGTGGTTCCAGCAATTCATCTAAGGGTTTGGGTTCTAAGGGATTTTTGCCTTCCTCTTCGATGAAGAACTGGGCATCATCTTCAAGGTTGGGTTCGATCAAGTATTCAAGAGATGCAACCTTAACCTCATCCATTGGGTCTTGCTCGAGAATCGGCTCAGTCTCAGCATTTAGAGAATGAGTAATGGGTACAAAAAGTTTGAAGTTCTTTCCGAGGCTTATTTTCAATTTTCTTATTTGTCCTTCTTGGATAAGTCTTTCAATTGGTTGTCCTATCAACAAGTCGAACTCCAAGATATCAGAGATATAAAAGTTCAAATGAACCATGGTTCCTTTTGCCTAGATAGGGAGGACATAAAGTAGTCAAGCCAATAGTGAACTTGCAAAGAAGAACATATACCACCACCGCCTTGGAACTGGTGGTTACCAGTGTGCGATTCCCAAATGGAGGGCAGAAGAAGCTACATGGAAGGCGGCAGGGTTACTGGTGTTGTTGGAGGATGTACCCGAAAGGGTAGGAGACTGGCTTTGTCCGCGCAAACCACAAAAAAGTGAGGCTGGTTTGTCGTGGCCCGATCCAATGACCAATGAAGCAGCCAAGAACATTTTGGCCGTGGTAGCTAAGCAAAAGGAAGGATCATTCAAGCCATCAAGAAAGAGGGACACCCTTAGTGTTGGTCTGAGTAACCCAGAGCACCCTGGTCGTGTGCGAGGCGTCTTGTCCCGGCTAGGATAGGAGAAAGGATTTCCTGAGCATGCCGAGATGTATAGAAAATGCAACCGCTACAAGGAAGCTATGAGAGATTATTTTAAGGAGGAGGCTAAGCAAGAAATGAAACAGATGTTGGTTGAAATCATGGCCAATCCTAATTCTGAGATAAGGCAACAATTGGATAGTGTAATGTCAAGTCAACAAGTGTCGACAATGCAGCTACCACAGATGATCACACAGACGCCATAGATGTAGATGGTCATCACACAACCCTCGGATTCTCCAATAGTTCCAAGCAGTATCGGATCTATGGCAAATAGGGAGCACTATGTAGTTGATGACATCGTCGCACTGATAGCTTGCTCCCTAGTTATATCGTATGGTATCACCAATATCCGTACGATAGAAGTTGCCATCGGTATTGTGATCCTAGGCCATGACTATCACAACAAGAAAATGCCAGAGGAGTACTACAGGGTAGAAGTGTTGACAGTCGTGGAAGGACATAGGGATGACTTCCTAGACATCCCTACTCCTGACGGTGTCGCGAAACTTGGTCAAGCTATCAACGAGTTCATCTTATGGCCTCGACGGGACATTAGGTTGAATGATCCTATTCCATCAATGCCATTTTTCAGAGTGGACAATGAAGGAGGGTTCTCACATGCAGCCTCGCCGCCATCTCATACCCCTTTAGAGCCTAAACCTAACCCAACATCTCCAAACCCACCATCTCGTAACGCACCACCATCACCAGAACCTAACCCACCACCAGCGTTTAGCCTCCACACCATCTCAGAGCCTCTACCTAACCCACCATAATCAACAACCTTGAATCCACCATCATCCCCAAGCAAGAAGGATGCCTCATCGGAACCTAAAGGCCATGTAGCTAAAGGAAACCCTAAGTCTGTGCCAAAAATGGTTACACCCATCGGTGAGACATCGTCACCGGTGGTCATGAAGAAGTGGATGACCAGATTGACAAGGAGACCAGTCACACATGGCAGTGAAAAAGCTGCCAAGTCCACCTCCGACAAGATCACCATACGAAAGCCAATGAGAGAGGATTACGATAATATCCTCACCGATAAATATGTGCTAGGTAGGCCTCTACTCTAGTGGTGCGAACTCCGTTGTGTTTCACATGCGATGAAGAGGTTCCATGACTGGTATATGAGAGCATCTTTGGTTGGGATCAATGCCTTCAGCGCGGTTGTACCACCACTAACTTTTATGAGTGGCTCTAGCAAGGTTATGGTTGACTTCGAGGACATTTGGTTGATGTTTCGCGTTCGCAAACTCGACGTCCAGCTCGTGACCGTGTGGTGCCTGTAAGTGTCGCTCATACATAATTATGTTTTAATACTAATATAATGTTAGGGCATATGAAGTATCTGATAAAGTCGTGCGCTTTACAGAATGCAACAAGCCGACCAGGAGATGTGGTTCACTGAGGATCCATTTTTTCATGAGGGAAAAGGGGTTGGGTATCTCAACCCATTAAGAATAAGCGAGAACGAGCACACAGTTGTTATGGGTCCTGATCACGACAAGTTTGTGGGCAAGAGCGAGGCTGAAATAGCAAAAAATAGAGTGAAGGAGCAACACAAGCAGAAAACTGCAGTGGCCACCTACATAGGAAACATGTTTCTTCAATACCAAGACAGGAGAATTATATGTGCACCATACATGTTCAAGTATGTGTTGGTCGCAAACTCCCTTAATAATTTTTATTTGCAAAGTTCTTACTGTCTTAACACATGGCTTCATTGAATCCGTGTAGGAACCATTGAGTTTGTATGGACATTTGGCTCTACAATGCACGGATTTTGGTCCTTGACTCCACAGATTTCCCACAGAGTAGTTATAAAAAATTCATCGATATTTTACAACAATAGGTCAAGATTTGCATGCGTGCTTTTCCATATTTCTATAGTATCTACGAGAGTTTGGATATGACTTGTTGAATTCATTCGAGCGCTGCAGGGCATACAAGTTCTATAAGTTCAAGGGTGGATGGTACGATTTAAAAAAAAGCCAAAAAACCACTACATGTGGGGAGTAACTATCAGGTACATTTTAAATAAGCATACATATATTTGTCTTCTATGTTTGTACACGTAGCAACTATGTAGTAACTAATTGCCAACTCTTATATATATAGTGCCACAAGCAACCACCAGGATCGGTGCACTGTGGGTACTATGTGTGCGAGTTTCTCAGAGAAAACACGAGATGCACCAACAACCCTAGCAAAGTAAGTAATAGTCATATGTCAAGTTTTGTCACTACTTATGCCTTCTATGTATTGGTTAGTTGTAAATTATGATGACTTATTATATTTTGCAGGTATACAAGTGCGATCCCACGAGTATGCGCCTCCAGAATCAAGAGCTCATGAACATTTGCGAGGACTTTAGTCGGTTCATCACGAAAGAAATAATTCACTTCGATGGGAAGTATTTTGATCGAGAGTCAGAATTAGCTCGACCACAGTATCGAGATCTCGTAGATATTGCCAGGCTAGAGCTAAACCACGAGGATTATTAGAGGAGTATGTCATGGGACCGAGCTAGCTATGAGTGGAAGAAACTTTGTTTTATGTATACATTATTAGCTTGTGATGGCTTTGGTAGACTGCAACAAATATTGCTCTTTTGGTGCATGCAAATATAATTTTCTATGATTTCTATTTAGATTTGTTTCAATTTGTATACAATATTCATTGGCGGGAAATATATGGTGGGAAATAAAAACAATTCACTGACAGGAAATATATGGCACCAAATTTTGAATTTTTAAAAACAATTCACTAGCGATTTTGCTAATAAACCGCCTCTGAAAAAATTATTCCAGAGACAGCAGATTTAGGTCAACCACCTATGCTAAAAAAATTACACTGGCGGCTAACTTAAAAGAACCGCCAGTGAAAATGCTTTACCACTTGCGGATGCTTTACTTCAACCGCCAGTGTAAATACTATTATCACTGCCAGTTGTTTTAGAGGAACCGTCAATACAAAGTTATTAACACTGGCGCATCTTATCTAACCGCTTGTAGTATTGATGATTTGTACTAGCCTTTCACACTAGCGGTGGAATCAGATGCTAGTAGAAATGGCTCTGGAACCGCCAGTACTGAGCTCCAGTCTGCTAGTGACTTAGGTATATACTATATTTATCTAGATACATAGTAAAAGTAACGTATATATGGAAACTGCAAAATGTTTTATAATTCAAAACGGATAGAGTAGATGATGATATTTCATGCACGTTGCTATGGAGATGTTGTACCACTATATTGTATTGGAAGGATTCATAGTGAGAAGAGAAATCATGAAAAGAAATCTTGTATATCTAAATTGATGACCCCACACAGTCTACCATGTTAGACCTCTCGTGTGACAAAAAAAACACATGTACGCACTTATAGCATTTGGGGTCCCCAGACTAAACTATAGTCACTGTCACGTCAGATGTTTGAACACTAATTTAAACTATTAAACATAGACTAATTACAAAACTAATTGCACAAATAGAGACTAATTTGCGAGACGAATCTATCAAGCCTAATTAGTCTGGGGTTGATCATGCCCAGCGGCATACCTAAGGCATGTAGCCAGATTGGCACGTGATGGAAGGAGATGTCCTCCACCCTCTTCCTTCCATCAAAGTCTACCATCACTATCAGACTATCAGATCCTTTCCGAAAACCCCTGGACCATCCTCCAACGCCCTTCGCTTTCCTGCCGGCTGGTGGAAGGTGAACAGAAAGTGGTTCGATCCGAGGTCTTTGTAGTCCATACGGTGGATCGGGCACCATATATTCCCCAGCACCTTAGCCAACCCATCCATGTTTATCGACCGATCCGCTAACACCTTCTCGATCTCTTGTGGTTTCGCCAATCATGATGCACCAGCATTTCCCGCCGACACCCTGATGCTTTTCTTCTCAGCCTCCGAAAGCTTCATCTTTTCCATCATTCCCTTGACATTCTCCATCTTCCTTTCGCCCGCCTTGAATCACCCACCCTCCCTAGCAGGATCTACCCTGAGGTGGGATAAACCCTAACAAGGCTTAGTTGCGGCATGCCTACTAGTCACTACTGCCGCCAGGTTTTTTAGGGGCGGCTTATAAGCATTTGTAGGGCCTGTTTTGCCAGCCGCCCCTACCACAGCATTGCTATTGTAGGGGCGGCTCAAGATTTATAGGGGCGTAGCAAAAAAATAGTAAAAAAATTAACCCAAGGAGGCCCCCACCGGTCAACGACCCGCGCGAAAATTGCTCACTTCGCGGCCGGCGGGATTCGAACTTGCAACCCTCCTCTACAACTGCACCTCACACTCACTTGTGTCTATATTGGATTTTGGTTCCCCACATATTATCCTAAACCAAGTTTAAATTGTTTGTTTATGGCCATAAACGAATTCAAATAAAAAAGTTGTCAACTATAAAGTTGTATAACTTTTTGAGATCTACAACTTTCATTTTGGTAGTTTCTCCATCCGAGGTCGTTTACAAAATTTGAATTTCAAATTTGAGAAATTCTTGACAAGATGATTTCAAATTAAAAAGTTGTCAACTACAAAGTTTTATAACTCTTTGAGATCTACAACTTTCGTTTTATTGGTTTCTCATTCCGAGGTCATTTGAAAAAAAATTCAAATTTGAGAAATTCAAACGTAGTTTTCCTTGACAAAATGATCTCAAACGAAAAAGTTGTCAACTACAAAGTTCTTTAACTTTTCCAGATCTACAACTTTCATTTTGGTTGTTTCTCTATCCGAGGTCATTAGAAAAAAATTAAATTTGAAATTTGAGAAATTCAAACGTAGTTTTCCATGACAAAATGATCTCAAATGAAAAACTTGTCAATTACAAAGTTGTATGACTTTTCGAGATCTACAGTTTTCATTTTGGTCATTTTTATGTGACTTTGTTTAAATAATTCAAAATTTGAATTTTAAAAAATGTCAACTTCAAACAATATTTTGAAAGAGTAAATGATTTCAGCTGAAAAAGTCATTAACAACAAAGTTGTAAAACTCATCAAGATCTACAACTTTTATTTTGGTCATTTGTTCATCTGACAAAATGGTAGCAACATTGTTCACAATTTTATATATCACTCATATGGTTTCATAAACTATAAGAGAGATGTAAATTTTGTGAACAATGTTACTATCACTTTATCGGATGAAGAAATGATAAAAATAAAACTTGTAGATCTTGATGAGTTCTATAACTTTTATGTTCATGACTTTTTCAGCTGAAAACATTTACTGCTTCAAAATATTGTTTGAAGTTGCTATTTTTTTAAATTCAAAATTTTAATTGATAAAACAAAGTCACATGAAAAGTTGACTAAAATATTAGCTGCAAGAACACAATAAATTGATAGAGCATGATTTTAGAAAACTATAGGAAAAAATCATCAAATTTGAAGTTAGTATGAGAGAAAAAGACTAATTACAAGTTTTAGACAGAGATTAAAAAGAGAAATCAGAGTTCCTTAACAATTTAAAATTTTAACTTCCAACAGCATTTTGATGTAGTAAATTATTTCAAGTGAAAAAGTTGTAAACAACAAAGTTCTATAACTTTTCGAGATCTATAATTTTTATTTTGGTTATTTCTCCATTCGAGGTCGTTCGAAAAAAATCAAATTTTAGTATTTAATTTTTACTATTCGACGTCTATTTATAGGGGGGCTCAATATAGAGCCGCCCCTACAAATCGAGCCATTTGTAGGGGTGACTCATAACACCAGCAGCCTCTACAAATGGATTTATAAGGGCGGCTCATTTGGGCACCATTTGTAGAGGCGGCTCGATATAGAGCCGCCCCTAAAAAATGGGCATTGCTACGAGTTCTTTCTATAGTAGTGAGTTACAGAGGAGGTTCGGCTCCTGATTGGACACGAGTGAAGATTAGGATGTGGACTCAAATTTAGATTGTAGGGAATGATCCAAACAGGAACCCTACCGACCGCACTGTACCCCTCTCGAGTCGCCAAAGGCACCGAGAACTCGAAGCTCCTAAAATTCTACTCTCACATAGGAATGAGCTAGAATGAATCTAAAAATAGCAGCTTTTCACAACTTCACCTCATACTTATGGGCCTAGTGTCAGTGAAACCAGATTTGACAGAGCACGGAGGTAATCCCGACCTACACGACACATAGAATGTCTTTAAGCCTCCGCATGATAAAGCCCATAACACCCGTTTGAGCAACCTATCAGCAGCCACACGCTTCGCTAGCTTCTTCCTATTGTCGAAACACGATACAATAGTCTACCCTTTGTGCCTGATAGGGTTTTAATCTTACCTATCTATTTTCTCATATGCCATGGCTGCTTCGAAGCTAAAAACAAAATACTACTTTTAACACATGAGAGTCTAAAAAATTGGGACGGGAAACCTCACAGCTAATGGCCTCGTTCGTGTGCTCTTAAACCCGGCTTGATCTGTTTTTTTTTTATTCAAAACAGTGTTTTTCTCTCACAAATTCCTCCAGATTTCTCCAATTTCCTCCAAGCGAACGGGGCCAATCTGGCCTTAGATATTCCGTTGGTTTCTTTTTTTTTAATGTATGTTATTGTGTTGAATTAATGAGACTTTTATTTATTATAACACATCGTTTTATCGGGATATTCTGTGTTGTGCTCGCTCGTCCAAACTTTTGACACAAAATGGATGGATGGATGGAGGAATCCAGAAAAATATCCGAAAAGCTCCTGCCACCAGTTCTTGATTCGTGCAAGTCGGCAAGCCGAGAGAGCCTCGAACATTCTCTTCGCTGCCACTCCCGTCCTTTCTCAGGCGTCACTGACCAGCAGGCCCCAAGGGCTCGGCCCCCTCCTCCGCTTCGCTTCGCTTCCGCCTTCCGGTGACAAGCGAGTGACCGATCTACTCCGCCGACCCACCACCCACCGCACCACGCGAGCCGCGAGCGAGATCTCTCGCCTCCCTCCTATGGAACTCCGCCGCCTCGCGGTGTTCGCGGCCGCCCTCGCCGCCGGGTGGTGGGCCCGCGGCGCGGAGGCGTCGATCCACACCTACGACCGGGAGCCCTTCCGCGAGGTGGGCAACGCCTTTCTCCTCTCCGGCGGCAGCGAGGGCATCGTCGCCGACGGGGCAGACGCCGCTGCCCCGCCATCCTCCTTCATCAAGTGAGGACCCTCTCTCTCTCTCTCCACCCCACGCCCGCCTCCCCCCTCCCTCCCTCCTTGTCTTCGGATGGCTGGAGAACGCAGTGTTTGGCCGAAGTTTTCTAGAAGCTGGTTTGATGCTACAGCTAAGGGAACGGTGGAGTTAGAGCGCGCCAGTGGAAATGGGAACTGGTTGCTGGAGCTGACGCTGCTCTGCTTGCTTGGTGCCACATTTGGTGGAAAGGTTATGCTCCTGGGTAGTGATCAGTATGTGATTGGTAGTGATCAGTATGTGATTCGTTGTGGAATGTGCAAGGGGTTCGCGATGCTTTGGAAATTTGGGCTCGTGCTGAGGAGCTGGATGCAGATGGGTTTGTGCTGTGCTTAGCCTGTTTTAATTTGAGTGGTGCTGCCCACATTCATCTTACTTATGGTGGGGCTCAGCTGTTTGGGTTGTGTTAAACCAGCGCATTTTGGTTGTGTTTTATGGCTGCCTTTTTACTTTGTGTTCAACATGTACTTACCTATATTGCCTACCACATTGAACCAGAGCAAGCTTTAATTTCATTGATCTTTCCCTTTTTGTTGCATTAGCCACTGATTTGGAGAATTCCATCCCATTTGTGTACAGTTATCCTTTCAACGATCACAAATAGGCTTAAATTTGTACAATTGACTTTACTAATTGGCTACTTTTGTAAGACTTAAACCATGTGGTGTGGTGCTGAATTTGATATACTAAATGCCCTGTCTTACTCTCTCAGGTTTGTGAATGTTACATTTTGGAGAACCCCAGAAGCTGCGGAATCACACGCAAAAATGGCACATAGTACGGGCTTGGTACAGGCTATACTATTTGAAGCTGCGGACAGGGATAACATTGGGGGATCTGCCTATGGCGGACAGAGGTCCATATGTTGTACCCCGGACCTTGCTAAACTAGAGGGCTGCAAGCAAGGGGAAGTAATCAGGAGGCCGTCCTCTGATGATCCAGATTGGCCCTACGTGCTAGACACGCACTTCAGCGCTAATCACCTTTCAGTGAAGTTAGAAGATGAGCCAGTGCGCATTACAAAGACAGGCATGTACAACTTGTTCTTCATATCCTGTGATCCAAAACTGAGAGGCCTTACTATGAGTGGGAAGACTATCTGGAAGAATCCTGGTGGGTATCTACCGGGACGAATGGCGCCTTTGATGAAATTTTACGTTCTCATGTCGCTGGCGTATCTGTTGGTAATGATTGTTTGGTTTAGCCAATACATAAGGTTCTGGAGGGATATATTGCCAATCCAGAATTGGATCACTCTAGTCATTGCACTTGGTCTGTTTGAGATGACACTATGGTACTTTGAATACTTGAACTTCAACAGCAGTGGTGTGCGGCCAGTTGGAATCACAACTTGGGTGGTTACTGTTGGAGCTATCAGAAAAACAGTTTCGCGTCTACTCATCCTTTCTATCTCAATGGGTTATGGTGTTGTTCGTCCAACTTTGGGAGGTCTCACTTCCAAGGTGTTGCTACTCGGACTTACATATTTCCTGGCATCTGAGATGCTGGACATTGCAGAGAATGTTGGAACAATTAATGATATATCAGGCAAAGCAAGGCTTTTCCTGGTCCTTCCTGATGCATTTTTGGATGCTTTTCTCATACTCTGGATTTTCACTTCTCTTTCCCACACACTAGAGAAGCTACAGGTAAGCTAATTTAGTATAGTTTAACAAGTAGAAGTATTTCTAATTGTTCTTTCTTTATGTAAATTCATACAATCTAGACTTTGTGTATTTCCACAAATGTTAGTACTTCCACATGTAATAGTTCTTTGTTATTTCAGGAAATGTGGCTAATTTAGATATGCCATAGTGATTAGTATGCTAGAAATTCTTAATACTTGTATTAATGATGAAGCATGTATTCATGAATAGTGCAAGTAGGACAGCCTCTTGAACTGTTAGAAATTGTTAGGAAGCCTGTTAAATCTAGATGAAGAGTTGTGTCTTTGTGTTGCTTCTTCAACCTGCTACTTTTCTCGTTCATCAGGCAAGGAGGAGTTCCGTGAAATTGGATATATACAGAAAGTTTACAAATGCATTGGCTGTTTCTGTGATAGCTTCAGTTGCCTGGATTGGTTATGAGGTATGTAAATATCACCAAATAAATCCATAGTGAACATTATGTCTGTACAGGAACATTTGGGTGCATTTCTTCTAACAACATAAGATTATCTTGCTGCCTTTTGGTTCATTGAATTGCTGTAAGATTAATGAATATCCAAGTTTTTGTTATCTTTATAACGTCCTGAAGTTGTGCCACTCAAATACGAGGAAATGAGTTGACCAATGGACTTGGGATTTTTTTTCTTATTCATGTATAGGGATATATTTGATTGTTACTTTTTCACTGAATTCAAAATAGTGGTTTTTTATTATTCCAAATATTTTCTCAAAGAAACGCTTCTGCCATTGAAGGGAAAATATCACCATCAACATGTCACTGTTACACTTTTAGCAGATTTCCTTAGGTTTCGGTTCTTAATACCGACTTTCATAAACTAATGATTATGCTTTAAACAAGTTTCTGCTGTCCACAATATTGCAAATTTGCAATGGCTGGTCTTGTGCCACTCTGGATCAAACTACTTACGAGAATAGTCATTGTGCTAATATTGGACATTGAATAAAATTGTGGTATATCAACATGTTTCTGTGATTAGAATAGTCATTTTATTCTCATCTCATTTTCCTGTGTGTTCAAGAAAAGTACTCCCATGTTATTTGTTTCATTGAAATCATCTTTTACCTGAGGAGCCAATTCATAAGAATAAGATATAGTGATCTACACTAATAGCTAAGACCCTCTTTTTTAGTGAGCTTTCTCTCAAAGTAATATGCTACTCCCTCTATTCCAAATTATAAGACATTTTGGCTTTTCAAGATACATATCTTTTGCTATGCACTTAGATATACACTAGGTCTAGATAAATAGTTAAAGCAATGTATCTAGAAAAGTTAAAACGTCTTATAATTTAGAACGGAGGGAGTATTTTCTACCAAAACCAATGGCATCAAACTAATTGATGAATGGTATGCAAGTTTTACCACCACCAAAGGCATGAAACCAATTGTGAATGGCATGCAGGTTTTGTCCAATGCATGTGTCAGTATTATTCATAGGCTGTTGGATTCGTTGAAGTTATTCCGATTCATGAGCATCTATGATCAAACAATTTTTCTGCATATGCATAAATCTCAGAAGTTTCCGTACAAGGAGATAACATAGTTTCCTTATTAATTGATGATATTTAAACTGGCATAATTTATTTGAAATTTCTTTTTTGAGAATCTTCAGTTTTGAACCTTGTAGATTTGAATCACGTATTTGTTACTGTTGACTCATTTTGTAGGTCTATTTCAAAGCGACGGACCCCTTCAGTGAGAGGTGGCAGAGTGCCTGGATCATAACTGCCTTCTGGGATGTTCTTGCGTTTGTGTTGCTTCTTGTGATTTGTTATCTGTGGGCACCATCCCAAAGCTCACAAAGGTAATTCTCTTTCATTTTCAATGTGATGCATAATCTACCTGGTTGCTGGTAGCTTCTTGCCTTACCATATCATCCATGAAGTGCCAAACAATTACCAACTTCATCAATAGGAAAATAGCAGCTGTTCTATGTGTATGGACTGCTCTGTAATCAATATGCCGTTTCTTTGTTCAGATATGCATATTCAGGTGAAGCTGCTGACGATGATGATGAGGAATCTCAATCTCTGACAAAAGGAGATGGTGAAGTAGGGATGGTAAAGATTGACAAGGATAGAAGCGCTGGTGTTTGCGGTGCTTTCAGCTTAGAAGATGAGGCTGAGGAGGACAAGCGGGAATAGCGATTTCTTGTTCCTGATGCCCAGGTCCCAGAAACAATTGATATTTTGGAGCAATAATGTTCCAAGAATACTTCTTTTCCTGTCTAATTTTTGGCGGTCCAATCTCCACTGCCCATCTGTTCCAAAGTTGCATATGGTGGTTGTAGAAGTGCTTTGGTGGTCCAGTCTCCAATGCCCTTCTGTTCCAAAGTTACATAAGGTGGTTGTAGAAGTCTCCATTGCCCTTCTGTTCCAGAGTTACATAAGGTTGTTGTAGAAGTGCGTGATTTTATCCGTTCCTGTGAGGCATATGGTTCGGGTTTGATGCTGACCTCAGATTGGGCAAGGTGTTGCAAATTATTTATAACAATGTACATAACTGTTTTGATTGCCGGTTTTTCATTTTCTGATGCATATTCACATCCCACGCGAAATTGTTGAGCGAAGAATTGACAGATTCACTTCCAAGACTGGAAGCTCACATCCAATCGGAGAATCGAACACTGACTACTACTTTCTCTGTTCTAAATTATAAGTCACTTGCTTTTCTAGTATATCAAATATGCTATGTATCTAGACATACATGCTTAGGTACTGCAAAATAAATTTGATATTAAAAAAAAAAGTCAAAATGACTTATAATTTGGAACTGAGGGAGTACCGATCAACTCAAAAGGAAAACTCACTATCAATTTATGATTACATGAAAGTTCCGTATGTAGAAGTTTTTCAAAAGTGTTTGGCACAAACATTATCTGCCTGTTTTAGGTTCACGTCAAACCTCATCATCTATAATCATATACATTTGATTATGCTGATCAGCTTTTAAGACCCTACTACCAACATGTTCTGCACTATTGTCACAGCTATGAAAAAGCTGGCATCACCATTTCATGTGCTCCTTCTACACACTCAAATCCAATGCAGTACAATGCCACCTTCGACAGTGAGGGTGTTATCTTTACAATACAAACTCCCATGAACTCAGCTTTGGACACCAAAATTAGTTTTGAGCAAACAGAACTTGATTCAATCAGCGACAAAGGATTGACCATTCTTGGTGATAAGCTCGGCAGAATTCTGCTCGGCCCATACAGCTGCGTCCAGGTACCCAAGCTCGTATAGTTTGTCTAGAGTTTCATCTTCAGCAGGTTCCAGAGCCCAGTTAAACAGCTACAGTAGGTTTAGAAGGCATTTGAGAACAAAGTACAACAGTTAGCAATAGACCATGGAATTGAACTATGTACAAGTTGAAAAAATTGAGTCACCTGTCTTGGACTAGCCCTGTTCTCTGGATTGCAATCTGGACTGATCCCAATATCTTGCAATCCCAGACGGCTGACTGGAAAAGCACATATTCGAACCTACAATGGTAGGCAGATAAGTAATGAGCACCACAGAACAAACAGATAGTATGGTACATATCAGGTATTCATGTATCATGAAATGGAACTATGTGCCACCAGTGGTACAATATGCTGTTTTCCTAATATGATTTTGCCAGTCACATACATTAAGATTAAGGCCTTGTTTAAATCCAGTATGTAAAGTTTTGGGGTGTTACATCGGGTGTCACATGGGGTATCGCATGGGGTGTTCGGATACTAATAAAAAAATAAATTACAGAATCCGTCAATAATCCGCGAGACGAATTTATTAAGCCTGATTAACCCGTTATTAGCACATGTGTTACTGTAGCACCACGTTGTCAAATCATGGACTAATTAGGCTTAAAAGATTCGTCTCGCAAATTAGTCGCAAACTATGCAATTAATTATTTTTTTAGTCTATATTTAATACTCCATGCATGTATCCAAACATTCGATGGAATAGGGAGTAAACTTTGGGGGAGGAACTAAAAAGGCCTAAGCATCAGAATTGCAGAAACCAAAAGGCACATACTGTTTCTGCAGCAGAAGTGGGCGGCATAAACAATGTAAGGCCCCCATCAATGCAGAGCCTATTACGGAAGAAAGTAGCTGGTCTGGGTGCTAAGTACCTGAAATGAGAAGAAAATGGTTATTTAACTCTTGTAATCAAAATATAACTACAGATACATAAATAGATAGGAAAGAACATGCTAGCTGATCTTACCCAGGAATAAAGGAGGATGTAATAACTGCATTAATGACATCCTCTTTGGAGTCAAATTGGTCCACCAGCAAGCCCCTAGGCCTCCAGGATAGCTGAGTAATAGCAACTGTATGAGAAGAATATAAGTATTCGCAAAATGGCAAAACCGAGTTACTTCTCAAGAACAAAATACCAAAAGATGCACATATTTGATATGGAGAGGCAGTGCTTGTAAAAATTAAGCTTACCACGAATTCTTCCATTGCATCTAATGTGAAGATCATCTGGGAGAAACTCGTCAAGGACATCCTTGAGTACAGCCTACACAAGCACACAGAATTACAGGGGTGAAACCAAATAAAATTCAATCTGCTAACAGAGCACTGCTTAGTAACTGGATGCCAAATGTCATCTGTGACATAACCTAGAGGAATTCCAAGGAAAATGGGAACACATACCCCAAGGCGAAACGCAGTGCCTTTACTCCGGCAGTTGTCAGCTAGAACTTTGGTCACCTGCAGAGCATCTTGCATTGTGTTCCCAGACGCGATCACTGCACAGATTATGGCACCAGCTGATGAGCCTGCTAACGGAGTTTTCTCCTAATATAAGTTCCGGAAAAACAAAATCATTATAAGGAGGGCTGCACAACATAAACAGTAAGAGTGCATAATGTATATCACACCAAATTCATGAACCACATGGACACATGAGCTCCCATGCATAACTGTAAATGTAACAAGCATCGCTAGATGCTACGACATACAAACTAGCTTGGGACGAAGAAGTTACTAAACTAAAGAAATCTATGCCAGACTCAACTAAAGAAATCTATGCCAGACTCAACCATCATTGCTCTATACTATGCTAAGTTGTTGGCTGCAATGTGCAATTTCGTCAATCTTGTTTGCAAAGACACTCCACAATTTGTAAGCACAATAGCACAAATCTCAGTTCATCTTTTCAATCTTATCAAAAGCTGCGGGGTAAGCTTACGGTGATGTATCCGCGGTCCATGAGGCACTGCGCGGCGCCAAGGTGGTAGGGGAAGAGCAGCCCCGCCGCGGAGAAGCTGAACCCGGGGCTAGTGAGCTCCCGCCGCGCCCGCTCCGCGTCCACGTCCTCGGGCCGCTGCTCCCACACCACCCCGTCCCTCGCCTCCACCTCCTCCACCGCCGCCGCCCCGCCCCTGCGCCCGGCCCCGGCCCCGCGCAGCAGCAGCGCCGCCAGCCCCAGGAACAGCTCCCCCGTCCTGACGGCCAGCGACCTCCTCTCCTCGACCGCGGGCGCCGGCTCGGGGTCGTCGAGCGGCGCCGCGGCGCGCGCCAACAGGAGGCGGAACCGGGATGGGCGCGCCGCTGCGGCTGCGGCTGGCGGCGGCTGGGGCTGGTGCTGGCGCGGGAGGTGAGTGGAGGAGTAGGGGGAGGAAGAGAGGAAAGGGATGAGGCATCGGGAGGCCATGAAGCGTTCTCGTCGGCCGCCGGCGCCGCTGATTCGTGTGCACGCGCGAAGCATACGAGGCGATGCGGTGGGGGTGCGGCGTTGCGGGGCTCCCACGGATTCGTCTGCGTCGTGTAGCTCGTGGAGGAAAATCGAACCGAATCGAAGGGGGAAAAAATATAGAAAAAGACGAAAGGGAAATAGGAGTCCATTTATTTGACCCGTGTCCGTGTCACCCTTTTCCTCCGACCATACGTTGCTCCGGTCAGTCGCTCACGGCCCACGGGCCATAAGTTCAATGGGCCCTAGTGCACGTGTCGCTTCCCCATGGACAGCGTACCCGGTTCGCTGTCACAGCCCATGTTAGCACTGTCCTTGGGCAGTTGATGCATTGGATTTTCTCAAAAAAAAAAAAAAAAAAGTTGATGCATTGGCGTATGGCCTTTGGTTCGAGGAATGAGTTTAGAGCATATTCATCGTGTATTCTATCCCATTTCTAGTAGTATTTTAGGAGAAGGAGCTCCAATAGCAGATCTCCTATCTCATCTTCTATGCTTATAATTTTTAAGAGATAACCTAAAAGAATCATCATCTCTCCTAAATAAAAGAGACAACCTCCTCTACCCTATCTTTAAAAAATATAGAAGACAAATTTTAGCTAATCTGTTGTAGCTAGCGGTGCTCTCCTATATCCTAAATAGATTTTAGAGTACTCTCTTAATGCGACTTATATGAGATGCAATATGAGAAAACTGATGAAGATGCTCTTAGTTCATCATCTACTCATTTCTTTTTTTTTTTTGTTTGGTATGTGGAATAGAATAGGCTGATCATCATCACTCTCATTCCTATAAACTAATAATTAGTACTAGTACGAGGAGATGAGTCGTTTTACCAAATATAAAGAATGGACTCATAATACTTCATCTCATCTAGAATGGAGTGGCTCATCTAGCTGTTGAATGAATGGATGTAACATTTACTTTCGATGATCACCGGAGTTGTATCACCATAGCTATCTTCTGGGCACCAGAGCTTTCCGCCGCTCATTTTTCAGCACGATACACTTTTGTGTTTTGGGTGTAACTCTTTACTCCAAACTCTGATTTTTATGATCTTTGACTTCATTGAAAGATAATGAAGAGTTGTACAACTTTGAACTGATCCCATGCCAATTGGAGTTCTGATGAGATCGAAAAAGTTACCGGAGTTCAATGTGGTTTCATATTTTGGGTGTAACTTATTGCTCCGTCGGATTTTGATGATCTTCGACTTCTAGAAAGCTAATGAAGAGATCTACAACTTTGGTTTGATGTCAAATCAATTTGAGTAGATCTAAAATCATGAGATAGGACCAATTCATTCATCTCTTTGTCCCGGCTACGACTTCTTTTGATATAGGCCTTTAACACTTTAACTTGATCTTCATTTGAGGTGTTGATTAGTTTGGTCTTCAGTGTAGCCAATCCCAACTCCAGCCTTGCATCCATAGAACTAAAACCTTGTATACTAGAAAATAATGTTAGTCCCATTGACCATGTTGTCATACAATCACCAAAACACTTAATGACACTTGCTAGGTGTCATTTTCCTTACAATGAGGATGGTATGCTTAGTGGAAGTATGCAACTGGGTTGTTCTAGTTGTCAATTGTTATATAGGAGCATACATTGAGCATATTCTAAGACCATGAGAGTACAACATAACAGAGCTTGAGTCACTTCATAGTGCTAATTTGTAGTTGTAGATTATATTAGACGATTGTTTCATGAGGCATACCTTCATCCTTCTTTCTTAGAAGAACTATGTATGGATGAAACAGTTGACATGGCACGATATACTCAACTTGGAAACACCAGAAATGCGTACTCTCTCCCTCCAAAAACGAATGAAATTCTAGGTTTAAGGTCAATCAAACATTCATAAATTTGACCAAATTTATAGAAAATAATATCAACATTTATATTTCCAAAATCGGTTTCGTATGCAGATATTTTCATAATTAACCTATTGATACTTATTTGGTATCATAAATATTAATGTTTTTTTAGATATGGTCAAACTTGAATATATTCGGCTTCTCGGGGAGCAAGAATCGTATATTTTTTACTGACAGATATCTAAGACATAGCATGCTTTCTCTTCTTCTTGGGAATCCTTTGACTTTCTTGGATGCCACGATTATTAGAATTGCGCGTAAGTTGGTCACGTGAGTAAAATACCTAGTAGTACTTTGCAGGTGGTATATGTACTAGTACATTCATCATGGTAAACTATACCATGAGTTGACGAAGCTGATTGGCTGAAGAAAGCCACGAGCAGAAGCCAGGAGCACAAGCACGAGGCTCATGCCATGGCAGTATGCTAGTATGGCACGGCCAACGTCACTCTTCACCGCAGGACCAGGACACTGCCCCCACGCTTTTTACAGTTTGCTGTAAATGCAGCTGATGCTCTTTTAATCGGGAGTTTAAATTCAGGGCGTGAAGCTTTGGGAGGTCGTATCGGGTATTTGATACTAATAAAAAAATAAATTATAGAATCCGTTAGTAATCTGTGGGACGAATTTATTAAGCCTAATTAATTCTTCATTAGCATATTGTTAGTACAGTACCACACTGTCAAATCATAAACTAATTAGGCTTAAAAGATTCGTCTCGGAAATTAGACGTAAAACTGTGCAATTAGTTATTTTTTAATTTATATTTAATATTTCATGTATGTGTCTAAACATTTTTTAATTTATATACGGGAGGAACCAGGCGTGGCCTGAGAACACCCTCTCCTTCGATATTCACCTTGTTCGTTTGGGCATTTGACTTATAAGCCATACTTTTTAAATCAAGAAATAGTATTTTTCTCTCACACTAAATCAGTCAACAGTATTTTCAGCCATGGCTTATCAGCCAACACAAGTCGGCGATTGACTGCTCCGCGCCTCCGCCGTCCGCCGCGCCAAATATATACAAAAACACGTCCACGATAACCGCCGTGATCTGCTCTGCTCGTCGTCGTCGCCTCGCCTCGCCTCGTTCCACGGCCACGCGCCGACGCGCCGTGAAAGCCAGCCGACGACCAACAGTCCAACACCACGAGTCGGCGAGTCCCCTTCCCCGGTGACGTCCAAATCCAATGCGCAATTCTCCCGGTCCACGGTGGCCCGGTGTGGATCTCGTCTCGTCCAGCAGTGAGCAGCGGCCAAGGCTAGTAGGATCGTCAGTCAGAGCCCATCACCAATGGAACTGTTGCTCAAATAACGCAATAGCCTGGGGATCGGGATGGGCCGATGGGGGATGGGGACGGACGCCGCCGACGCAGCGCAAGAGCCACACCGACGCCGACACAGACCCGCGGCAAGCGCTCTCGAATCTCTTTCTTGCTCTATACTAGAGACGGACGAGACGAGGAGCTTGTTCGGTGGTTGTTCCTCGTGTGCTGGACAAACTCGCAATAAACAAGACAAGCTTTGAGTACCACGTCCCGAACGTGGGATTTCTTTCACTCAAAGTTCCAAATTCCTGCAGAATCCACCGGTTACATTGTGGCAATGTCCTACTTTTTTTTAGTGGAAGGCAATGTCCTACACGACGATACAGTTTTTTGGACGAAATCCATGCGTTGCACAACTCGGTAAAAGAGGCCCAAATCTGCCCACTCATCAAAACAAAAGAGGCCCGAATCCCTGACGGTATGAGAGTATGATGACACCCAAATCCAAATGTACAGCACACACTGACTGACACAATCTGCATTTAATTTAGCCGTAACCAGTCGACGAACCCACCGCCGCCCACCGACGGTGCCATCCATCAGTGCGCGGCGGGGTAGTCGAACGGCAGCGGCGTGACGCTGTCGCTGAGCGGCGCGGCGTGGCGGAACCCGTACGCGCGGAGCACCTGGTCGTCCGCGAACGCCAGCGCGCGCCGGATCCCCTCGGCGCACCGCCTCCGCGTGTACATCCGGTTGGGCGCGCCGCCGCAGGGCTGGCACCCCGTGAAGTGCGTCACGAACGGGCGGCGCCACCCCTTCTGCCCGCCGCCATCGGGCCCGGGGACGCCGTTCCCATCGCGCCGCGCCGCCGCGTACAGGAGGTGCTCGCGCTCCGCGTGGCGGCGGCGGAGCCCGAGCCGCGCCCCGTCGCGCCCGCGCTCCACGGCCTCGTACCGCGCCGCGACGCCGTCGAGCCGGTCCACGATCTCCGCCCAGTACCCCTGGAAGTAGTACCCGGACTCGAGGAACGTGGCGTTGGCCCAGCGCGCCCGCTCCGGGTGCCTGGACAGCAGGTACACGAGCGCCGACTGGTCGTCCGACTCGTCGTTGGGCTTCCCCTCCAGCTCCTCCCGCAGCGTCTTCCCCCACCGCGCGTACTCCGGCGAGGCCGGCCCCATGCGCGCCCACGCGTCCATGAGGTCCAGCGACCACTGGCAGTTGCGGATGAGGAAGACGCCCGCGTTCAGCCCCACCCACGACGGCCGCTCCTCCTCGTACACCTCCCGCTCCCACCCGTACACCACCAGGTTCTTCTGGCGATACCGGTCCAGCGGGAGGGAGAAGTCCATGTCGGTGAACACGGCGTCGGCGTCCACCCACCACACCCACTCGGCGTCCGGGTGCGCCAGCATCGCGGCGCGGACCGCGGGGATCTTGGCCCAGTACGCCACCATGGACGGCTCCAGCAGCGCCGTGTTGTAGAGGAGCTCGATCCCGTGGAGCCGGCAGTAGTCCAGCTTGTTCTTGAGGAACCGCAGCAGCGCGTGGTCGCCGCCGGCGCCCTTGCAGGGCTCCGGCTGCGACCCGGACACCATCACCACCCGCCCCGCCACCGCCGCCGCTGCCGCGTCCAGGCCCCGCGTCCGCAGCCACGCCGCGCGCTTCGCGTCCCAGTCTGTGATGACGCGCCGCCGCCCCCCAACCCCCACGGCGTACGACAGCTCCGGGTCGTCGTAGAACGTGCGCGGGCCCTTCCCGACGGCGGCGGCGGCGTCCGAGGCGTGGGCGGAGACGGAGGGGGAGGAGGACGACGACGACAGGGGCAGGGGGAGGGAGACGATGTTGGGCACGGGCGGCGGCGCGAGCACCGAGGCCGAGGAGAGGAGCACGAGCGCGGACACCACGGCGCCCGCCGCGAACGCCAGCCCCTCGCGGACCCGCCCCGCGGGGAGCGCCAGGTGGCCGTGCGGCCTCGGCGCGCCCCCGCCGCCGCTGCCGCCCTTCGACACGGACTCCGACGCGGCCATGGCGAGGTTGGTTCGCGTGTGGGTGTGGCGGGAGGAACTGGGAAGTGTGCGGCAGAAGGCTAAGCTCGGGTTTCTAGACGGGGGAAAGGGGGCCAAGGCCAACCAAAGGCCAAAGGCGGGTGGCGCGGCGCGGGGGCCGGGGGTGGCTCTGCTGTTCCGCTTTTTGACGGGGCGAGTCGGAGGAGAGAGTGAGCTGTGAGCAGCGTGATGCCAGAGGAGAGCGAAACGGGGGCCGGGGCGGGCAGGGCGCGGCTGCAGCGGCCGAGGAAGCGGTGGTGGTTCCTGCTGGATAAAGCGCGGGCCGCGGCGCGGATGGATCGGTGATGCTGTGGGTCTGGTACTCTGATGGATCGGTCAAGCTGCAGGCAGGCGGCCGGGCACATCTGAGCGCCGTGCCTCGCGGTTAGCGAGGGGATTTTTTTTTTTTTTTTTTTTTTTTTTTTTTTTTTTGCCACTCTTACGTGTGGTACGAGCTTAATTGCCATTTTCCTACGTGGTTCTTTTTTTTTTCCCTAAACAGACCAAAACTTTTAGGCCTCGTATAGATCACCTCCAAATTCTAAGTTTTTTCACTCTCTCTCCATCACATCAATTTTTAGACGCATGTATGGAGCATTAAATGTAGGTAAAAAAAATAACTAATTGCACAGTTTAGTTGTAAATCACAAGACGAATCTTTTGAGCCTAGTTAGTCCATGATCAGACAAAGTTTGTCAAATACAAACAAAACGTGCTACAGTGTCCAGATTGCAAAAATTTGCAATATAAACAAGGCCTTAGTTTGTAGATATTATACCTACGTGACACGTCTAGTCTAGGGATGGCAACGGGTACCCGTGACCCGTTTACCCGCGGGTAAAAACCCTATTAGGGTACGGGTTTGGGGGATTTTTCCCCCACGGGTACGTTACTGGGTGATTACCTCACCCATCGGGTGAAGCGGGTATGGGTGCGTTCTTGTATACCCCAAACCCGTTACCCGATGGGTCCCCCGTTTGAGTATGACACATAGGTACATCCTGTCATTAAACAGTATATAGAAAAGAAAACCCTAGCGTTCCAATTAATCCTCCTCATTCAGCAGCGCCGCAACCCAGGCGTCTCCACGTCTGTTCGCATCCGCTTCCTGTGCTGCATACTTGCATGATCATTCTGAATTTTTGATGATGTTAGCTTTGTGAATTGTGATCTTGTGTTATTGTTAAATGGGGATGGGTCACCCGATGGGTACCCGTTACCTACACGGGTGATGGGTCTGGGTAAATTTGAGACCCGTCACAGGTGACGGGTACGGGTGACGGGGTGTTTGAACCCTGGTGGGGGCGGGTGTGTTCTTCTGCCCCCCACCGGGTTTCTCACCCGTTGCCATCCCTAGTCTAGTCAACTTACCAGCGTGGCAGGTGCATGGAAAAAAACCTCGCTGCTCCTTGCCTCATCCCTTAATCGTGTGGGCTCGCTCCCCGTATTCTCAGCTGCCCCCATTTTTCTTCTTCTCCAACAGCTCCTTTCTCTTCTTCTCCATCGGTGAATCTAAACGCCATACTCTCCAGTGCACTCCAACGTTATTTTCCCCCCTCACGTGGCGCAACGGATGGCGAGGTCAGCAGGAAGAAGGAGTGGGAGTGCATCGGAGAGTGTGGCGTTCAGATCCACCGGTGGAGAAGAAGAGAAATATGCCGTTGAAGAAGAAGAAGAATAGGGGCAGCTGAGGATACGGGGAGCGAGCCCACGCGGTTAAGAGATAAGGCAAGGGGTAGCGAGGTCTTTTAGTGTGCACCTGTCACGCTGGTAAGTTGACTGGACGTGTCACACAGTTAAAATGTTTATAATCAGGAAGTTTTAGTCAGTTTGAGGCGAAAAAAATAGGACGACGTAGAAAGATGGCAAATGAGCTCGTTAGATTGGCAAAACAGTTAAATATCCCGTTAGCGAGGGGACGCCGTGTGAGCTCGTGACGGTGCGGGGCGGCTGGGGCCCCGGATCCGGATCGGGGCCTGGGTTTTTCGGAGGTTTTTTTTTGTGGCGCGGGGTTCGGGATGGGCACGGCGCCACGGCCACGTTCGCCCTTTGCCGTATGCTGACACAGCGCGATTTGTTCGATTTGTGTTCTGCTCCCTCGGTCACAAAGTCTCAGACCAGATATATAAAAAGAATATAAAAAGAATATTAGACCAGATATATAAAAAGAATATTAGTAATACTTATGATATACAAGATAATTATATTATTTTACAGTAAAATAATTTGTGATATGTGTAAGTTAAAGTTAAGATTGGTTGACCCATTGAAATAAGAGATTGAGATTTATTTTAGGATAGAAGTATTTTTTATATAAAAAAGAGATTCCTACCTTCTCGACCTTCTCGAATGTCGCAACACGCCCACTGTAAGTAGGAAATATAGGAGCGGCACATATACTGCTAGATATTATAGAGTTAAATGCACTTTAGGTCCACAAATTTGTTTAGGGGTGCCAGATAGGGCCATAAATTTGAAAAATGCATTTGTGGCACAGTAATCTTGAGTTTTGGTTCACTCTAGGTGCATGTTGCAAAATAAACAGGTTTATGCTGATGTGGCGTGTCCAGGGTGGACTGAGCCTCTCAGCTGTGTCACGTGAGCGGCGCGTGATGCACCCAGCCAGCCCGCATCCTCTTTGCCAATGTGCAGAAAGCCCCCGCTGCATCCTCCTTTTCCCCATTTGACCGAGGGTTTTGTTCTCGAGTTCGTCGTGCGGGAGGCAAAGAGACAGGCGAGCGGGAGAGGCGACCGTGGAGTGAAATCGGCATCGCGATTGGAGTGTTGTGCGGCGACGACAGGTCGTTCTCCCCGCGGCGAGGGCAGTCTTCCCCGGCGATCCTGATGGAAGTGCAGAATGAAGGCCAGAGTGCGGCGGAAAGGGGAGCCACCCCCTTATTACAATAAGTGCCTCCAAGGTCCAATCTTGGTTGTGTTTCATAGTGTTTATCGCTGATTTGTTGAGAAGGATTCATGGATGGGGTCATATAGAAGCTTTTTTTTGCCTAGGCTAGGGTTTCTGACTTAGTTGTTCTAGGTCAAATTAGGTGGATGGATGCCTGAATATGTTCTGTTGTTGTTCATGTAGGTGGAATTAGTGATCAATTTACAGTTGAGATACATCACAATGGCTTCTTTGTTGGTCATGGTACGAATCGGTCATACATTGATGAGAGAGTGAGCATTATCGATCATGTTCAAGCCCAAACTTTGTGTCCACAGACCTTTCATGACCTCAGTTTCATGCTTCACTATCCAAGGAATCCAGAATTGAAGATGTTTTGGTTACTTCCTGGAAAGGATTTCCCAGATGACATCAGGCTGATTATTTCAGAAGAGGACACTTTAGTGATGGCTTCAGTTGTGCACAAAGTGAAGACACTTGTATTGCATTTTGATCATGAGGCCATTACATCAGGCTCAGATTGGGATGATGTAGTTGCAAACCCTGTTGGATCCTTGCCTAGAGTGATCAGCCCATCCAAAGGTCAGACAAGGCAGAGAAACAATGAGGCAGCAGATGATGAAGGCCCTGAAGATGCACATGACAGCTCAAGTGATGACAATGATATTAATAATAGTGATTATGACTTAGAGGATGATGATGACCTTTTTGTTGACAATGTTGATGAACATGTGATAGATGAAGGTGTTGCCAAAGGGAGGAAGATAGCTAAGGGAACCAAGAGGGCAGCAGGAAGGACCAATACTGGAACTTCAGTAGTTGCTCATGGTGATGATGAAAATGAGGAGTCAACTGATGATGATAGGCTAGAATTACCTCAGTCTGATGGTGAATGTGAACCAGCATTCAAATTCAAGTCATTCAAACCAGAGGACATGGCCCACCTAGTGTTTAAGGTGGGTATGATGTTTGACACTGTTGAGATGCTAAGGAAGGCTATAACTAAATACAGTCTTAGGAATAGAGTGGATATCGAGATGCATAGGAATGAACAGAAAAGGCTTCAAGCTAACTGTTCAGAAGGATGTCCTTGGTTCCTTTATGCATCATATGATAAGAGGGCTAATGGCATGATGATCAAGACTTATACTTGGAAACATAGTTGCCAGAAGCAATGGGTCTTGAAGAGTTGCACATCTACTTGGCTTGCTGAGAAATACATTGAGACATTCAGAGCAGACCAAAAAATGTCACTGTCCAACTTTTCTAGGACAGTGCAGAAGGAGTGGAATCTTACTCCATCAAGGACCAAGCTTGCTAGAGCTAGAAGGTTGGCTATGAAAAAGGTGCTGGGAGATGAAGAGGAACAATATAACATGCTTTGGGATTATGCACATGAGTTGAGGAAGACCAATCCTTACAACACCTTCTACCTTAACCTAGATGGCAACATATTCAAGTCACTGTATGTGTCTCTGGGTACTTACAAAAGAGGATTTCTTGGAGGATGCAGACCTCTTTATTTGTTTGGATGGGTGCCATTTGAAGACTAAGTATGGTGGTACAATGCTTACTGCAGTTGGAATTGATCCTAATGATTGCATCTTCCCTATTGCTTTTGGTGTAGTTGAGGTGGAATGTTTAGATTCTTGGAGATGGTTCTTGACAACACTGAAGCAGGATTTAGGGATTGAGAACACATACCCTTGGACACTAATGACTGACAAGCAGAAGGTGAGGAATCTTCCATTCATTGTAGTCCAAGTTATGTTAAATCTATGAACTTATGACAACTGTGTGTGATTGTTGTATACTTATCACAATATATGTACTTGAATTTTGCAGGGCCTAATTAAAGCTATGGGTGAAGTATTTCCAGAGTCTGAGCACAGATTTTGTGTTAGACACATGTACTCCAACTTCCAATAGCACTTCAAAGGTGAGAACTTGAAAAAACAACTCTGGGCATGTGCAAGATCTAGTACTGTAGTTCAGTGGACAAAAAACATGGACAAACTTAGGGTGCTAGATGAAAAGGCTTATAAGTGGGTTGAGAAAATACCCCCTAACACATGGTCTAGATCTTTTTTAGTACTTACAGCAAGTGTGACATCCTATTGAATAACAGTTGTGAGGTTTTCAACAAATTCATCCTAGATGCTAGAGAAATGCTTGTGTTGAGTATGATAGAGCAAATTAAGAATCAATTGATGACAAGGCACTACTCCAAGGAGAAAGAACATGGAGATATGTGGCAGGGTCCAATATGTCCCAAAATAAGGAAAAAGGTCAATAAGATTTCTGAGTGGGCAAACACATGTTATGCCATCCCTTCTGGTAAAGGAATCTTTTAGGTTCAAGATAGGGACCATAGTGTCGGTGTTTCGTACAAGCACCGACAAGTAGATTTATAGTAATGCGCGTTAGGCTCGGATGGTGCGCTAAAGGACACAAGATTTATACTGGTTCGGGCTGAATGTCCCTACGTCTAGTTTATTGCTGCTCGTGTTATTAGTGTAACACCCCAGGTGTTTGCCACCAGTTATGAGCTCAAACATGGCATATTAAGTGATGATGAAGATGTCAAGGTCAAACCTATGGAAATGAGCCCCAACCTAAACTTGGATATTGCACCCTTGCTTTACATATAGGCCCTTGTCAAGATATATGCTTGGCTAGTGTTATTAGAATATCTTCATGTTTCTTACATCAATACCCATCTATATTGATCCATGGAAAAGTTTCGTGAAGTTTAGAATCAAGAAGTCACATGAAATGACAAGTTATGTCGTTGCTTGAATTAATTTATAAAGTGAATGGAATTCTCAATCATCAACCAAACCTTGCAACCATGCCCAAATGACTCTAGATGAATTCTACAACAAAAGTCATGAAAGGTTCATGTTGAGCAAATGCCAAGAAAATGCTTCAATAAATCACGAAGGATAATTTAAGCTTTATCGTGATCCTACTTTGGTCTAAGTAGAACTATAGCTTCTGCACCTGTTTTAAAGTTGGACATTAAATAAAAGTTGAAGCTCATGTTATGTAGAAGAAACTTTGTTTTTGGAGTATACCATGGATTGGCTTGGAACTAAGTCTAGCAGTGGCTCAAAGTTGAAACCTACTGCTGATTTCAGCACTTAGAAATATTCTAAGTCTAGAAATTCATCGACATCGGCATTGACGTCTCGCGTTCTCCAAATTTTGTTAAGCAACTCGATTTGGTCCAAAGATAAAAGTTGGAGTGTACATGATGGCGAAGAACATGTATAAAGATGGCACTCGTTGGACCTTGTCTTGACCATCGATTTTGGAGTTTGTTAATCGTCGTCAATGCATTGACAATGCCACTTTGGAGACTAAATTACCCACTGATATGTTGCTCAAATGACTGGAGTGCCTTAATGAAAAATGTAGAGCAGGCTAAGGTGAACAAACTTCATTTTTGGCCCAAGGTCTGATTTGGCCTGGAAGTGGCCCAAATCGGCTCCCCACCATGCCCTCACCAACGCACGCCAGGTGTTCGACAGCAGGCCGACGCGTCAACCATGCAGCAGAGCGCGCCCTCCATTTCTGCCGCACGTCCCACCTCCGTGCCATGCATCTCTACCGCTCCCTCTCACATTTGGTGAAGCTCGGCGCCCTCCATGCTCGCTCAGCACTCTCCCTCACTCACCCCTTCTCACTCTGCCCCTCTGTAGCGCTGAGCGCGGCCGCGTCCACCATGGCCGGTGGGCCGAGCTTGCCCCCACCGCATCCCTGCTGCCTCCAAGCCCTCTCATGACCCATCGCATGAACCATTGCCTCCGCCTCTTCCTCCTCTACGATCGGCGCCCCTCGTCTGAACCGGAAACCGCCGGAACAGCCCGGCCATCGGAGCCGCTGCCATCCGCCGCTTGCTGCAGTGGCCGTGCCGCCACAAGCCACCATGGGCCGAGCTAGATAGACCAGCGGGTGCGCATGGACCCCCTGGTTCTCCCCCGCCATTCCTACGCCGGCGACGTGCCTTCTCCGACCGGCGACGATAAGCTCCGGCGCATCCTCTGCTCCAAATCCCGTCAAGGACCGCGCGCAACAATTCGACATAAGGGAAGGGCCGTTCTGTGAAGCCATGACTCATTTGAATAGTGCTCCTGAGGACCCCTTCGCTGTAGTTTAATTAATGTTTTTTGCAGGGACCCCGATGCAAGACTTACATGTCTTTTCTTTTGTTTTTACAGATTTGAATGATGAACTTTGAAAAATCATAGTAATTAGTAGAAAAATTGTAAAATAGTAAATGAGGACTTTTTGAAATCCTTGTGAAATTCTCTATGCAGTAGATCTATAATATGGTAGTATTTATTTTAAAGTTTGATCTGTAAAAATCAATTTATGCAGTTAGGTTTGTACCACTAGTGGTGTCTTGTCTTTTTCATAACTGTAGTTATTTTGCTCAACTAAATGTGAAATTTTTGTGGAGTGCTACTAAGGTCATTGTTGTTGTCTGGTAAAAATTTCAGGAGTTTAGGATTTATAGTTTAAGAGTTATAAAAATAACAAATGCCCTGTATTGCTTTGCTTCTACTCTGAATAGTTCTGCATGTTTGAATTAATTGGCTTAGTTTAAGTTATGAATCATGACTTGGTGAAAATACATGAGTTGTGGTACTTTTCTTAAGCTTTCCAAAAAGTTAAATATCATGATTTTTGGCTAAGTAGATCTTGAGTTATACTTGCTTAAATCTCTGTGGCTGTTTCTGTCCAAACCCAGACAGGGTTTCCTTGTTCTTACTGTGGGGCCTTCTTACTAGTAGAATTAGCTGTAGGTGTTTACAACAAAGTTGTTTAGAATTTTCTAAGCTTTCTAAAAAGTCTAGAACCACATTTATTGGACACGTATAACTCTATTTATAGCTGTTTAAAGTGGCATGTTAGTTTCTACCTATGTTTTGGATAGAGATGCAATTATTGGATTAATTGACCCTTCTAACTATAGAATCATCTTAATATGAGAATAAGAAAGTTGTAGGTAACTTCCTAAGATTTTCAAAAAGTTATGGTTCATGTTTGATGGAGGTCTAGAACTCCAGTTATGCTTCTCTAAAATTTCTATCAGTTTTCTGTACCATTGCTGTTGGGCTGCATTTGCAGTTTTGCTTGTGCAATCATTTTCGTGGTGTAAATGATGTTTGCTATGGTTGTAGTGAATACAAAAGTTGTATCAAATTTCATGATCTTGCTTGTGTTCAAATTGTAAGGCCATAGGCCTGATAGTGTACGAGTTACATGACTTTTAAGTCTTCTGTCAGGTTTTGATTGTATTCTGAGCAGATCTAAAAGATGCTAGTGTTTGATCTAGTTAGGATTTGAATGAGTTTTTGGTAATAATAACAAAGTTGTAGATTATTCATGTATCTTGCTTCTGTTAAAATTTTGTGGTATTTGACTTAGTGGTTTGTGAGTTATGCCTATTTAAAGTTGGGTTTCAGAAATGGCTGCTCTCTGTCAATTGTGGACCAGTTTCTGCAAATGGGTATATATGACTTAGTTAACTTGAGAATCATGCTAAGATGATTAAAGATGAATTGTAGAAAATTTCATAAGCTTTCCAGAATGTCTTGTTGCATGGATATTGGATTTGTATAACTCTAGTTATGACCCAACCATGAAGCTGTTGTTTGCAGTTCAGAAATAGACATATGCTAGTTGTGGTTATTTACTCCATGTGTTGCTAAGTGTGGCTTATGCCCTTGTTGATGGTCAAGTTATGATACTTATGACCTTGTTAAACTTGTGTCATGCTTGATGTGCTTGCTCTCTATAGTTAGTTGTGTGATGTTAGTTAAATAGCTATCGGTGTCTATGTCTTGCATAATCTTGTGTTACCATTCATCACATTCATACACATGCATCTTGCATCTCATTTAGGTACGCTAGATGAACCACGTAAAGGATGTGATGTGGAGTCGAACTCGAAGATTTGGTTTGGTAGATCTATCTCGAAGATGGAAGGACTAAGCAAGTGCTAGGACCGAAGATGTCACCAAGTCGGTGCAAGCTAACTGAACTGACTTGTGTCGGATCCCAGGCAAGCCCTGGAGCATTTTTCTCCTCGGTTTGCGATTATTAATTAATGCTTTACTTTAATTGATGCATTATGTTCAGGAGTTGTTTGCAACCGTTGCTGCATTATACCTTGTTTATCTTTGTTATACTATATCCTTATTACCCTGGTATCCGCTGTCGAGTCAATGCTTAGCTGGCTTAGACCGGTAGAAGTCGGGTGATTTCCTGTCATCTACGAGCTATAGGTGGTTACCTAGATCTGCTCAGATAACTATGTAGTCATGGTATAACTAAGTGTTAATTTGAAGTTGAGACCGAACGAAGACTTACAGGGTTTTAGACTGTAGTGCTTTCCGTCTGTGTCGATTAAGGACCAACCGTTGTTGGGCCTCGAGTCATGTTGAACACATGCCTTACATTTAGCTAGCCGAATAACGTACCTTTTCGACCGCGAAGCTGGGAGATTATTCGGGCCGAGTGGATTGCCCGCAGCGCACTGTACCGGAGCAGGTGTGGTAGGATACGGGGGCACGATGATAAGACCGAAAGGCAGTCGGTCGGCCCCCGGGTACATGTGGTTCCTGGCAAACTTGAGATTTTTCCTGAATAGTTGACTCGGTGGCCAATACCTCACTTTAGCAGGTGAGTGAGATTTGTGTAAGGAATAAACTACCAGCTGGTTAATAATCGACTCGAATCGCCATCGTTCACTGGATAGTGAACACTTGACTTGAGTTACTTCATCGTAGTAATGTTGATGAAACACTTGGACAGTTATAATGGATATGACATTATGTCAGTTGTTAATGATCATTGGTTATCATTATTTGCTTAATCACATGCTTGCTCTAGTATAGGTGCAAATGTAGTCGACAGGTTAATAATAATTAACTTGACAATAATGCTTTTGGAAAGGTTCTTGAAATGCTAAAAATGCCTTTTTGCAAATGAGTCAGCTACCCTACTATAAAGCCCTTCATAATCCTTGGTGTCACTTTATTTTTGGTTATGTCGGGTAAGTCTAGCTGAGTACCTTCTTGTACTTAGGGTTTATCCCACCATGTTACAGGTGAGGTTTTGGCCTGCTGAAGATGGTGGCTAACCGCTAGTGGGCTCGGTGACTCTATATTTATTCTCATCTATATGCTTTTATCTGAGGATGTCACTTATGCTAGCAACGTATTCAGAACTTATATTAATGTAATCATTTGAAAGTTATGTTGTTTTCACTAATCGCTTTTGAAATCCAAACTTGTACTATTATTTATGAACCTATTTGTAATATTATTTTCCGCTGTAACTCTACGTATGTGATGTGTATTTGCTTAATCACACGATCTTGGTTGTGATGTTGATTTACCGAGGTCCTGCGTGACACTCGGTGGACTACCGGGTTTATATAAGTGAGAGTATGCGCGTGTCAACGTGTTAAGTGGGGATAGCCGTACTTGATCTTGTATAAATTGGGCGGTTCTGTCACAGCTGGTATCAAAGCGAGATTAAGCATAATACTGTCAGGTACATAGTTTTAAAAGCTAAGTTTTGGTTTTAAAAAGTCTATTTTAACTAAAACTTTAGCTACAGGCAAATTTATCAAAACTTATTTGCAAAACTATGCTAGCGACATCCTCTTTTATGCCCAGTTAAGGATTATTGGGTGGCTATCTAAGTACTAACTGTGGGGGTTTACTTCTTGCAATTTTTATTTTCGTCGTTCATACGGCGTGCTATTGTATGGATGCCATTCACTTGAATGGTAATGTATGGATCAATTGCCTCTACGCCCAGGTAAGTGTGAGTTGTGAGAGCATGACCGTCAAACTATCGGTCTAGGGGAGAGTTAGCTGTGGTTACTGGAATATTTACATGTTACACACATGTATATATGAAGGTACTTAATTGTGGGTGTATTTATCGGGTAGCTATGGATATCAAAGTATATACATCTGGGGATGTGTATATGGAGAGTATCTTAGTTTACTGCTTTCATTGTGTGCTTATTTATCTCTTGTGGGAATGGGCTGCAATGAATTTGCCTGCAGGTACGCTAACCCCGAATGCGTAGCTTGAATGTAGCTGACGACTAGCTATATGTCGAGTGAGTACGTGTTATGCCACCAACATAGAACGTGATTGTTGCCTTAGGCTGGCAATTTTGTGAGGACGAATAGGACGAGCATGCATCATGATTTTGCTTGTGCATAAATATGCTTCCCTCATCTTGTTCTTATACTAAGTAACTTGTGACCAATGTGATGCTACTATCTTCCCTGTGTGAAGCTAGACAAAATACCTTGTCCCCTGCTGCTTGAATAACTATGCTTGAAGATAGTGTGTGATTAGCTTTGCCTTGTATGTTTGCTTCTAAAAGGAAATAAAAGATAATAGTACCTTATCACCATGTTTTGCATGATAAGTGTAGTGGTGTTGCAGTAGGTGACTGCTTGTTATGTACGAGCTTGTGCTTAGTAATAGTCGCTTAAGCTAATTGGATTGAGTGTTTTGAAATGCTTGCTTAAGACCAGGATGTAGGTGTGGATGCTCGTTATCTAGGTAGTGCCGTAGCTATCACCCCTTTTGTCCTCGGTAAGCATACGAGTGTTGAAGAGTGCTATTCTGGAACAACGTCCAAGTTTTGGTAATCTCATGGTTGTCGTTTTCAATTAAATTCTCTCTTAGGAGCCTAAGTCTGTACACGTGGTTGTTAGCCCTTGAAAGTTGTGCTACGAAGACCTTTATCCATGCCTTGGCTTGACCTTAGGCCCCAACGAAGTTCCCTTGAATGCTTGCTTGTGTTGTGGTTGTCCCGCTCCTATGTGGGAGGACCTTGCTCAAAAATCATTGTTGGATCTCATTGCTCCTTCTTCTATAGATGATCTGGTGCAACGCTAATCGCTATCTACCTTGCTTTGGAACCTTTTCCTCGTAGATCATGTCATTGTTTTATCAACTGAATCCTTAGTCAGTGCCTTGGCTCTATCCCTTGAATCTTGTTTGTTTTGTCTCCAACCCTTTCAAGTCTCTGGATGTTTATCAGTCTTGATCTCATGTTACTGCTAGAGAAGACCAAATCTCATGTTAATCTTTATCTGGTAATCACTTGGGTGGACACAAGGCATATATGGAAATTTAGCAAGAGTCTCCTGCTTAGTTGCCTTCGGCAATTAAGCTATGCTCTCTTGTGCTGTGTTTTAATCTTTGGATCCCCTGCTTGTTGACTCCTAACCTTGTGACTACCTTTGTTTGCTATCCCTCCTTCGCATAGTGCTTGCTCCTATGCAACCCAATTTGTGCCATGTGAGATTTTTTATGGGTGGTATGTTCAGTAATGGTGCCACAATTAGCGATCTATGGTGCCACGACAAAACTGAGAGCCCCTGTGGGTGCACACACAAGGCTGTGCTGCTCGGCACGCGCTGGTATTGAGGTTTCTAGTCATGATCCATTGCAGAACTGCACCGATGTGTTATTTTCACATGAGCTCTTTCTTGGTTATCTCTTCATAGCGTGGTCGAAGATCTGTACGTTGAATCAAATGCAATTGGACTTCCTTTTGAAGTCGTCCAACGGTTAACCTTTGAAGAATAGGTCACTAACCTAAACATTAACAGACTGTAAGAGATGGTAGACAAGTGGCTCGACGTGACTGTCCCTGTAATGACGTCGGTCATCTAGTGAGCAACTTATGTCATTTTCATTGGATCAGAAAGGTGCACCTGATAGGATTACGGATCATACCACGTAGATCACGGAGTCTGTAGGGGTGAGAGGGAGGTGGAGCAGGCTGGGAACCTCGCTGCCGGTGGCTGGACGCCGTGGTGGAGGATGGGCGACTGCGGCTATAGCCCTAACCCTCTCGTAGCTATAGTAACAGTAGCACTATTCAATGCGTGAACAGTAGAGGCGGCTAGGGTTAGGAACTCCCGGCTCCCAGGGGAAGCCGGAAATAATAGATTTGTTTCTGCTTAATTATCCAAATGTCTTACAAGCCATATATATAGCTCTCACAAATAAGGGATATATCTAATAAATAGGCTAAATAATAGATAATATGGGCTGTTAGCCCCCTAATGTCGACGCACAAGCTCAGCCACTAATGGGCCTCCACCTGGTATATGTGATGCCGGTTATAACATCTCTTCCCGCCTGCGCAAATAGCTCATCCTCGAGCTGGAAGTCGGGGAAGTGGTCGCGGAACTCATCGAGGGTTTCCCACGTAGCGTCGTCTTCAGGGAGGCCGTGCCACTGGATCAACACCTGCCACACACCACGGCGCTAAAGCGCATGGAGAGCCTGTGCCAGAGCAGGAAGCAGCCGGCCATCCATGGCCAGAGGGAGACTGGTCGGGGTCGCTAGAGGGTCGCCGCGGTGAGGCTTCAGGAGACCAACGTGGAAGACGTCGTGGATGCAGGCGTTCTTTGGTAGCTAGAGGCGGTACGCGACACGGCCAATGCGTTCCAGCACCTAGAACAGACTAGCATAGCGGGGACCCAACTTGCTCTTAGCCCGCGGGTCGAGGGACTGTGCGGTGCGGTGGAGGAGGTGCAGCCACACCCAATCGCCCACCTAGAACTCCACATCACAGTGGCCGGCGTCGTAGTACTTCTTGGATAGCTGCTGCGCCTGTAGGATTCATTGGCGCACCTCTGCCAGCAGCTCATCACGGTCGCGGAGAAGGCTATCGATGGCGTCGGTCCTCGCCGACCCCTGCTGGTATGGCAGAATAGGCAGAGGAGGGTGGCCGTACACCACCTCAAAGGGAGTCATCCGAAGGGCCGTGTGGAAGGAGGTATTGTAGCAATACTCCGCCCATGACAGCTAGTCCACCCACGCCCTTGGCCGGTCACCTGTAACACAACGGAGATACATGGCAATCACCTTGTTGACCACCTCCAACTGGCCATTGGTCTGAGGATGAAAGGCAGTGCTCATGTGAAGCTTGACACCCGCCATCTAGAAGAGATCCCGCCAGACATGGCCAGTGAACATGGGGTCCCAATCACTGATGATCGACGAAGGGAATCCATGGAGCCGGACGATGTTGTCGAAGAAGGCGCGAGCGACGGAGGTAGCCATGTAGGGGTGCCCAAGTGCAATAAAATGCACGTACTTGGAGAAGCGGTCGACGATGGTGAGGATGACGGATTTCCCGCCAACCTTGGGCAGCCCTTCAATGAAATCCATGGAGATGTCAGCCCAGACTTGGTCGGGCACCTCCAGCGGCTGGAGCAGCCCGGCCGGCTGGAATGCCTCCGTCTTGTTGCGCTGGCACATCGCGCAAGTGCGCACCCAGTCCTAGACTAGGGAGCGATCCCCTAGGATGTAGAAGTCAGCGTGGAGGTGGTGGAGAGTCTTCTGTACACCCTCATGTCTAGCCGCATGGGCCAGCTGTAGGACTTGGTGGCGCAGGTCACCGATGTCGGGTACGAAGATACGCCGGCCATACAGCAGCAACCCGGCGTCTACGCGCCATGGCGCTGCCAAGTCGCCCGCGTGCAGGCGATGCAGCAGCTGCTATGCGTCCGGGGCGTTGGCTGTAGCGCTACGGACCGCATCCAGGAAGGCGAAGGATGGCCTAAAGATGGCCTTGGCGTGCCCATGCCTGCTGCAGTGTCCACAGCCTCAGCGTCATGCCGGGACAGTGCATCGGCCACGGTGTTGAGGCGGCCCGGGCGATATTCCACCACGAAGTCAAAGCCGAAAAGCTTGCTGAGCCACTAATGCTAGGGAACTATGGACAAGCGCTGGTCAAGCAAAAATTTAAGACTGTAATGATCAGTACGGACCAAAAAGTGACGCCCCCACAAATACAGTCGCCAATGACGAACAGCTTGCACCAGCCCGATGAGTTCGTGCTCATAAGCCGCAAGCTTGAGATGGCGGACAGTGAAAGGCCGGCTGCAATAGGCAAGGGGTCCAGCGCCCTAGTGAAGGACGGCACCAACCCCCGCACCTGACACGTCGCAATCCACGACGAAGAGCATGTTGAAGTCAGGCATCTATAGGACTGGCCCCATAGTGAGGGCGGTCTTGAGTGCCTCAAATGCCGTGGTCATGTCGTCATCCCAAGCAAACGCGTCTCGCCACAAGAGATGTGTTAGCGGGGCAGCGATGATGCCGAAATCCTTAATGAACTTCCTGTACTAGCCTGCGAGGCCTAGGAAGCCTCGGAGACCATGGGCGGAGCATGGGGTTGGCCACGCATGAACCACCACGACCTTGTTCGCATCCATGGCCACTCCGTCCTTGGAGATAACATGGCCTAAATAAGCCACAGACGCAGCGCCGAAGGAGCACTTGGAGCACTTGAGGTGGAGGTTGTGCGCTCGCAGGGCATGGAGGACGATGTTGACATGTTGCAGGTGTTCGGCCTAGGAGGAACTGTAGATCAGGATGTCATCAAAAAATACCAGCACAGACCTGCGCAAATACGGCCGGAGGACATCGTTCATCAATGCCTGAAAGGTAGCTGGAGTGTTGGAGAGACCGAATGGCATCACCAAGAACTCGTAGTGGCCATGGTGCATGCGGAACGCCATTTTAGCGATGTCATCGGGGTGCATGCGCACCTAGTGATAACCAAAGCACAAAGCTAGCTTGGTGAAGAAACGCACACCATGGAGCTCATCAAGCAGCTTGTCCACCACTAGAATCGGAAACTTGTCCTTGGTGGTCTTGGCGTTGAGGGCACAATAGTCGATGCAGAAGCGCCAGGACTTGTCTTGTTTCCACACCAAGAGAACGAGCGTGGAGAACGGCGAGGTGCTCGGTCGAATGATGCCTTGCGTGAGCATCTCCGCACACTGACGTTCTAGCTCGTCCTTCTAGAGCTGGGGGTAGCGGTAAGGGCGCACCGCCACCGGCGCGGTACCGGGCAGCAGGTGAATGCGGTGGTCGTAGGGGCACACCGGAGGGAGCCCATGGGGCTCATCGAAGATGGCACCGTGCTGCTGAAGGAGGTTGTCCAGCAGGGGCAGCGCCTGGTCGGCGGTGACCGCGGCTGTGGCCGAGCGTTGCTAGTCGGTAGGCGTTGCTGAGCCACCCATGCCTTGCCAAGTGATGCGCCGATCGTCGCGCTAGAACACCATGGTGAGGGCGGTGCAGTCCCACAAGATGGGTCCCAGCGTCTGAAGGAAGTCAAAACCAAGGATGAAGTCGAACCCGCCGAGGTCTAGACCAACGCACGTAATGATGAAGTCCTCATCAGCGATGCGGATGGGGATAGCACGAGCGATCCCCGCGCAGGCTAGGCGGTCACCATTAGCGACCGTGACGCAAAGATCCTCGCCACCGGATGGAGAGAGCCCCAGACGGCGCATGGCAGCACCCTGGAGGAAGTTGTGCGTGGACCCGGTGTCGAGGAGGGCGAGGAAGCGCTCTCCCTTGATGGTGACTGGCACGAGCATGGAGTTTGCTAGCCTGATCCCTACAATAGCATGAAGAGAGATGACGAAAGCATTAGCCCCAGCGAGCTACGGGGCCACCGGTTCCTCCAAGTGGACGGCAGCTGCAGCAGCATCATCAGCCGCGATGTCGTCAATGAAGTCGTCGCATTCCACATAGAACAGGCACTGGCAGACGTGGCCGTGAACATAAGGCTCGTCACAATTAAAATAGAGCCCTTGTCGGCGGCGCTCAGCCATCTCCGCCACGGTGAGGCGGCGGAACGGACACGTAGCTGGCACGTTGGCAGCTGCTGGGCCGACTGCTGGAGGGGGCAGCACACCCCCTGGGACTAGAGCCACACCCGGCGCATGAGGGAGGGGCGGTAGCCCCTGGCGTTGAGGAGGACGGTTGCCCCGCTGAGGGGCAGGGGGCGCTGGAACGGCCATGCAGCGCTCGAATAGCCGAGCCAAGTACATGGCAGATTGTAGGTCCCGCGGCGTGCGCATCTCCACATGCACTTTGATCTGGTCTGGTAGCCCCCCCCCCCCACGTACAACTCCACCTTTTGTCGAGGGGAGAGGTCACGGGCATGGCATAGGACGGTGTTGTAGTGCTCGGAGTAGTCTTGCACGGTGGAGAGGAACGGCAGACGTGCCAACTCGGCCAAGCGAGTGCCCTGTATAGCCGGCCCAAAGCAGAGGGAGCAGAGTTCCCGAAAGCGCTCCCAGTGCGGCATGCCCTCGTCTTGTTCCAGGGCATAGTACCATGTCTGTGCAGCGCCCTTCATGTGATAGGATGTGAGCCAGGTGCACTGCGAAGCCATCGTCTGCTGTCCTCGGAAGAATTGCTCACACTGGTTCAACCAATTGAGCGGGTCAATGGAGCTGTCATACGTGGGGAACTTGAGTTTGTAGAACTTGGGAGCAGCCTGGGCGCTGAAGATTGCAGACTGATCCACTGCTGTGGGTGCCCCGGAGAGGGAGGCATCGACCCCCCCCCCCCGGAGAGGACCTACGGCACTACTAATGACGGCGCGAGCGCAGCGGCTGCTTGGGTGACGGTAGTGGCGAAGACCGAAGGAGCGGCCGAGCCCATCACCCATGATGGAATCGGGGACGGTGAGGCCAGCCAGCGAAGAAGATTGAGCGGCACCCCTGGGCCTGAGACTAGCATCCCATAAGGGAAACTCGAGGGCAGAAGCAGCGGCTAGGAGCTCACAACGGTAACCCCCGTGGACAGCGGCGGCGTCGAGAACGGCGGTGGGGAGGGCTGCTGGACGAGTCCCGCCCACGCCGCCTGCATGGACGTGATGTTACGGTTGATGTTGATGATCGCAGACGCCAAGGATTCGAGCGTGAGCGGCGCAGCAGACAGCGATGAGCCTTCCGAGACCTCAAAGGCCGCAGATTGGAGCGGCGCGGTGGAGGTAGATGGTGGTGGTGGGAAGGAGGAGGTCGGCTGAGATTGCGACATCGTTCCTGAGCAGTCTGATACCAGGTTGATAGGATTACGGATCCTACCACGTAGATCACGGAGTCTGTAGGGGTGAGAGGGAGGTGGAGCAGGCTAGGAACCTCGCTGCCGGTGGCTGGACGCCGTGGTGGAGGATGGGCGGCTGTGGCTGTAGCCCTAACCCTCGCGTAGCTACAGTAACAGCGGCACTGTTCAATGCGTGAATAGTAGAGGTGCTAGGGTTAGGAACTCCTGGCTCCCAGGGGAAGCCGGAAACAATAGATTTGTTTCTGCTTAATTATCCAAATGTCTTACAAGCCATATATATAGCTCTCACAAATAAGGGATATATCTAATAAATAGGCCAAATAATAGATAATATGGGCTGTTAGCCCCCTAATGCCAGTGCACAAGCTCAGCCACTAATGGGCCTCCGCCTGGTATATGTGACGCCAGTCATAACAGCACCACACTTAAGGTTGAACAAGTTATCAGTCGGATGATAAATGGACCAAGATATTATGTGCTGTAATAGGTCACCTGGTATATATGAGTTCCTGTCCAAGTTCTCAATCTTTAGGTGCATAAGGATCACATAGACGAACCGACCTTCTTTGGTGTGACCCCTTCCTACTGACTTCAATGGCAACCATCTGTATGCTTCAACCACAATTTTTATTATCAAGAGTGAAGATTTGGAACCTTTTTAGTGTTGAGAGACAACTGATTAGTTACCAGTAGGAAAGTTAGTCTTCAGTTAGGTCATGACTATTTGGTAACTATGAAGACCAGATCTCACAGAACAATGTTGATCAAGGAAACAACAGACCTGGCCCTGCAATGCAAGTGCTACTTCTTCTCCAAATGTGCTATCAAGTCAATTCCATCTTGGACAATCACGCATATAGTGCAAGATGTTGTATCAGCTAAGTAAAGAACTAGAGAAAGCATATCCCTAGTTTCGATCAGCATCATTGTGCCCCTAGGTATCACAAACGGATTTGTTCAAGGCTCTATTGGACGAGGTGCCAGAGAATATTCAGAAACGGTTCCTTATCTATATAGGGATGCCCTCCATGTGGAGTAATGCTTTGTGCCCTGTGAAAATAGCCTACAAGTCCAATGTTTGTGCATCATTGAGTTGGTGTCTAAATCAATGGTTGAGGTTGTTTCCTAAGAGGCATGTAAGGAAAACCCTGGCCTCCATCCTCAGCGAGAAAGCTACCGCGGTTATAAAGGAAGAACGAGAAATCTGTCCAGATTTGGTGGCACTAAACCGGTTATCTTCAAGCCAGGCAATTAGTGACTCAAACTAAGTTGGATTGACCCCAAACTTGGTGATCTCATTCCTTGCTTAGGACCCTTCAATGTCTTAAGTTGGTTTGAGTATTGGTTGAGTGAAACATCAGATTTGATAGATATCTTGTCGGCTCGGTTTGCTGCCATTTCAGAATGGAGCAGTTTTGGTAGATGAATTGTTTGGATGGTCAAACGGTGTCCGGTTGAGTTAAATTTTGGTGAGTAGTTAGAAGACCCATGGATCTACATGCCCACCAAAATTTGTGCATATTGGAGCAATAGTTTGTGAGATATGAATAGAAAACAAAAGGGTACAGAATCTGCAATTTCGCTGTGACTGCGATCATCATTTGCATTAGACGGTTGTGTTTGTCATTCATGCCAAGAAATTACAACTTGTAGGTGTATTGCTGTTAGACAACCCTCCATACCCTTGAGAAGACTAATTTCACCCCTATGTGCCTTGCTTTTGCCCTCTTAGATCAGCAATGCGTGAGCAGTCAAGGTGTTCTAGAAGCCAAATTGTGCCCTTGCAATTCAAAAGTAATTGGAAAGGTGTCAAACCATAGATTTTTGGATTATGGTTTTTGAGATATTGATTGGCCTAAGAATGGAAGCCTCGACATCAAATATAGTTTAAGAAAGCTGGTTTTGCTATGATGCAAGTCAACCCAACTTGCTGTGCAACTGCACCACGAAGGCAAATTATACTTAACCTGCTTGGTAGTGAACTAGTCCCTAGTTTTGTGATTACTAGCAACTTGTGTTGTCCTCCAAGCCTCGCTAACATCCTTCTACGTCAATGGTTCTCCAATGCTGACATGCCTTTGGTACCTTATATGTGTTTTACCCAAGAGGTTACATCAGATTCAACCCAGATCACTGTTGCAACTTAGATCCAAAGGCTCCCTAAGGAATAATCACCGAGAACATTGAGCCGACAGAGTCAGCTATTACGTTTACCACTCACTCAGCAGACTCAGACCATACAATATTGTTATCAGAGAAAGAGCACTGCACACATGGAACATTATGTAGCTTTCCATCAGTTGACATCTGAGTGATTGCACAGCTACAATCAGTTTGGATATGGGTTAACTAGCTTCTCATACCCTCAAAGGATGTTTACCCATCTATGATCACATCCTTTACGAGAAGTTGTGCTCAAGCCACTTTAGTAGAGAACTGCTTTTCAAACCTTGGGAGCAAATATAGCACCGTTGCAAGGAATATCCGTCAACCGACTGCGGTCTAGTGCCAAGTCCATAAGGTCTATGCTATATCCACTAGGGAAGTAGATGTTACAAGTAGTTAGTCTATGCTTGAATCACTCTTCGTACATCAAGGACGAAGTTCGTAGGACAATGCTATCTTGGATTTCTCCCAATGTAACAGTGCTTTATGGAAGCCAATGAAGGAAATTCTTTTGACAAAACTTTACCACAAAGAACAAGTATAGAAAGTTATCTCGGCCATTTTGGTCCCTCTAATGCTTCAATGCTATGTAGCCTAAAGCCATCACTAATATTGGAAACTAGTAACATGTCTCTCTTCCATAAAAGTCTTTCGTCCTGAATCTTGGGACGCGATTCCTTTAAGGGGGGAGGGCTATAACATCCTAGGTGTTTGCCACCAGTTAAGCAATGGGTTTGAGCTCAAACATGGCATATTAAGTGATGATGAAGATGTCAAGGTCAAACCTATGGAAATGAGCCCCAACCTAAACTTGGATATTGCACCCTTGCTTTACATATAGGCCCTTGTCAAGATATATGCTTGGCTAGTGTTATTGGAATATCTTCATGTGTCTTACATCAATACCCATCTATATTGATCCATGGAAAAGTTTTGTGAAGTTTGAAATCAAGAAGTCACATGAAATGACAAGTTATGTCCTTGCTTGAATTAATTTATAAAGTGAATGGAATTCTCGATCATCAACCAAACCTTGCAACCATGCCCAAATGACTCTAGATGAACTCTACAACAAAAGTCATGAAAGGTTCATGTTGAGCAAATGCCAAGAAAATGCTTCAATAAATCATGAAGGATAATTTAAGCTTTATCGTGATCCTACTTTGGTCTAAGTAGAACTATAGCTTCTGCACTTGTTTTAAAGTTGGACATTAAATAAAAGTTGAAGCTCATGTTATGTAGAAGAAACTTTGTTTTTGGAGTATACCATGGATCGGCTTGGAACTAAGTCTAGCAGTGGCTCAAAGTTGGAACCTGCTGCTGATTTCAGCACTTAGAAATATTCTAAGTGTAGAAATTCATCGACATCGGCATTGACGTCTCGCGTTCTCCAAATTTTGTTAAGCAACTCGATTTGGTCCAAAGATAAAAGTTGGAGTGTACATGATGGAGAAGAACATGTATAAAGATGGCACTCGTTGGACCTTGTCTTGACCATCGATTTTTGGAGTTTGTTAATCACCGTCAATGCATTGACAATGCCACTTTGGAGACTAAATTACCCACTATTATGTTGCTCAAATGACTGGAGTGCCTTAATGAAAAATGTAGAGCAAGCTAAGGTGAACAAACTTCATTTTTGGCCCAAGGTCTGATTCGGCCTAGAAGTGGCCCAAATCGGCTCCCCACCTTGCCCTCACCAATGCACGCCAGGTGTTCGACAGCAGGCCGACGCGTCAACCATGCAGCAGAACGCGCCCTCCATTTCTGCCGCATGTCCCATCTCCGCGCCACGCATCTCTGCCGCTCCCTCTCACATTTGGTGAAGCCCGGTGCCCTCCATGCTCGCTCAGCACTCTCCCTCACTCGCCCCTTCTCGCTCTGCCCCTCTATAGCGCTGAGCGCGGCCGCGTCCACCATGGCCGGTGGGCCGAGCTTGCCCCTGCCGCATCCCTATTGCCTCCGAGCCCTCTCGCGACCCACCGCATGAACCATTTCCTCTGCCTCTTCCTCCTCTACGACTGGCGCCCCTCGTCTGAGCCAGAAACCACCGGAACAGCCCCGCCATCGGAGCCGCTGCCATCGCCGCCGCTTGCTGCAGTGGTCGTGCCACCACAAGCCGCCTCGAGCTGAGCTGGATAGACCAGTGGGTGTGCGTGGACCCCCTGGCTCTCCCCCGCCATTCCTATGCCGGCGACGTGCCTTCTCCGGCCGGCGACGACAAGCTCTGGCGCATCCTCTGCTCCAAATCCCGTCAAGGACCACGCGCAACAATTCGACATAAGGGAAGGGCCATTCTGCGAAGCCATGACTCATTTGAATAGTGCTCCTGAGGACCCCTTCGCTGTAGTTTAATTAATGTTTTCTGCAGGGACCCCGATGCAAGACTTACATGTCTTTTCTTTTTTTTTTACAGATTTGAATGATGAACTTTGAAAATTCATAGTAATTAGTAGAAAAATCGTAAAATAGTAAATGAGGACTTTTTGGAATCCTTGTGAAATTCTCTATGCAGTAGATCTATAATATAGCAGTATTTATTTTAAAGTTTGTGCTGTAAAAATCAATTTATGCAGTTAGGTTTGTACTACTAGTGGTGTCTTGTCTTTTTCATAACTGTAGTTATTTTGCTCAACTAAATGTGAAATTTGTATGGAGTGCTACTAAGGTCATTGTTGTTGTCTGGTAAAAATTTCAGGAGTTTAGGATTTATAGTTTAAGAGTTATAAAAATAACAAATGCCCTGTATTGCTTTGCTTCTACTCTGAACAGTTCTGCATGTTTGAATTAATTGGCTTAGTTTAAGTTATGAATCATGACTTGGTGAAAATACGTGAGTTGTGGTACTTTTCTTAAGCTTTCCAAAAAGTTAAATATCATGATTTTTGGCTAAGTAGATCTTGAGTTATACTTGATTAAATCTCTGTGGCTGTTTCTGCCCAAACCCAGACATGGTTTCCTTGTTCTTACTGTGGGGCCTTCTTACTAGTAGAATTAGCTGTAGGTGTTTACAAAAACATTGTTTATAATTTTCTAAGCTTTCTAAAAAGTCTAGAACCACATTTATTGGATATGTATAACTCCATTTATAGCTGTTTAAAGTGGCATGTCAGTTTCTGCCTATGTTTTGGATAGAGATGTCATTATTGGATTAATTGACCCTTCTAACTATAGAATCATCTTAATATGAGAATAATAAAGTTGTAGGTAACTTCCTAAGATTTTCAAAAAGTTATGGTTCATGTTTGATGGAGGTCTAGAACTCAAGTTATGCTTCTCTGAAGTTTCTATCAGTTTTCTGTACCACTGCTGTTGGGCTGCATTTGCAGTTTTGCTTTTGCAATCATTTTCGTGGTGTAAATGATGTTTGCTATGGTTGTAGTGAATATAAAAGTTGTATCAAATTTCATGATCTTGCTTGTGTTCAAATTGTAAGGCCATAGGCCTGATAGTGTAGGAGTTACATGACTTTTAAATCTTCTGTCAAGTTTTGATTGTATTCTGAGCAGATCTGAAAGATGCTAGTGTTTGATCTAGTTAGGATTTGAATGAGTTTTCGGTAATAATAACAAAGTTGTAGATAATTCATGTATATTGCTTCTGTTAAAATTTGGTGGTATTTGACTTTGTGGTTTGTGAGTTATGCCTGTTTAAAGTTGGGTTTCAGAAATAGCTGCTCTCTGTCAATTGCGGACCAGTTTCTGTAAATGGGTATATATGACTTAGTTAACTTGAGAATCATGCTAAGATGATTAAAGATGAATTGTAGAAAATTTCATAAAATTTTCAGAATATCTTGTTGCATGACTATTGGATTTGTATAACTCTAGTTATGACCCAACCATGAAGCTATTGTTTGCAGTTCAGAAATAGACATATGCTAGTTGTGGTTATTTACTCCATGTGTTGCTAAGTGTGGCTTATGCCCTTGTTGATGGTCAAGTTATGATACTTATGACCTTGTTAAACTTGTGTCATGCTTGATGTGCTTGCTCTCTATAGTTAGTTGTGTGATGTTAGTTAAATAGCTATCGGTGTCTATGTCTTGCATAATCTTGTGTTACCATTCATCACATTCATACACATGCATCTTGCACCTCATTTAGGTACGCTAGATGAACCACGTGAAGGATGTGATGTGGAGCCGAACTCGAAGATTTGGTTTGGTAGATCTATTCCAAAGATGGAAGGACTAAGCAAGTGCTAGGACCGGAGATGTCACCAAGTCGATGCAAGCTAACTGAACTGACTTGTGTCGGATCCCAGGCAAGCCCCGGAGCATTTTTCTCCCCGGTTTGCGATTATTAATTAATGCTTTACTTTAATTGATGCATTACGTTCAGGAGTTGTTTGCAACTGTTGCTGCATTATACCTTGTTTACCTTTGTTATACTATATCCTTGTTACCCTGGTATCCGTAGTCGAGTCAATGCTTAGCTGGCTTAGACCGGTAGAAGTCGGGTGATTTCCTGTCACCTGCAAGCTATAGGTGGTTACCTGGATCTGCTCGGATAACTATGTAGTCATGGTGTAACTAAGTGTTAATTTGAAGTTGAGACTGGATGGAGACTTATAGGGTTTTGGACTGTAGTGCTTTCCGTCTGTGTCGATTAAGGACCGACCGTTGTTGGGCCTCGAGTCATGTTGAATGCATGCCTTACATTTAGCTGGCCGAATAACGTACCTTTCGACCACGAAGCTAGGAGATTATTCGGGCCGAGTGGATTGCCCATAGTGCACTGTACCGGAGCAGGTGTGGTAGGACACGGGGGCACGATGATAAGACCAAAAGGCAGTCAGTCGGCCCCTGGGTACATGTGGTTCCTGGCAAACTCGAGATTTTTCCTGGATAGTTGACTCGGTGACTGATACCTCACTTTAGCGGGTGAGTGAGGTTTGTGTAAGGAATAAATTACCAGCTGGTTAATAATCGACTCAAATCGCCATCATTCACTGGATAGTGAACACTTGACTTGAGTTACTTCATCGTAGTAATGTTGATGGAACACTTGGACAATTATAATGGATATGACATTATGGAAGTTGTTAATGATCATTGGTTATCATTATTTGCTTAATCACATGCTTGCTCTAGTATAGGTGCAAATGTAGTCGATAGGTTAATAATAATTAACTTGATAATAATGCTTTTGGAAAGGTTCTTGAAATGCTAAAAATGCCTTTTTGCAAATGAGTCAGCTACCCTACTATAAAGCCCTTCATAATCCTTGGTGTCACTTTATTTTCAGTTATGTCGAGTAAGTCTAGCTGAGTACCTTCTCGTACTCATGGTTTATCCCACCATGTTGCAGGTGAGGTTTTGGCCTGCTGAAGATGGTGGCTAACCACCGGTGGGCTCAGTGACTCTATATTTATTCTCATCTATATGCTTTTATCTGAGGATGTCACTTATGCTAGCAACGTATTTGGAACTTATATTAATGTAATCATTTGAAAGTTATGTTGTTTTCACTAATCGCTTTTGAAATCCAAACTTGTACTATTATTTATGAACCTATTTGTAATATTATTTTCTGCTGCAACTCTACGTATGTGATGTGTATTTGCTTAATCACGTGATCTTGGTTGTGATGTTGATTTACCGAGGTTCTGCGTGACACTCGGCGGACTACCGGGTTTATATAAGTGAGAGTATGCGTGTGTCAACGTGTTAAGCGGGGACAGCCGCACTTGATCTTGTATAAATTGGGTAGTTCTGTCATAATTAGCACCGAAAACGGTTCATAGTAGGGGGTACAAATGATCAAGAGAGGGACTGGTCCCAAGTCTCTGATGGAAGGGTCGAAAGGAGGCCAAGAGCTTGATAGCAGCTTGACTGTGTGTGTTGTGTGTTGTGCGTTGTGCTGTAAAAAGTCCGTCCCTTGTTGGAGGAAGCGCATCCCCTTTTATAGATGAAGGGGACGGCTTTACAAGTGTGAGGGCTAGGATGCATACTCTACCTAGCCTTGTGGCTCACGTCTACCCAGCCTGGTTACCCATTCTGATGGGTGCGAAAGGATGATAAGCGCATACAATACTGTCGATGCCTCTATAGAATGTCAGGATGGTTACAGAGCACTGCCCCTCGTAGGGTATGGACTGTAGTACAGTGGCTTTGACTTATGAGCCTTGTCCTATGTTGCTCCGCACGCCTTCTGGTTCCTATGAATCTTTGTCGGTGGGACGCGGGGTCGGGGTCCGGTGTAGCGCTGTGGGCAAGGTCTTCTGATCGGAGAGGGCGTCCGGAGGCTGAAGTGTGTGCTCCGATCTGGTGAACCTGAGGGGGTGGAAAGCGGGCGCCGCTCCCTTGGGACCATAACATGGTGATGGGATATCCGTCATTTGTGGAGATCGCAAATCCTTTTCTGGATCGTAGTGGTTGTTGTATATCTTTGTCGGGTTCCATGTCTCGGAGCTGAAGGCGGCGCCTACAACTCTATAGGGCGAAGAGCATGCACCTGTAATACTTTTCAGGCTCTGCTATGCCCAGAAGGGTCTACAACACCCATCCCATCGTCCTCTGGCAGTATCTTTCCTGCCGGGGCGTAGGGTATGGTCCTTGAAGCCATGGTTGACCCGAACGTCTTGTCTTGCCCTGTACCCATCATCATGAGGGAATGGGGAGAAGTTGTCAGGCAAGACGAAACCTGTCTTTAGACATCGAGCAGGGCGAGGTTCGTCCTCGGTCGTCGGGCAAGGCGGAGACCAGTCCTTATCCCTTGGGCAAGACCGAGCCCGCCCCTCGGGGGTCGGGCGAGGCAGAGTCTATCCCTCAGCCCTCGGGCAAGGCAGAGCTGGCCTAAAGGCGTCGGGTGAGGCGGAGACTAGCCCTTAGCCCTCGGGCGAGGTGGGGCTGTCCCAAAGGTGTCGGGCGAGGCTGAGACCAGCCCTTAGCCCTCGGGTGAGGCGAGGCTGGCCCAAAGGCATTGGGCGAGGCAGAGACTTGTCCTTAGCCCTCGGGCAAGGCAGGGCTGGCCCAAAGGCGTTGGGCGAGGCTGAGACTAGCCCTTAGCCCTCGGGCAAGGCGGGGCTGGCCCAAAGGCATCGGGCGAGGCGGAGACTAGCCCTTAGCCCTCGGGTGAGGCAGGGCTAGCCCAAAGAAGTCGGGTGAGGCGGAACCAAACTCCCATCATTCGGGCAAGGAACGTAGCGGCACCCTTGTCCGTCCAGAAGTTTTTAACGTTCGATAGTTATTGTGACATGACCACGTCATCAACCAACATGTTACAACCTCCAATTCAAGTAACACCAACTCAAGTATCACCTACATCGACACCAGCCCAAGCCTTTGGTGGCCCAATTACACGTAGTCGAGCAAAGAAGTTACAACAAGAGGTGAACGCGCTACTTTATGAAGTTCAATTTAATATTAATGAGAATTATATACTGCCTAAGTCATGCACATTATTGTTGCTTAGGTTCACTAAAGAGTATGGCAAGAATACACAAGGTGATGACCACAGAGAAGAACCACACTCGAACCAGACCAGTCCTGCAGAACAGTTAGAAAGAAATATTCATAACTTTTGATTCCTAGAGGCTATGAAGGTGAATGAGCACATTTTGGAAAGCTTATTGAGTCTACTTTCCAATGATGCTAATGCCGAGCAGTTCCAAGCAGTAAATAATGAAATCCGACCAGCTTAGTGCATACTGGTTAGACCGCTCGAAACTGACAGTACTGTCAAGAAGAAAATATCATAACTTTTTATTCCTGAAGGCTATGGAGGTCCATGAGGACTTTTTGGAAAGCTTGTGAAGTCTAGTTTCTAATTCTTCAAGGCCGATCAGAGCTGACTAGTTTTATTGCAGATCCGACCAGCTTTAGTGCAGACTGCTCAGAGGGTTAACAGTCTTCTCGGGATGTGATATTGGTACAACTTCTCATATTAAACTGTACCATTCTATAATGTTTCGTGGTGCATGCTATACATGGTGTGAAACCTTATCAAGTTAGCTTTCCAACGCAACCAACCACACATCTTTTGGATTTTCCAAGATGGAGTTATTGTCAAAACACTAAAGACTGCGCAGAAGACCAACAGCCACGCGGAAACTGCTCAGAAACCCATTTCGTGGAAGTCTGTTCACATAGCCTGCCTTTTCATTTCCTTTTCGTGTTTATACCTATCTAGGAGGGCTATTCCTAGTATAAATATCCATGTACTCCTAAGCAAAAGAAGACTTTTGATAATTGAAATACAGAACCCCCTTTTGTTCAGCTGTGTGCTAACAAATATTGAGAGTGATCTCTACCCCTTTGCTCTTGTGATTTCCTTTGCGGGATTTACAGAAGCGGCGGCTTCTTCCGCTCCCAATTGGTGCTCCTACTCCCTTCAAGGTTTGCCTTGATTGATTGTAGGTTGTGTTGGTTGGTTCTTTGAGAGTGTGGTTGGGCGAATCCTCGATTCAGGTTGCTAGTTAAAGATGGTGGTTGGCTTCGAGTTTTATTTGCCAGGTTGCACTAGTTATCGCTGCCTGCAGCAAGTTATCCGGCTGTTCTTCAGCTAGTTATCTGGTGATTGATCCTACGTCGTGAAGATCGGGACATCGCATCGTATCATCTGGTATCAGAGCTTTCGTTACCACGGTAGGATTGTTTTCCTTTAGCTACATATATTTTGTGTTCGTCCTATCCACTAAAAAGCCACAAAAATATTTGCCATAGCCTTTGTTTCAATCTGTTATTTTAGTGAGTTTTGTTAAGTTTCAGTCCAATAGAGTCTTGTTTTAGTTGCTGATCATTTTTTTTCCTTCGTGTGTCCTTTGTGCCTCTTTCATATATCTGAAAAATCCCTACAAAAAGAAAATCAGAAACCCATATCATCTCCTTCGCGTAAACTTTGATCCTATCAAGTTACAGCTACTGGTTGTATTTTGTTTTTATCCTTAAGTGTGCAAGTATTATATCTGATCCCTATAAAAAAAGGAAGAAGAAAGAAAAGTACAAAAAAAAAGTTGAGAAAACAAAAAGTTGTGAAAAGAAAAGTGAGGATCAGTTGGTTTATGTGCACAAGTGCTGAAAGTTATTCATATCAAGTGAGTAACCAGTTTGCTATCTTTGTTTGGTGCAAATTTTGGTTGGGTCTGATCGCAACACTTGCATCCCAATCATACTCCTTGTTTGCATCAAATCTGAAATTTCTTTGCGCGTGTGTTTGATCTATTTACATCATTCATATCCTGTGGTCGGCACTAGGCAGAGAACTTCTAGTTTGGATTGTTATTTAACTTTACAACAACTAGATTTCAGATTGCATTCCTTGTGTATCACTCCCTACCAAGCTCCACATACAAGCCATCGTAATCGGTAATCTCTGGTCTTGTATTCGCCTAGCCATCACTTTTGTTACCACCACACGCTATTTTTCCTGTAACCCGCAGGGACTTCATAAGAGCTTCGATTGGTACGAGAGGTGAGGTTGTGAGAGCTCCACATATTATCCTATACCACATATAAGCTTGCTATTTTGCATATATATTAACCATGACAGGTCGAAGATATACCAAGCTTCCTTTCTATGGAAGTACTGATCCAGAGGAATTTCTTGATTGGCAAGATCAAATGGAGATTGAATTTGAAGCCCAAGAATTTTCTAGAACCAAGAAGATATCATGTGCCATACTTGAATTTGAAGATTATGCTCTTGATTGGTGGAAACAATATCCACATAAGCGTCTCATCAAGAATTGGGAAGATTTGAAGAAGGCCATGAGAAAGGAATTTGTTTGAAGAAAATATGGGCTGATTTTGCTTCGTCGTTTGGAGAATGTGAAGCAAGGAAGTAAATCTGTCCAAGCATATTATGATAAGCTAAATTCTTCCTTACATTGAGCAAATGTGATTGATGACATGAATGCAATGACATACTTCAAGAGAGGCCTTAATCCTAATATTGTTGCTGCTATTGAGAGGAAATATTTTAGAGGCATGCAAGATCTTTTGAGTTGTGCAATTAGAGAAGAGAAGAAAATTATGAAGGTGCAGCAAGACAAGATCACAAGGTGCATTAATTTGTGCGAAGACATGTGTTCTAAGCTACAGCCCAATGTATCCTCTGTTGCTAAAGAGAAGCAAGCATCAACTGCATGCAAGAAGAGAGGACATGTTGTCCCAAAAGTTTCTTCAGTTGATTCTAGTGCTAAAAGAAGTGAACATCAGCAATGCAACTCCAAGAAGAACTCTATTGAGTAGCAAGAAGACAACATTGTGCCTCAAGTTGATAAGAGAAATGATGAGGTGTGTAATGTTACTATGGATCATAATGTTACACCAACTCCTGAGAGAGTTGCAATCCCAAAGTGTCATTTACGGTCTAAAATTGTGAAGAAAGAAGTCACATATAATCCCTTCATTGATTGTCTCAATTCTAAGCAAGAGAAAGAAGATAAATCTGCTACGCATGCCACACAAATTGAGCTTATAGAAGCCACTATGCCAAGTTGTGAAATTAGAGAACATCTTTCTCTATTCGAGGTTGATCATTTGAATACAGAGTTGAAGGAACATGCTGCAGTCCCACCCCATGGAAATCCAAATATTATTCAGCAAGAAGCACCATCACAATGCATGAACACAAGTGTTGTAGATCCTACAAGTCTTGTGCCTTGTTCTAGTTTCAATTGTGGTGAAGTTACATGTCCCAAAACTGTCCAGAAATTTTCTGTGCAACACGGTGAAAATTTAGAGCCAAAATGTGATCAAGAGATTGATAACACTTTAGATTTTGAAGGTGTATCTAATCTGAATTTCAAGACTATCCATAGTGTCAATTTGAGAGCTGAATGTGAGAAGAAAGATGCTTCTATTATGACATCTAGTGGAAGTGACAAATCTGTCCAAGATGAAGTTTATCATGCTCCAACAAATCCAAAGATGCAAATATGTGTTGTATCACCAATTGTGGAACATGACAAATTATTGGACGGTGGTGCTAAAATTTTGTTCTCCAACATGCCACCTAATGTTCTGATTGAAGGCAAGATCAATGCACATGATTCCACTCCTACCAATGCAAATTCAATGTCTTTTGAGAAGTCAAAAGATGGTTGTTGTGCTTTGACTATTGCTATCACAATGCCACTGGAAGAGACCATGAATGATGGCGCCTATTCGTATGGTGCTCCACCAGCCAACGAAGTGATTGTGCATCAATACCCATGTGAGAATGAGAGCCACATAGCCGAATTGAGTGAGAGTGAAAATAAAAGTGAGTTGTGTGATTCCACTAAATGTGAGGTTGAGAGCATCAACAAAAGGAGTGTGAGGGATACACCACGAGAGAGAGAGAGCTTCATTGCAAAACATGTGAGGATGATTTAAACACTAACCCACTAATGTCTACTCTTAGTGTTGTTTCTCAAAATATGCAGGTGTGCAAGGGAAATGAGGAAGAGATTGTTGATCATAACTCCACCATACTTGACGAGAGAAGTGAAAAGGTAATCGATGTTGATAACCAATTCATTGCTGCCCCAAGTTTAAATCAAGGGAATGATGGAGGTAAAAACTCAGAGATACAATCCACCATTCATGCACCATCATCAAACCTAAAAGGTAATGAAAATAATTTAAATCTGAATTTACAAAATAAATTGGTGAGAAATTGTGATGATCCATTTGTTTCAAGTGGAATTGAGCATACACAAAATTTTTGTGCTGATTTGATAGATTTACATGTTAATACAAGTGCTGAAAATTTACAAGTTTATAACCATTGCTCAATCATGAAGGATCATTGCCATGCTTTGACTGATATAAGTAATACTTCACATGCCAATAATGTGGACCATGTGAAATTGCTTACTCATGCTGAATTTTTCACAAGAACATCCCCTACTGAATGTGTGTGCTATGTCATGCTTGATGAATTTGTTGAGATTGATAAATTGCTTGAAAATGTTCTTAACCTATCATTTATGAAATCCTTCAATAGTGCATATGGTTGTAGGTTCACGTTTAACATAATTGGACATCATGTTGTAAATCAATTTAATGTTTGTGCCATTTGCATAACATGGGACAAGTTTGCTGAATTGAAGTTGAATAGAATGAGTAGTACATCTTGTGAACCATATTTTTCTAAAATTGAGATGAATAGATTGTTTAATGCTTATTGTTCAGAATTACCAATGTTATTGCATTGTTCATATTTTTCATCCAAAGAAAGAAATCTTGTGCAAACATGTTCTATTCATTCACCCAAAGTTTTTCCATCTACGTCTGGAACCATGGAGTTTGAAAGGTACATCTCTAAACATTTGAATACATTGTGCCATATGAATCTTTATAATGCTATGAATGTTTCACTCCCATCATTTGATATGGTTGATCTCCCTATGATGAAACATGATAACATGAATAAAATAAGTGGTTTGGAAGAAATTTTTGTGCTACCATTTTCAAAGCTAATTTTAGGTTTACAAAATTTGAGCAACTATTTCTCTCACCAGAAAAGAAATAAGGTGCATATGAATTGTGAAGAAGACAATGAACAATCTTCAATAAGTGATCATAGCAATTGGCATTTGGATCCACTCTCTATTTTCTTTCGGTTGTTTTCAGGAGAACAAAAGCCGATGATGGCTTTTCTTAAAGTGAGGGAGGATGATATGACCATGCCAAGGACATCAACATCCACTCTTAATTCTAAGCATCCATTCAAGGTGAAAGCTAAACTTGATTCTAAATCCTTTTGGTTTCCACCTACAAGACTACTACTTGGTTTATATGATTATAGATTCAAACACCTTGCTGTGATGGAAGAAGAAGAATGTAACAGAAACATAGCATCTAGCCCTGTTGGTCTAGCACAATTATTGGGATCAGACGGATTAGAGTCGAGGACGACTCCTTTTCAAGAGGGGGAGGATGATATGACCACGTCATCAACCAACATGTTACAACCTCCAATTCAAGTAACACCAACTCAAGTATCACCTACATCGACACCAGCCCAAGCCTTTGGTAGCCCAATTACACGTAGTCGAGCAAAGAAGTTACAACAAGAGGTGAACGCGCTACTTTATGAAGTTCAATTTAATATTAATGAGAATTATATACTGCCTAAGTCGTGCACATTGTTGTTGCTCAGGTTCACTAAAGAGTATGGCAAGAACATACAAGGTGATGACCACAGAGAAGAACCACACTCGAACCAGACCAGTCCTGCAGAACAGTTAGAAAGAAATATTCATAACTTTTGATTCCTAGAGGCTATGAAGGTGAATGAGCACATTTTGGAAAGCTTATTGAGTCTACTTTCCAATGATGCTAATGCCGAGCAGTTCCGAGCAGTAAATAATGAAATCCGACCAGCTTAGTGCATACTGGTCAGACCGCTCGAAACTGACAGTACTGTCAAGAAGAAAATATCATAACTTTTTATTCCTAAAGGCTATGGAGGTCCATGAGGACTTTTTGGAAAGCTTGTGAAGTCTAGTTTCTAATTCTTGAAGGCCGACCAGAGCTGACTAGTTTTAGTGCAGATCCGACCAGCTTTAGTGCAGACTGCTCAGAGGGTTAACAGTCTTCTCGGGACGTGATATTGGTACAACTTCTCATATTAAACTGTACCATTCTATAATGTTTCGTGGTGCATGCTATACATGGTGTGAAACCTTATCAAGTTAGCTTTCCAACGCAACCAACCACACGTCTTTTGGATTTTCCAAGATGGAGTTATTGCCAAAACACTAAAGACTGCGCAGAAGACCAACAGCCACGCGAAAACTGCTCAGAAACCCATTTCGTGGAAGTCTGTTCACATAGCCTGCCTTTTCATTTCCTTTTCGTGGTTATACCTATCTAGGAGGGCTGTTCCTAGTATAAATATCCATGTACTCCTAAGCAAAAGAAGACTTTTGATAATTGAAATACATAACCCCCTTTTGTTCAGCTGTGTGCTAACAAATATTGAGAGTGATCTCTACCCCTTTGCTCTTTGATTTCCTTTGCGGGATTTACAGAAGCGGCGGCTTCATCCACTCCCAATTGGTGCTCCTACTCCCTTCAAGGTTTGCCTTGATTGATTGTAGGTTGTGTTGGTTGGTTCTTTGAGAGTGTGGTTGGGCGAATCCTCGATTCAGGTTGCCAGTTAAAGATGGTGGTTGGCTTCGAGTTTTATTTGCCAGGTTGCACTAGTTATCGCTGCCTGCAGCAAGTTATCCGGCTGTTCTTCAGCTAGTTATCTGGTGATTGATCCTACATCGTGAAGATCAGGACATCGCATCATATCATATTGGTTCCATCTTCTGGGGTACCCCGGTATTAGGTCCTCGATAGTAGCCCCCGAGCCTCCAGGTGATTTGGATAGAATTGCCTGGGGGTGTTTTTGATTTCGTCAGAGTTACTTTGCCAGAGGGTGTGCGCGAGCGCACCCGATGGGTGTAGCCCCCGAGCCCCTGGGTGATTTGAGTAGAGTCACCCGGGGGTAGTATTGGACCCTTCACGGGTAAGGCTGAAAGACTTGGTTTTTTCGTCAACTGGATATTTTAAGGGAATCGGGGTATTCCGTTCATGGGAATTTTATTTAGTGTCGGCCCAGCTGGAACCCGACCGTAGATCGAGGCCCTAGTGGTTTGCAGGCCTATCCCTCATTGGGACTGCCCTTTGGCTCTAGGACCCTAGGTGGGCCGACCTCCGGTAGTTATGGGCCTAGATGGGTTTAGTGAAGAGATTTTTCTGGTCCACGTCCCCTCTGTGGGAAAAGAGTCCGGTTGCTTCGGGAAAGCGAACCGCCCGACGCGATTTTGGTGGGAGAGGATAGGGATCATGGGCACGTGTCCCACGATGTGATGCGATGGTGCACGTGGCCGACCTAGAGATCGAGGCGGACGGTTGCCCTTCTCGCATCCGTTGCCACTATAAAACCACAGGGTTCGCCCCCAAGGTTCCATACTTCGCCTCCTTGTCTTTGCATCCGCAGCTTTCGCCACCAATCGCCTTAGCTTCCCATGCCAAGACTATTGCTGCCGTTAGGTTTGCATCTGCATTTACCGCCGCCGTCGAGCTCGCGACCGCGCCACCGCCCTTGTTGAGCTCGCACCCACCTTCCCCCCAATGTTTCGATGGAGCTGTGGAGCAGATCCAACATTACTTCTTGGCGTTTGGAGGGCCTCGTCCACCGTGGCCTCCTCCACCCACTATCCGCCGTCGGGGAGTGGCTGCTGCCCGGTGAAGAGAGTGAGCCAGCACCGCCCGAAGGGTACGTCATGTCTTTTGCCATCTTTCATGAGCGGGGATTTGCCGTACCCGCGCATAGATTTCTTCAGGGGTTGTTGGATTATTATCAAGTGGAGTTGCAGCATCTTACCCCCAATGGTGTCCAACATATAGCGATGTTTGTTGCCCTATGTGAGGGTTTCCTAGGGATTGATCCCCACTTCGATTTGTGGTGGCACTTTTTCACCGTCAGTTTGTCGAAGAGGAAGATCGGGGGGAAGGATGTGAGCGTGCCAATGGGATGAGCCAGCATTCATCTGCGCTCCACCCGGTCGAGGGATTACCCGCGGATGCGTCTGTCATCCTCAAATAAGGGGTGGCACTCACAATGGTTTTATGTCAGGGACAACCTGAGTGCCACATTGCCGAAGTACTCTGGGCGCCTTATCGATGAGGCCCCAAAGTCGTGGCAGTGGGGTTGTCCGACTTCAGAGAAGAAACACCTTGCCGACCTTCTCACCGCCATTCATGCTCTGAAGGTTCAGGGGTGTGAAGGGGTCAAGGATCATTGGCGCCTACCATGTGAGGAGGGTGGCGCCGCTAATGGCGCGCGTGCTTCCCTTGTACCGGATGGTTCCTAGAGAGTCGTTTGAAGGAACGGTGCTCGTTGATGAGGCGCTTGCTCCTTCTAAAGTGGCACAGTGTATCAAGGAGGCAATGGAGCCTATGAAGGACACCTCTGGCTCTGCCCTCGAACATGTGTATCCAGTGCTAGGGCATCCCCTAATGCGGCTGGAACTCGGGTTCTTTGAATTTGTAAGCTTTCCTTCCCCGTGGCCTCCTTTTCGATTGAATTTCTAATCCTTTAATACCAACCTTGGGGTGGTAGGACTAGCCGAGGAGGCTATTCTTCAAAGACTGCCTGGTCTCACTACTGAAGGATCGGGTCATGGCGGTGGCGAATCACGTCGTGGCTGAGTGGGAAAAGAGGGCAAGGGAGCGGAAGAAAGCTGAGGAGCGGCGGAAGCAGGAAGCACGGGATCGAGGAGAGGATGTAAGCAGCGATGACGATGATGATGACGGCGATGATGATGGTGATGAGGTTGCTATTGGTGTGGATTGGGGCATCCTGGAGGATGAGGGCACGCTGACCAATGCCCCTCCATCTGTGCAGGAACCCTCCTCATCCCGTGCGGAGGGAAGCGAGTCCACAAGGTTGGTGGAGATTGGAGTCGAAGAGTCCACCGCTTCGCGCGGGGTGCCGGCAGAGGATCGGTGGGTGGATGCATTCGAGGAGGCCTGCGAGGTGCTGATGGAGGAGGGGGGTCCTGTTGCCATGTCTCATGAGAGGACGGAGGTGAGTGGATCTGCCACCCAGCCTGAGGTGTTGACCGAGACGGGTGGCTCTACAGCCGTGCCCTCGGAGATGAGGGAGATAAGCTCCCCTGCCTAGGAGCAGGGGGCAGGTTCGAAGCGGTCCTATCCCGATGAGTTGGGGCAGGGGTCTAGGGGTTCGTCCCCAAAGCGCTCCCATTGGCCAAAGGCGTCGGGGTAAGCCACTGACTCCCCTATCTTTCTTTTATTTTGTTTTTTTTACTTTATGCCTTTTTCTTTTGTGTAGACTTTTGCGGATGGGCCACCCTCTGGGGATGGCGCCCAAGAAGAGCCTTGCCCATCAGGCGGGATGGGCGGCGTCGCTCGACGTTGCTCCTGTTTCGGGCAGGAGTGGCGACAATGCTATGGCTGTGTCGGTTGACTCGACAGCGACCATGGCAGCGCCCGTGCCTTTGATGGCTGTCGAGCAGACGAGATCTTCCATAGTAGGTGCAGCATCACCGGTCGAGGGTTGTGTATCACCGGTGGAGGTGGTTGTGACCGCGCCATGCCAGGATCAGCTAGGCGCAGCCATGGTGGTGCTCAAGGGCGTAGTGCAGTCCGCGCCACCAGGGCCCTAGTGGGGGTGGCTGCGATCGCACCATGCTGGGAGGAGCCAGACGCAGCCACGGTGGTGTCCGAGGGCGTGGTGCAGTTCGTGTCGTCGGGGGCCAAGCGAATCCACCTGTGGCGCTCGAAGCAGCCCAGATGGAGGAGGATCCAGTTAGAGGGTCTTTGGGTGTCGTGGCGGTGGTGCAGAGGACCAAGAGGGAGTTGCCCTTGGCCCCTTTGTCGGGAGGCGGACGCTCCCTCGCGTGAGGCGAGCCGCCGCTTCAGTGGATGGCCGCTTAGGACCCAACGTCGGCCCTTTTCACGCTCAATGACCATTCTGAGAGCATGGAGCGGGAGAGTCTCGACTTCAGGCTTTCGACTATGATGAATGCCCTGGACCAAGTTAGGGGGGCCTACGTGAAATTGTCGTTCCTACTAGCCAGGTATCTACTCATTCTTCCTTGTTTTCCTCCTTCTTCAAGTACTTTTGTGTTTTCGTATTTTTGATACCGATCTTCTTTTCAGGTCATTGTTGCTCGCAGTCAGAGCAAATCCTAGTTCCTTCATGAACAAAAGGCGGAATGGAATCGCCTTGCTGAGGAGGCCTAGCTGCGAGGAGATGTGGGCACGCAGCTTGCTGTCACCCAGCAGCGGGAGGCCCAGGCATGTCAGGACACGGAGGAGGCCCATGGGATGTTTGAGGACTTGTCGGTGAGGACAAAGCTAGATAAGGAGGAGATCGCCAGGCTCCAAAAGGAGCAAGACGAGCTACTGCAGAAGAATGCTGCGGCTAGTGAGAAGGCCGGTGAGCTCCTGGCGGAGCTACAGATGGAGCGGGACCTCAAGCTAAAGGCTGAGGAGAGGTCCGCGACGTTGCAGGAGAAGGTGAACTAGGATGCCATGGTGGTCGATCGGACCATCCGAGAGCGCGATGAAGCGCGTCAAGAGGCCAAGGCACGCTAGGTGGATCTTGGAGTCGAGGTGGCCCGACGGCTGCAGGCCGAGGAAGTTTCTACCGATCTGCGCGCCGATCTCGCCGAGGTGCGGGGGCTTCTCGAAGCTGAAGGTGATGAGTATGATCGCCTATCCCTCGCTGTTTTGGCGGTCTACGACAACCTGCAGGTGGCACAAGAGGAGGGGACCAGCTCGCTTGTGGCCCATGCCGCTAGTATCACGGCCCGGGTGGGCCAGCTTGAGGAGAGTGCTTTTCACGCTAGGATCAACCAAGCCTTCACCATCGCCCATGCTCATTACGAGAAGGAGATCAACCTGGTGGTGATGAGCGAATGTTTCCCGCCTACCTATGAGGATGATGAGCTAGACTCGATTGAGAAGGTGGTGGCTCCTCTTGCGAAGAACCTGGCGGATAATCTAAAAGAAATGGTTCTCCATTCATAGAAGTAGTTAGTCGAATAAATTTGAACAACACTTATATGTAATATGTGAACAAGTTTCGGTACTTTCGAGTTTGGAAGCAGTTTCATGATTTTGCTTTGTAATTTCATTTTGTTTGATTTCACCTTCTTCCCTTTTTGCAATCAAAAAGAGTGTTTATTGGATCTGACCCTTCCCTTTGTCTAAGGCCGTAGGGCCGGTGGTGCTTTCAGGGGAAAAAATTTGGGTTGTGCTGCTTGAGCAAAACATACCATAGCCGTCTAGTCATTTGGTTTTTTGCGGTCTTACCAATCTGTTCCCCCGAATCTTGCCGCTGGTCTTGATGCGAGGAGGGAGTCTGATGTAATGATTGTTTTGAAAAAAGGAAGGGAGGTAGCCGTACCTTTACCAGCCCCCGAGTGAGGTCCGACCCCTTGCATTCGCTAGGGTCGGGTGTTATTAGAGACCGGAGCGTTTAGATGGAATCCCATTCTGTGGTTTTTGTGATAGGGTCGGCAAAGTCCTCGGATGACGTTCCACTATTCCCCGCCCTGCTTTCCAGCAGAATTCCCCAAATGGGGACTTTATGGGCTCAGCAAGGGGGGCCTTTGAACCTATGTCCCTGTATCGAGTGGCTCGAGCCCCCGGGCCTTGTTAGGGTCTGATAGGTGTCGGCCATAATTCGCGTGTTACCCCATCCTCGACTTTCATAATTGGAGGGGCCGAGTAGACAACACTTGCCTCGGTGGCTCGAGTGTTGTGCTCAATGAGCTCACTAACGGGTACGTTTGTGTGGAATCTGGGTCCATCATTTGCTGATGGGGTCGGAAGAGCCCTCTGGTGGCATTCCACAACTTCTTAACCCACCTCCCGGTAGATGCTGAGCCGTTCAATAGACTCAGGTGGCCGATGGCCTCTCCTTAATGGAGATTCTGTGGGTTTGGCTCGGGGTTAGAATCGAACAAGAAAAGATTGGGACATCCCTGTCTGCTTCTGAGCGGGGTTGGGCAGGGCCACTGGGGCTCATCTCCATTATTTCTCCCTAGCTTTGTTTGGCACGAGGTGGCCTCGAGCCCTTCGCAGGTCGGCCTTTGAACCTTGGCCTGCTGCCACCCATATCGAATGAAGCGACTGTCGTTTCATGACGCGACATGAAGTGTTGGGATGCAATGTTTTGCATATGCAATGTTTGATTGTAAAATTTAATCAAAATAAAGGTGGGGTCGGTAACATTACCTTGGAAGAACGAGTGACGGAAAGCTCCTACCAGATGTGTTCGAGCCAAGTTTCAGGTCTGATGTTTCCGACGAGGCCTGCGTAAACTGCATAAGTATTGCTACTTTTGTTTTTGTGATTGATTTTTAAGCGATCTGCCAGCTTTCCCCCTGAAGGGAGGCTCTGTAGGTGGACCCCCCCAAAGTCCTTTCGGGAAGGTGGGAGCTAAGGCTAGCAGTGTGAGGAACTATGAACGCGATTATGCTGGTGAACCAAAAAGACTCCGTAGCCGATGGAGCATAGGGTCCGGTGGTTCGTCCAGTTGTACTCATCATTGTATTCCCACACGCCATGCTTTTGGTTCCCCAAACATATGGAGGGATCGGACTAAGAGGGTGTTTAAACAAACATGTGCCCTTGGCAGCCCCCGAGCGATGTCCGTGTCCCTGCCGTTGCTGGGGTCAGAAGGTCGACAAAGAATTCAACACTCAAAGTAAATAAATAGGGGTGCTTAGCTTACAGTCAGTCATTCATTTGTTGTTTTGCCTGGGCTGACCGATCGACCCAGGGGGCCTGTTGGGCTCCCCCTAGAAGGAGGTTCCATTGTTGGGTCGTCCCTGGTCCTGCCTGGGGAAGCAAAGAGTCACCTGTAGGTGAGTGTGCCCTGGTTCTTGTGTCCGGGGCGTGTTAGTGGTGGGCCAAGCCTGGGTGACATTCTGGCTTACCAGGCGGCATCCCGTCAATCAGAGCGCATCCCGTCGTTTTTGGCGCGTCACCTCAGATTTCTGTCATCATTGATTTTGCATTTGTATTGAATAGGGGAAGGCAGAGAGTTTTTCGTCCACACCTTTTGCCTTTCCTTAGCTACCAAGCCCCCTCTTTAAATGGGGAGGGGGAGGGACGAGTTCTCGCCGCACCTCCTCGCCAGCCTTCGAACCATCACCTCTTCTCCTTCCTTTCCACCAAATGTATCGATTCCTAAGTAAGAGAGGGTAATGCCAGGGAGAGATAAACTCATAGGTCCGCCCGTGATTCCAGAGCATGATGTCGAGCTGGAGGTTATCCAACGTAGATGAGATAGCATGGTTCGCCTATGCTGAGGAGGGGTCGCCGCTGCCAGAGGAGAAGAGGCGCCGGAGGGCGACGAGCGTTGTTGATTTCACCGCTGTTGGTCGCGGCCTTCCTTCAGCAGGAGGCGCTTTCTGCCCCAACGCCATTGTCAGGGTTGGGGCTGATGATGATAGCGTAGTCCCTAAATGTCCCGGCGAAGGGGCACCGCATTCGCTGGGGCGGTGCTCAACATTGCAGATGACGGTGCCTTCGAAGGTCCTGCAACGCGATGGGATGTTGCCGATGGAGAGCGTGGTGCGGCGGCCGCAGTAGACGAACTAGCCTGTGTACATGCCTGGACGTTGCTGATGGAGAGCTCGGCATGGCGGTCGTAGTAGACGAACTGCCCCATGTACATGCCTGGACGTTGCCGATGGAGAGCTCGGTGCGGCGACCACAGTAGTACTCGTAGTAAAGCTTAGCAGAGAATGTAATTGAATAAGTTTGGGGGAGCCCCCGAGTGAACAGTCCTTTGGATTTTAGGAGTACACTAGTCTTTTGCGTGATGAAATCATTTTGTAAGTGGTTAATTTATGCAAAAATGATCAAATTTTCATTTTTTGTTACGGCAAACAGCTTTTCAGTTTTCTCTTTTTGTAGAAGAGGTTTCGGTGCCCTCCAACCCTTCCCGTGGCCCAAATTGTAAGAAACTAGGAGTGCGGGTGAATGAATTCTGATCATGCTGGTGAGCAAAGAGGTTGTAGCCGCTAGGGCATGGGTCTCCCATAGTCCTACTAGTTGTACTTGAAATTTGTTCCTGAAATCTTAGTCCTTAGGACTTGTTTACGAGAAGATCAAAAAACTTAGATAAAGTTTTCAAAGATAATACAAGAAGTGTTTGCAAGATAAATGTACTTGTACTTATATCAGCCCCCGAGTGAGGTTTGGCCCCTCACAATTTGCAGGGGTCGGATGTCACTAAAAATCGGGGTTTTGTAAAGACAAAGACTGATAAGAAGAAACATGCGTTTATTTAAGGGTAAAAACGACGTAGCTGCTCAATGTTCCAGGCGTTGGTGAAGACCTCGCCGTTGATGGTTTTCAACCTATAGGTGCCTAGGTGAAGTACTTCCACGATGACGTAGGGCCCCTCCTAGGGTGGGGAGAGTTTGTGGTGGTCCTTGTTGCTCTGCACAAGGCAGAGGATGAGGTCCCCGATGTTGAAGGCTCGACCCTACACCCATCGGCAGTGGTACCGTCGCAACGCCTACTGGTACTTAGCTGGACGGAGGAGAGCGATGTCGCAGGCTTCATCTAGCTGGTCCATGGTGTCTTGGTGAGATGCCTCGGCCCCTTGTTCGTCATACGCTCTGATTCTTGGTGCTCCATAGTCATGGTCCGTTGGGAGAACAGTCTCGGAACTATAGACCATGAAGAAAGGTGTGTAGCCGATGGCCTGGCTAGGAGTTGTTCTTAGGCTCTAGAGCACCGCCGGGAGCTCGGCGAGCCAGCGCACGCCGAACTTGTTCAACCGGTTGAAGATCCTGGGTTTAAGGCCTTGCAGAAGCATGCCGTTTGCGCGCTCGACCTGCCTGTTCGTCCGGGGGTGCGCGACGGCTGCCCAATCGATCTGGATGTGTTGTTCATCGCAGAATCGAATGAATTTCCTACCGGTGAACTACGTGTCATTATCTGTGATGATGGAGTTCGGTACTCCAAAGCGATGGATGATGTCGAGGAAGAACAGCACAGCTTGCTCGGATTTGATCATGGAGATCGATCGGGCTTCGATCCATTTTATAAACTTGTCTATGGTGACAAGTAGGTGGGTGAAGCCCCCGGGCAACTTTTTGAGTGGCCCAACTAGGTCGAGCCCCTAGACCATGAAGGGCCACGTGATGGGGATCATCTGGAGTGCCTGGGCCGGGAGGTGAGTGTGCCGAGCGTAGTACTGACACCCTTCATAGGTGCGTACAATTTGCTCGGTGTCGGCTACTGCAGTGGGCCAGTAGAAGCCTTGTCGGAATGCATTCCCAACTAGGGTCCTTGGTGCAGCATGATGACAGTAGACCCCACCATGGATATCGCTCAGCAGAAGTTTTCCCTGTTCGCTAGGGATACAGAGCTGTAGGATCCCGATGTGACTCCATTTGTAGAGTTCGCCCTCTACAAGAACGAAGGACTTGGCGTGGCGCGCGAGCCGTCGGGCTTCCGTCTTGTCTGCCGGTAGTGTGTCGCAGAGGAGGTAGTCAAGGTAGAGCACTCTCCAGCCATTGGGAGGGTTGGATTCTACTACTGGATCCTCTTCAAGCTCCATGACCTCGGGGTCGGGTAGAGCAGTCGGCGGGTCAGCCCCTGGGGCTGGACCAGATGGGTCATCGTCGGTCTATTCTGACCCCTCGTAGCGCACCAAGGGCTTCTGTTGATCGCTGGTGAAAACACCCGTCGGCACTAGCTCTCGGCTAGATGCTGCTTTCGCGAGCATGTCGGCTGCTTCATTGAGATGCCTTGGGATGTGATTGAGTTCGAGGTAGTCGAATTTGTCCTCCAGCCACCGGACCTCTTGGCAGTATGCCTCCATCTTGGTGTCATGGTAGCTTGACTCCTTCATGACCTAGTTGACGACTAGCTAGGAGTTGCCCCTAACATCGAGGCGTTGGATGCCCAGCTCGATGGCGATTCGTAGGCCGATGATGAGCGCTTCATATTCTACAGTATTATTTGATGAGGGGAAATGGAGCCGAACCATGTACCTCATGTGGACCCTGAGGGGGGATACGAAGACTAGTCCCATGTTGGTGCCCTTCTTCATCAGTGATCCGTCAAAGTACATCATCTAGTACTCTTGATCGATGACTGCTAGTGGCATCTAGACCTCGGTCCACTCCACGATGAAGTCAGCCAGCACCTGGGATTTGATCGCTGTTCAGGGGGCATAAGTAATGCCCTGATCCATCAACTTGAGTGCCCACTTTGTGGTTCTTCCTATAGCGTCCTAGCTACGGATGACCTCGCTGAGGGGGAACGATGTCATGACTATCATAGGGTGTGACTCGAAGTAGTGGTGTAGCTTCCTCTTGGTGATGAGGACGGTGTAGAGGAGTTTCTAGATTTGGGAGTAGTGGGTTTTGGAGTCGGATAATACCTCACTGATGAAATATATAGGGCACTGCACCCTGAAGGCATGCCCCTCTTCTTCCTGCTCTACTACTAAGGTGGCGCTAACCACTTGCGTGGTGGATGCTATATATAGGAGGAGGAATTCTCCGTCGCTTGGATGGACCAGAACTGGGGGTTTAGTTAGCAATTGCTTAACCATGTCAAGCGCCTCCTGAGCCTCAGCTGTCCACTCGAAGCGGTCGGACTTCTTTAGGAGTCGATAAAGGGGGAGTCCTCATTTGCCGAGGCACGAAATGAATCGGCTGAGGGCGGCAAGGCACCCTGTGATCCACTGAACCCCTTTATGTTTTGGATCGGTCCCATCTTTGTGATGGCTGATATTTTCTCCGGGTTGGCTTTGATGCCGCGCTCGGAGACAATGAAGCCGAGCAGCATGCCCCTCGAAACCCTAAAAACACATTTTTTGGGATTGAGTTTGATGCCGTTTGCTCAGAGTTTCGCAAAGGTTTGTTCAAGGTCGGTGACAAGGTGGTCAGCTCGCTTGGACTTGACTACGATGTCATCGATGTAGGCCTCAACGGTCCGCCCGATGAGGTCCCCGAAGCAGTTGAGCATACAGTGCTGGTAAGTTGCCCCAGCGTTCTTTAGACCGAACGGCATTGAAATGTAGCAGAACGATCTGAAGGGGGTGATAAAAGACATCGCGAGTTGGTCGGACTCTTTCATCGCGATCTGGTGGTAGCTGGAGTATGCGTCAAGGAAGCAGAGGGTTTCACACCCTAAGGTAGAATCAAGTATTTGGTCTATGCGTGGCAAAAGAAATGGGTCCTTTGGGCATGCCTTGTTGAGACCCGTGTAGTCGACACACATCCTCCATTTCCCGCTCTTCTTTCGCACAAGAACGGGATTTGCTAACCACTCTGGGTGGTATACTTCCCTAATGAACCTAGTAGCCAACATCGTTGCTATCTCTTCGCCGATGGCCCTGCGCTTCTCCTTGTCGAAGCGGTGTAGGCATTGCTTCATCGGCTTGGAGCCTGGGTGGATTTTTAAGGTATGCTCAGCGACCTCCCTCGGGATGCCTAGCATATCCGATGGTTTCCACGCAAAGATGTCTTTGTTATCGCGGAGGAAGTCGACGAGCGTGCTTTCCTATTTGGAGGAGAGCGCAGTACCAATGCGTACCTTTTTAGCCTCAGAGCTGCTGGGGTCCACGAGGACCTCCTTGGAGCCTTCTGCCGATTCGAATGACCCGGTTGATTTCTTAGCGTCGGGCGTTTTTTCGGCAACCTCCTCCCTGAGGGTGGCGAGTTCCTTGGAGGCGACGACTATGGAGGCATGACCGTAGCATTCGACTTTGCACTCGTAAGCGCGCTAGAAGGAGGTGCCAATGGTGATGACCCCATGGGGGCCTGGCATCTTCAGCTTAAGGTATGTATAGTTGGGGACGACCATGAACTTCATGTATCATGGTCATCCCAGGATGGTGTGGAAAGTTCCCGGGAACCCCACTACGTTGAAGGTGAGGGTCTCAGTCCTGTAATTAGACCGATCCCCAAAAGTGATGGGTAGATCAATCTGCCCAAGTGGCACGGCCTACCTACCAGGCACGACGCCATGGAAAGGCGCTCAAATGGGGCAGAGGTTTGTTCGGTCGATGCCCATCTCGTCGAGCGTCTTGGCATACATGATGTTGAGGTCGCTGCCTCCGTCCATCAGTACTTTCGTGGGCCGCTTTGGGCCGACAATCAGATCGACGACAAGCGGGTACCTTCTCGGGTGTGGGACGACATCCGGATGGTCAGTCCGGTTGAAGGTTATGGCGGATTCTGACCATCAGAGGAAGGCAGGCGTGGCCGGTCCGGCCATATAGACCTCGCGGCGCATGACCTTCTGGCAGCGCTTGGAGTCGTAGGCTGCTAATCCTTCGAAGATCATGAGAGCATCGGTCGGTGTTGGGAAGGCATCATCCTTCTCCTCTGCGTCATCTATGGTGGGGGCAGGTTCCTTCCCCTGCTCCCCTTTGTTGAGTCCCCCAGAAGAGTATTTGCGCATGAGGCCGCAATCCTTGTATAGATGCTTGGCCGGGAAGGCGTGGTTTGGGCATGGCCCCTCGAGCATTTTTTCAAAGTGGTTCGGAGTGCCCTCCATGGGCTTCTAGCCACCTTTGCGGTTGGCAGTGGCCATGAGCGAGTTGTTGCGCCGTTGCTTCTTATTTTTTCTTTTGGCGGGACGGTTGGAGGCGCCCTCGCCGGCGTCCTCGTCCTGCCTCGCCTTGCCATCGGAGTGGTCAAAGATGACTCCGACCGCCTCCTCTCCTGAGGCATGACTGGTGGCGATGTCCAGGAGTTCCTTGGTAGTCCGCGGGCCCCTACGTCCCAGCTTGTGGACCAGGGATTCGCAGGTTGTCCTAGATAGGAAGGCTCCTATCACGTCGGCGTCGGCGACGTTAGGGAGCTCGTTGCACTGCTGAGAGAAGCGCCGGATGTACCCGTGGAGGGTTTTATTGGCCTTCTGGCGGCAGTTCTTGAGGTCCCATGGGTTTTCGGGGCGTTTGTACGTGCCCTAGAAGTTCCCCACGAAGATCTCCGTCAGATCCGCCCAACTTTGAATAGCGTTGGACAGTAGGTGCTCCAACCATGCTCATGCCAAATCGGCCAAGAACAGTGGGAGATTGTGAATAATGAAATCATCATCACTCGCACCACTGGCCTGACATGCAAACCGATAGTCTTTGAGCCAAAGCCTAGGATTTGTTTCCCTAGAATATTTAGAGATGTTGGTAGGCGGTCGGTACCTTAGGGGGAACGTAGCGTTGAGAATGTGTCGGCCAAAGGCCTGAGGGCCTGGCAGGCCAGGGCTCGGGCTTCGGTCCTCGTCGCTGTCGTAGTGTCCACCACATCGGGGATGGTAGCCATGGTGGGATGCCTCTACTGCGTCGCCGTAGACGCGCCTACAGGCATCGATGGTGCTACGCATGTCGCGGTCGTGGCTGAGACGTTGATGCACCGGGACGGCGGAGGGCTGCTTGCCGCCTGGTGGTGTATTGTGAATGGACACGCCCTTGGTGGGGCGCATCGAGGGCATACGCTAGCTGGTGTCAGGCTCGCGTCGTTGGGACAACCAACTTTCTACCTGCTGCGCCGCCGCACGTTCGAGCAACGTGCGGATTTCTCGGTGGGCACGGTGATCCTTAGACGTCGCGGCCTCCGGTAGGCCGTGCAGCAAGGCGGTTGCTACGGCGATGTTTTGGCTTGCCCGAGCGAAGTGAGGAAGGGTCTCATCATCGGTGAGGATCCTTTGGTGTACGGTGCGGGCCATGGCGCGCGCGCGCGCCCCGTCTTCGCGGCGTTCAATCTCACGATTGATGTCCACGTACTCCCGGATGAGACCTTGCCCGATCTCATCGATCTCCAGCTTGCGGGCCCTCAGCTGCTCCATCCTTAGGCGAGATGGGGCTGCCGTCTCCTCCCTAGACCTACCGCCAGGGTTGCTTGTCGGGGTGGCCTCTTCCCTGGAGATAGTTTCGACGTGCCCCTCGGGGGTCTACGCCATGAAGCATTCCCAGGAAGGGTGGTGGCTCCCCCTGCTAGAGTCCAAGCTAGAGAACGATCCTGGCTCCTCAGTGAGGAGCCCGTGGAGAGTCTCCGTATCATGTTCAATCATCCCCATGAACTCGCTGTCTGTGGGCGGTTGAACCATACGTAGTGCCAGAAGGTGGCCAGCGGTTGCCGCAGCGTTGCGAAGACCGAACGGAAACGCTGTCGGGGCATTCCGTACGGGGTCTTCTAGGGATAGGGTGATGCAGCGCCAGTCCTCCATGGATAACTAGGGTCCAAAGGAGTCGCCTGACTGGCCCTCGAGCTGCTGGTGGCTGAGGCTGACAAAAGATAGGGACTGTGCGACCGTGTGGGCCAGCGCCAGCTCCCCCCAGTGTAACGATGAAATCTAGGTTACTGAAATGCATGTGTGCGCCCAGGACCCAGCTGATTGCGTGGGTGGCCATCTGAGGCTTGATTTGGGACGTGTAGAGTCCCCTACCTAGCATGCCAACTGTCGATGTTTCATACAAGCACCGGCAAGTAGATTTATAGTAATGCACGTTAGGCTCGGATGGTGCGCTAAAGGACACAAGATTTATACTGGTTCGGGCTAAATGTCCCTACGTCCAGTTTATTGCTGCCCATGTTATTAGCACCGAAAATGGTTCATAGTAGGGGGTACAAACGATCGAGAGAGGAACTGGTCCCAAGTCTCTGATGGAAGGGTCGAAAGGAGGCCAAGAGCTTGATAGCAGCTTGACTGTGTGTGTTGTGTGTTGTGCGTTGTGCTGTAAAAAGTCCGTCCCTTGTTGGAGAAAGCGCATCCCCTTTTATAGATAAAGGGGATGGCTTTACAAGTGTGAGGGCTAGGATGCATACTCTACCTAGCCTTGTGGCTCACGTCTACCCAGCCTGGTTACCCATTCTGATGGGTGCGAAAGGATGATAAGCGCCTACAATACTGTCGATGCCTCTGTAGAATGTCAGGATGGTTACAGAGCACTGCCCCTCGTAGGGTATGGACTGTAGTACAGTGGCTTTAACTTATGAGCCTTGCCCAGTCTTGCTCCGCACGCCTTCTGGTTCCTATGAATCTTTGTCGGAGGGACGCAGGGTCGGGGTCCGGTGTAGCGCTGTGGGCAAGGTCTTCCGATCGAAGAGGGCGTCCGGAGGCTGAAGTGTGTGCTCCAATCCGGTGAACCTGAGGGGCCCCTCAGGACCATAACGTGGTGACGGGATATCCATCATTTGTGGAGATCGCAAATCCTTTTCTGGAGCATAGTGGTTGTCGTATATCTTCATCGGGTTCCATGTCCCGAAGCTGAAGGCAGCGCCTACAACTCTACAGGGCGAAGAGCACGCACCTGCAATACTTTTCAGGCTCTGCTATGCCCGGAAGGGTCTAAAGCACCTATCCCGTCGTCCCCTGGCAGTACCTTTCCTGTCGGGGCGTAGGGTATGGTCCTTGAAGCCATGGTTGACCCGAACGTCTTGTCTTGCCCTATACCCATCATCATGAGGGAACGGGGAGAAGTTGTCAGGCAAGACAAAACCTATCTTTAGACATCGAGCGGGGCAAGGTTCGTCCTTGGTCGTCGGGCGAGGCGGAGACCAGTCCTTATCCCTTGGGCGAGACCGAGCCCGCCCCTCGGGGGTCGGGCGAGGCGGAGCTGGCCCAAAGGCGTCGGGCGAGGCGGAGACTAGCCCTTAGCCCTCGGGCGAGGCAGAGCTGTCCCAAAGGCGTCGGGCGAGGCTAAGACCAGCCCTTAGCCCTCGGGTGAGGCGAGGCTGGCCCAAAGGCGTCGGGCGAGGCGGAGACTAGTCCTTAGCCCACGGGCGAGGCGGGGCTGGCCCAAAGGCATTGGGCGAGGCTGAGACTAGCCCTTAGCCCTCGGGTGAGGCGAGGCTGGCCCAAAGGCATCGGGTGAGGCAGAGACTAGCCCTTAGCCCTCAGGCGAGGCGGGGCTAGCCCAAAGGCATCGACCGAGGTGGAACCAAACTCCCATCATTCGGGCAAGGAACGTAGCGGCGCCCTTGTCCGTTTAGAAGTTTTTAACGTTCGATGGTTATTGGTTCCACCTTCTAGGGTACCCCGGTATTAGGTCCCCGACACATAGTTACATAGTTGATATAGGACTCAAGAAATGTAGTGCAGGAGATGGGATCTCACTGGAATACCTTGCTCCCATGCCATCTCATGTCTTAGGCATGAAAGAATTCCTACAGAATCAATGGTCCATGATTGTTACAGTTCTGCAAGGTTCCTTGTAGCATATGGTCCTAAGATCATGCCATGTAGTGATAAGACCACCTAGGAGAAGGTATCTGCACCCAAGGTTCTACCTCCCAAGTATGAGAAAAAGGTGGGTAGGCCTTCAAAGAATAGAAGGAAACTACCAACAGAAATAGAAACTGCTATAGGAAGTAAACTGTCAAAATATGGAGTGGCTATGACATGTAGCTACTGTGGAGACAAAGGCCACAATAAGAAGGGCTGCCAGCTTAGGAAAGCAGGACTGATGCCCAAAAAACAGCCAGAGACCAATGCTGAAGATGAAGAAATAAGACAGTCAGATCAAGGGGAAGCAATGCCAAGTAATATGCATGAAAAAGACATGTATGATTATGCAAGGGCTCAGGTACTTGCAGTGCTACAAATTTGTCTCATTTCACTACCATGCAACAAATTTGTCTCATTTCACTGACATTATTCTGTTGCAGACTATGTACCATTTTGTAGATGGGAGTTAGCCACCATGGTCTCAGATTACAGAAGGAAGTGTAGAGGTAATAGAGACAATGATTTCACATCTGGACCAAGAGGTATGTACAGAACATCATGACTTTTACTATTTTCCTTTGCATTTCACAACCTGACTATAGAATTGTACTAGTACACACAGGTAGCAACATCAAGCATCCAACCTCAACCTCTGCCTGACTCAACCTTCATCATGTCAAACCTGCCTGCTGCAAGACCTATAGCACCATCTACTGCTACCAAGAAAGGAAGAGCCGCAGTAGGAAAGCGCAAGGTGCCTACAAATCCCAAGGAGAAACCTTAGGTTGCAAAGAAGCCAGGGAAGAAGACTACTCCAATAGAAAAAACTTATGTGTGGCCTGATCCAGCTGTTGTCTGTAAATATGTGATGTAGCACCCAAAAAATGTGATGTAACACTTGGATGCTGATATCATTTTGGTACTAGAGTAACTTAGTGGAAGTCAGATTACTAGAGTAACTTAGTGGTGGTGGCACTAGTACACACAGGTGGTGATAGATGCTTTTGATTGACTGGTGGTGATACCAGTTACGCACAGATGACATGCTTTTGGTTCTATAAGATGAAAGTGCTACTGTTGGTAACTTGGTTGCCATGAATGCTGCTTGTGAACTTTTTCAATGCAATGTCAAGCTCAGTTGGTGTCAAATATTTCCTGTGTCCACAATTTCTGTTAAAATTTTGCCTAGGTTCACATTGCCTGTCAAATATTTCTGTCGGCCTCAAAGATTACTGGGTTCACAATTTGTGTCAAATATTTCAAGATAAATGGCATGATACTAACTGCCATTCCATTGCATCATTATGGTTACAAAAGTACATACTAACAATTTACATGATGTCATTGACTACATTAACAGTACTAACACTACATGGTGCCATTCACTTCACTAACAACACTAACAAGATCAGCACTTGAAGTACTAGCATACAAACACACACAAAACACAGAGCTTTCAATGTCACAAGCAGTTCTTCCCTAGGTGCTACTGCTAACACTCCTGACTCCTTCACCATTGGTTCTTCCCTAGGTGCTACCAGCCCAATATCCTTCATCTTAGAAACTACTGCCTCCACTTTGGGAACTCCAGTGCTGTGCTCTCCATCACTTGCCAACAATGGAGCCAACAGTACTTCCCTAGCTAGCACCTTCAGATGCTCCTCATACTCATCTTCCCATTAGAAAAAAGGACAACCCGAATTCCTCTATAGCCAAAATGAAATCAAGATTGAGATGCAGCTCACAGGCAACCAAGAATCAAACTTTCCAAACCCTAACTTACCTTATGGAAGGGGCAACAGTAAAAAACTTGCCCTCGGCTGTGCTCCTGCGTTGAAACCCGCCACACCACCCTTCGCCGGCTGCAATTCAAGCATATGATGAGAGGGAGGTCAAGGTTGCGCCGATTCGGGACCAAGCCGATCCACTGTTGCGCCATGGAGGAGATCGACAGAGTGGAGGGTGTAGGCAAGGACAGAGAGAATGAGGGGAGCAGGGGAGCCCGAGAGAGACAGTGACTGAGAGAGAGCGAAGGAGGATGCGGCGGGAGCTTTCTACATATTGGCAAAGAGGATGCAGGCTGGCTGGGTGCATCACGCGCCGCTCACGTGACACAGCTGGGAGGTTCAGTCCACCCTGGACACGCCACATCAGCATAAACCTGCTTATTTGGCAACATGGACCTAGAGTGAACCAAAACTCAAGATTACTATGTCACAAATGCATTTTCCAAGTTTATGGACCTATCTGGCACCCCAAAACAAATTTGTGGACCTAAAGTGCATTTAACTCGATATTATATTAGATAGAAACTTCTTGCTGGTTTGGATATGATGGTATTACAAGAGCCATTTTAGCACATACTCTTGAATATTTACAGCATTCGTATTTCCAAATAAGTTGATTATGAAAATAGATTCAATAATCTGTCTAATGATATTAATTATATAAATATCAATATTTTATATATATATATTTAGTTAAAGTTAAAATTATTTGATTCTTTGAAAAACAAAAACGACACTTATTTTAGGATAGAGGAAGTAGTTCCTTATCTACGCACAGGAACCTGAGCCTGATGAAAGGAAGGATATCAATATATATTTAAAAATTACAGTTACTGTACGTCCTTATGAACATAAAGTAGTGACTAACATCAGGCAAGCTAAAAGTTTGTCCATGGTCAAAGAGGCGGCAATACCAAAACATGTACAAAACTATGTTGTTTGGTTCATAGCCCTACTAAAATTTGGCTAATGCCCCCATAAAAAAAATGGTGAAGAGCATCTTCAAGAGACTCTTTATATTCTTTCTCATTTACAGGAATAAAGATTTTAATTAAAAAATCCTCCAACAACCTATTCAATTGGATATCCAAATATAGATATCCTTTATTATGGATTTCTCGCTAGCTAAAGATGAAAGATGGCTTTGTACACTACGCACAAGATATAGAAAACCTATTGGAGAATACAACGATATAGAAAAGGATTTTTACTCAAATTACTCTTTAAATGATGATTTAAAGAATAAATTTTAAAAAGGCTCTTAGAGATGGTAAAAATATCGTTTGCATGAAAGCCATCCATGCCAAATTTTCTAACAACTATGAATATGACGTGTAGGGTCTATGTGTCGTCGTTATTTTTTCTTCTTCTAAATATAGACATGTGTGATTTTGTTTTGTAGACCAAATCATAAGGAATACAATGGTTAAAAAAATTAAAAAATTGAATATTGGTTTAGTAGATATTTGCATTTAAGTTTTATATTCCAAAAATCCCGACGCGCGTGCAATCAATAGCAACTGGAAACCTCGTTTTGAGCGCATGGGCATGCTTTGTAGCCGGCTAACATCCTGTTCGTTTGATCGTTCCTGTGGTTTTAAGCTGCCTGATACTGTTTTATTTTGAGAGAAAAACATTATATCTTAATTAATAAGCATGACTGATACGATCAAACGAATATGGTGTAAATTGCGTGCTTGCCAGCTTGATTGCGCCGAGCCTGGTAAAGGAGGAGCCGAGCGTCCGATCGTCGCATGCGTCGGATACATTGGGTGTGACTCCCTATGCAGCAGATGTGGACTACAGACGCGATGTAGCGATTTTTTTCCCCCGCTGTTGGGCTTTTTTTGCGGAAATGTAGCTGGCGCGCCAAATTTTATTGGAATATACGATCTTATTAATACACATGATCTAATGAATAAAGTAGCCTTAAAGTGTACATCTTTGAAATTTTGACTCCGTTCGCTGATCTAAAACTTGGCTGAAATTGGCTGAAAAACACTGTTCTGGCTGAATTGTTATGAGAGAAAAATACTGTTCCGGCTAAAAAAAGAAGTCGAACAAACCAAATATGAGGTAAGCCAAACATGACCAAAGTCTATTGATCTCAGTGCATAATCTTGGCTACTACCAACATACGTATTGGCTACTATAGACTAGCCATTCAAATGTAAAAGCAATGAATCTTAAATAAGTGCACTAAGATCACATTCGTTTGATTCATTTGTCAGTTGTCGCTACTCGTGAATCTAGCTTAAGAATCCAATCTGATTTTCATTTTGTATAGAAAAGAGCATAGACATCAAATTCTGTGAAGCGATTTTTATCTGATTATGTGAAGTGATTTTCTAAAATAAACTACTTATAGGACAAGGAACTAGAAAAGGTAGCTTGTGCTAATTCACCCCACGCATAGAATCACTATATACATACTACCTCCATTCCAAATTATAAGTCATTTCTACTTTCTTAGAGAGTGAAAGCATCTTAAGTTTAACCAAATTTATAGAGAGAATTACAAAGATTTATGACATCATATAGGTATACTATGAAAATATATTTAATGAAGTATCTAATGATACTTATTTGATATCATAATTTTTTTACTATTTTATTATATAAATTTGCTCAAACTTGAGATGCTTTGACTCTCCAAAAAAGTTGGAGTAATTTATAATTTGGGATGGAAGGAGTAAAGTTTATCCTAGATAATCATAAAAAATATTTTTATCACTTTTTAGGGAATTATAATTTCTTTTTTTTTTTGAGCGGAAGGGAATTATAATTTCTGAGACGTTCGCTGGTCTGGTTTCCAGACCAGCCGGCTGGTTCCTCCTCACAGCGGCACTATTCATCAACCAGCCGCTACAGTATTTCTCTCTCACACAACCCGTCGCTACAGTGTTTTGGCTTCTTTTTTTCAGAGCGAACGGGGCATAATCTGAAACAGAAGAAGCTCTTTCAAACAGCCCAGTAAACCATAAGCCCAGCCCAGCCCAGCGCACGAGCTTTACAAAGCACCACGGACACGCTCCTCCTGTTTCCTGTAGGCTGTAGCCCGCTCCCCGCTCACACCGAAATTTGAAATCCTCCGAGTCCCCTCCTTCCACCGCCAGCGAACGAAGCAACCGCCGCCGCGCCATGGAGAAGATCTCCGTCGCCGTCCGCTTCCGCCCTCCCAACCCGGAGGCCGCCGACCCCTCCCCGGCCGGCGCCGGCGGGGGCGGCTACCGCGAGTGGCGTATCGACGACACCCGCGTTTCCCTCCTTCACCGCGCCGCCGGCCCCGTCCCCGTCCCCGGTGCCTCCTTTGCCTTCGGTACGGATCCCCCTCTTCTTACGACCTCCCTCTCCTTACTCTCGCCCTCGACCCCTAAACCCGCCCGCTCGTGCCTCCTTCCTTGGGCTGCTTGGTCGGTTGGCTCCGCAGACCACGTGTTCGACGGTGCGGCGACCAACGAGCGGATCTACGGCGCGCTCGTCCGGGAACTCATCGGCGCCGTCGTCGGCGGGTTCAACGGCACCGCCTTCGCCTACGGCCAGACCAGCAGCGGGAAGACGTTCACCATGAACGGCTCCGAAGCCGACCCCGGTATCATTCCCCACGCCGTCCGCGATGTCTTCGACACCGTGCGCCAGGTGGGTTGGTTGGTCGATTAACTGCTCCCTGAACAAGACGGTGTGATTGTTAGATTGATTGCTGCGATCGTTTCTGATGCACGTGAGTGATTTGTTGGGTTTGGTTCTGCCTGGGTCAGGCCGACGACCGCGAGTTCCTCATCCGGGTGTCCTACATGGAGATCTACAACGAGGAGATCAACGATCTCTTGACAATTGAGGGCCAAAAGCTGCGGATTCATGAGAGCTTAGAGGTAAGTGCTCATTTGGATATTTTATCTCTGATTTCTGGACAGGTTTTTGTAATAATGAAAATTTATTGTTGCCTATAGCGTGGAGTGTATGTGGCCGGTTTGCGGGAGGAGATTGTGAACAGCGCAGAGCAAGTGCTTGAGCTCCTCCAGCTTGGAGAAGGCACATTTCTGTCCCTATGGTTTATTTTTCACCATATGCGAAACATGTGTAACCGTTTGTTACTATTTCTTTTTGTTTTTAGCGAATAGGCATTTTGGAGAGACCAACATGAATGTGCGGAGCAGTCGGTCACACACTATTTTCAGAATGGTATAGAATTCTGAATTCCAAAATAGTTCTGTAATATAGCCGATCCAAGACTATTTTCTGTAGCTGAATGGAAGCGATAACTAAATCAAGAATGTTCTGTTTATATTGGCAGGTAATTGAAAGCAGCGGTAAGGACCAGACAGACTCTGGGGATGCTATTCGCGTATCTGTTTTGGTATGTACTGGTCACTCTATACTCAGGTATCATGTATGTAGTTATAGTAAATGTGTAGAAAATATTGTGATTTACACTTTTTTTTCATCTAGAATTTGGTGGACCTTGCTGGGTCAGAAAGAATCATGAAGACAGGGGCAGAAGGGGTACGTTTAAATGAGGGGAAGTATATTAACAAGAGCTTGATGATTCTTGGAAATGTCATCAATAAGTTGAGTGAGAACGGAAAACAAAGGTACCTCTATAGAGTATTGCACAAGTTTCTTCCTCATGTGTTTCCCAAATCTATGACTTCCTTTAGGTGATGTTGGTGCAGAAAGTGGCTAACTAGTGAATATTTGTAGTTTTGCAGTCCGTTTTGATCGGAAGCGGCCGAGCGCTCAATGACACAGGATTTATACTGGTTCGGGCAACGTGCCCTACGTCCAGTTAGGGTCGGTCGGTGACTTTATTCCTGAGCCTAGACGCTCGAAGCCGTAGCCGGATGTCGCCTATCCCGTTGACGCGAGTTCGGAGTCGCGGTCCCTTGGCATTTAAGCCCCCGAGCCCTGTCGGGCCTTCGTGGGGGTTGTGAGTTGTTTTTGCGCTTCCCCATTCGGTTCCTCACAACCGTAGGGGCTGAGTTTCGTCGCCTGTCCCGATCGCTCGGGCTCGAAGACTAGCTCGGTGAGCTCGCTAACGGGTGCGATCGAGTGGAATCCGGGTTCGTCGTTCATGACGGGGTCCGCATAGCTCTCTTGTGGCATTCCACTACTCCTTTACCTGCTACCCGGCAGATGCCTAGGTCGTTCCGTAGAGCGACCCGGGTGGCCTGATGGCCTCCCCTCGATGGGGATTCTGTGGGTCTGGCGAGAGGTTCAGGATCGAATGAGAATGTTGAGATGACTCGGTCTGCCAGACCGGGCGAAGGCCGCACGGTGCTCATCTACGGTTTTCTCCCCTGGCTTTGTTTGGTTGTTCATGTCGACTGAGGCAAGCCACCGCTTCGTGGCGCAACATGGAGCGTTCTAGTGCATTTCGCTGCACGTGCGATGCTTAGTTCCCGAGCCCCCGGGCGGTTCATGCCCTAATCGTCCGGGGGGTTCAGGCGTATGGAATGAAATGCGCGTATGGATATATGAATGTTTTAAATTGAAATAGGGGGGCTTTGATAGTGTTTTACCTTGAAGACTTGAGAGACAGGGTTCGTCGGGCTTCAGTCGGGAACGTCCGTCCGGGACCTACGCTCGTCAATCGTGGGTTAGCCCTCGTGTGAACAGTTTTGTATTTAATGAACATATGCTTACCTTGATGACCTGAGAGACGGGGTTCGGAGAGCTTCAGTAGGAAATGTCCGACCGGGACCCGTGCTCGTCATTCGAGACGGAGTCGGGATGGCCCGCATGGGGCGCCCCTTCGCTTCCTACCTGTATTTCAGGTGCTTATCCTGAGTGAATCGATCGACTCAGGAGGCTGGTTGATCTATCCTGGGTGACTCGATCGACTCAGGGAGGTCTGGTTGTCTCTCGGCGGAGATTTCGTGTGGTGGTGCCTGCACGATTGGAGCGACGGAGTTTGAAGAGCTCTAGTCGGAAACGTCCGACCGGTACCTGTGCTTGTCAATCGTGGGTTAACCCTTGTGTGAACTGTTTGTACTAATGAACACATGCTCATCTTGGCGACCTGAGAGACGGGGTTCGAAGAGCTCTAGGCGGAAAAGTTCGACTGGGACCTGTATCTCAGGTGTTTATCCTGAGTGAACCGATCGACTCAGGAGGCCGGTTGATCTCTCCCGGCGGAGATTTCGCTGTTGGATCTCTCTAGGTCTGGCCTAGGGAGACGGGGAGTCGTCCGCGTGCGGTGGTGCTTCGGTTTTCGTGCCCAGCGCACGGTAGTGGTTGATCGTGTGGTAGTGGTGGGCCATGGCCAGGCCATGTCCCGTCTGATCAGGAGCCGTTCCATCGAGCAGGGCACGTCTTATCTGCATTAAATGAAAGAAAGAGAAAAAATCTTGCCCCGTCGTTCCGGCTTCCCTGATCGGTGCGTCCCTCTGTAACCGCCGCTCCCTTTTCCTTAAGTAGGAGAGGGGAGAAGGTTTTCGTTCCGCTCTCTTGCCTGTTCTTCGTCTGCCGCCGCCTTCTCTCCTCTTTGCCGTGAGCGTTTCTGAGAGCTGCGGAGGTTTATAGGAAAGAAGGGGAGAGAGCAAGAGAGAAGAGAGGTACTCATAAAATGTCGGACTGGAGGCCGTCCACCGTGAGGGCGTCGGTGCTGGAGGCGTTCGTCGCGAAGGGGTTCCTACCGCCGCATGAGGTGGCGCACTGGAGGGTCCCTGGGAAGTAGGAGTTCCCGCAACCTCGTCCCGATGAGGTGGTGTCTTTCCTTCCCTTCCACGAGCGTGGATTAGGATGTCCCGGGGGCTATATCCATTTGCTGGTAGCTATTGACAAGTTCTCCAAGTGGATCGAGGCTCGTCCGATCACTCGAATCAAATCCGAGCAAGCGGTGCTGTTCTTCACTGATATCATCCACAGGTTTGGGGTTCTAAACACCATCATCACTGACAATGGGACATAATTCACCGGCCACAAGTTCCTGACGTTCTGCGATGACCACCACATCCGTGTGGCCTAGTCGGCCGTAGGATACCTTAGGACAAACGACCAAGTAGAACGTGCCAACGATATGATCCTACAGGGTCTCAAGCCAAGAATATACACCCGGTTGAAGAAATTTGGCAAGAAATGGCTTGCCGAACTCCCGTCGGTCATCTGGAGCCTGAGGAACACTCCGAGCCAAGCCACGGGGTTCACACCGTTCTTCCTGGTCTATGGAGCCGAGGCTATCCTCCCCACTGACTTGGAGTACGGTTCCCCGAGGCTACAGGCCTACAACGAGCAAAGCAACCGCACTGCCCGCGAGGACGCCCTCGACCAACTGGAGGAAGCCCGAGACGTTGCGCTGCTACACTCGGCCAAGTACCAACAAGCCCTACGACGCTATCAAGCCCGGCGCATTTGAAGCCGAGACCTGAAAGTGGGCGACCTGGTGCTGAGACTGAGGCAGAGCAATAAGGGCCGCCACAAGCTGACTCGCCTTGGGAAGGGCCATACATCGTCGCCCAAGTGCTAAAGCCCGGGACCTATAAGCTAGCCTACGAGAAGGGCGAAATTCTCACCAATGCTTGGAACATAGAACAGCTACGTCGTTTCTACCCTTAAACTCCCAAACATTGTATACATTATTTCTCGAAATACAATAAAAAAGCGTTCTTTAGTTGTTCTAATTTTTCGAGAACCCCCCGAGCCCATCGAGGGGGGATCGACGTTACGATAACGCTATAAGGGCGACTTGGCTCTGCCTCTGCAGAACCGAGCCTCCCTCGGGGGCTAGAAGAGGGGACCCCCCTAAGTCCTAGTCATCGTTTTTAGTCGTTTTTCAAAAAAAATTTCTACGCCAAACTCTCTCGCGTACTCTGACAAATCGATTGTAAAAAATCTAAGGACCGAAAGTCTGTCTCAGGGCCAAAAGGCCGGCCGAGCCGCGAGACGGCCTACGCCTCTGGGCTACGGCAACTCCCTCATCACCTTTTGCCCGAAGGGTAGCTTAGGCTTCGAGGAAGTTTTTTGCAAAAGATATGTTCAGATATGTTCAAAGACAAGACAGAGGGTAGAGGCTTGGAAATACAATAAAAAACGATTAAAAAGCATATACACACAAGTACTTTGAAAGGCCTCGATGGCCACAAGCGTCATGGTACGATGATGTAAGTCCTAATCTATTTACATGGCCCCTTTGGCCCAGGTCAAAACTCAGGGTCGCCAGCGTCGGCGGTCGGCGTAGGAGGAACCACCTCTTTTTCGAACAACCTGGCCAGTGCCGTGCCAGGGGCCTCAGCCGCCTCCACCATATTCATGACCTCCTCCTCGGCCTTCTCGTCATTCTCAGCCACGACGTAACCGTCGCTGACGGCCTCGAGGTCAATGCCGGCGTAGTGCGAGGAGACGACGACCAGGGCGCGCTTGACGCCCGTATGCAGCGCCCCCCGGAGCCGCTCGTGGACTCGACCGCTCAACGCGATCAAGCGGCTCCCGAGGGAGCTGCCCGAATCGACCCCCCGACCTCCATGGCCTCGCAGGCGGTACGGGCGGCGCTCCGCAGCGCGTTGTGCTCCTGGATCTCGGCCTCGAGCACCGCATGCACTGCGACGGAGGTCTCAGCTGCCTGGGAGGCCTCCCTCTTCAATCCTGCGCCAAGACAAGCGGGATGGGGTTAAGCACGAAAGAAAACAAGCCGAACAGGGGCGCAAGCCTATGAGACTCATCCTCGGCTTTCTCCCTCCTGTTTTGGACCTCGACCCGAGAGGCCTCGGCCGCCCTGGAAGCCTCCCTCTCCAGCTCTGCGTCACATCGGGGAGTTGGGGGTCGAACACAAGAAAAAGAAATATAACAAGGGGCGGTTTCTGAACAGGACTCACCCTTGGCCTTTTCCTTCCAGGCTAAGGCCTCGACCTGGGAGGCCTCAGCCACCTTGACAGCCTCCGCCAGGGCACCTTTCGTCAGCAGGTGCGCGCCCTGCTCCGCCTCCAGCTGCTCGGCGACGGCCTTGGCAGAGGCCGCCTCTTGTTCGGCCCGGGACTTGAAGGTGTCCCGCTCGTCGGCACCCGGGTCAGCTCCTCCAGCTCCAGGATCCGCGCCGCCAAAGGGGCGGCCTGCTCCCGAGCCGTGGCCGCCTCGGCCTTCATGTCAGCACAGCGAAGGCGGAGGTCCTTCACCTCCGCGCTCCGCGCCGACAGAAGCTCATTAGCATTGGCGAGCTGGTCCTTCTGCAGTCGGAGCTGGTCCCAGATGTCCCTCTCCCGCCGGAGGAACATCGACTTCTCAAAGGACCGGGCCTCGAGCTCCTGGATAGGCAGAACAAACGTCAAGCACTGCGAGAAAACTCAGGAAAAAAATGACACAGCACGAGAAAAGAAAGCGCGTACCTGGGCAACGCCGGGCAGGTTGTCAGCCACGATGGACAGCGCTGTCCGCAGCGATCGCTCCGCCAGCCGGCGGAATTGCTCGAGGGAGCCCTAGTGCCTCCCCTCGTCTACGTCCTCGACGGCGAATAGAGGTTCCCCCTCAGGATCGTCCCGGCTCCGCCACAAGACACGCGGGCTATCTCACCCGCGGGGCTCGGGTCGTACCCGGACGAGGGCCGAGCTCCCCTTGCTAGAAGTCAGAGCTGGCTGCTCCGCGGTGCTGGCCGCCTCGGCGTCCGCCACCTCCTTCTCCCGGGAAGTATCGTCGGAGGAGATTGAATGAACCTCCTCCTCCTGGGCGCTCTCCTGCGACGGCGGTGGGTCTTGGACTGGGGGTGGTACCGAAGCTTGCCCCGCCTCCGTCTCCGCATCCTAGGCCGCCGGCTCCGCAGCGCCCAAGCCGGTCTCCGCCACCTCGGCCTCGGTGGTCCCGGGAGCTCCAGCCTTCGCCACCTCGGCCTCGGTGGTCCTGGGAGCCTCGGCGTCCGCCACCTCGGCTTCGGAAGCCCCGGCCTCCGCCGCCTCGGCCTCGGAGGTCCTAGGGGCCTCGGGCTCGCCCTCGGTGGCCTCAGCGATTGAAGGCGCCTCGGCTTCACCTGACTCGAGGGCCCCGGCCTCGCGGGGCGTAGGCGCCTCCTCCCCCGCCTGCTTCGTGGCCGCCTCGGTAGCCTCTCCTTGGGCGACCGGCTCCTTCGGGTCGGCCCTGGCCGACGCCGCGCCACGTTGCATAGAGGCCTGCGCGTCCACCACCCATCGGGCGGTGGACCTTGTGCTCACGTTAAGCGCCTTAAGTGGCGCTAGGGCGGGCGCTTCCGCCTGACGCTTCCGGCTGAAGACAAAACACTCACGAGGTCAGCATACGACCAAAGAACGAGTGGGAGATGCTGCAAACTCCACTGACAAAACACTTACCTCGAAATGGGAAGCAATAGCTTCCGTACCGCGTCCCTCGTCCTCGGCAATGGCGGTGGCGGCGGCAGTGGCACGGCCCCCCGTGTCCGCCGGTACCGGCCGGCCCTCGTCGGACTCCAACGACCCCTCGGCCCTCTGTGGAGGCGGTTGAGTCGCCCCCGCCGTCGCCCGCTCCACCTCCGCCGTCGAGCACATCGGGCTGACAGCGCGCTTCCCCGACGCCCGTGTCTTGGGCGTGTCGGCCTCGGCCCCGCGGCGGGCGATCGCCAGCCTCGAGGCGCCCTCACCTCCTCCTGGAGACGCTAGGCCGCTCGCCGACGCCCCGGGCGCCGTCTCCCTGACGTTAGGGAGGTGGTCCAGGGGACCCCGCCCCGCCTCGCTCTCGTCGTCATTGCTCGAAAAATCCATCGACGACGATGACGGAGACGGCTCCTTGAAAGCTCTAGTTTGGTTTTGGTGAATTGATGAAACTCTAAGTGCTAACCTAGTTTATCAAGTGCTCATGACATAGATAGCACACTTTAAGTAGAAGAAGCTAATGAAGATCACAGCATGACAATGGTGATGGCATGGCGATGATCAAGGGCTTAAACTTGAAATGAAGAAAGAAAAACAAAAAGCTCAAGGCAAAGGTATAAACCATAGGAGCTATTTTGTTTTAGTGATCAAGACACTTAGAGAGTGTGATCACATTTAGGTTTAATAGCCGTACTATTAAGATGGGTGAAACTCGTATCAGAATGCGGTTATCAAAATGCCACTAGATGCTCTAACTCATTGCATATGCATTTAGGATCTAGTGGAGTGCTAACACCCTTGATAACATTTGTGATAATATGCTAACGCATGTGCACAAGGTGTTTGCAGGGTTGAAAATATGCCACTAGATGCTCTAATTCATTGCATATGCATGTGCACATTTGTGAAAATATGCTAACGCATGTGCACAAGGCGATTTTGGAAAAATAAAATGTCTATTTTTTATTGCGTCGGATGCAAAATTCTTGGTGGTTGGCACATTTGAGCAAGGGTGAAGAAGTTAGAGTTGAAATAGAGTTGGTCGAAATGATGCTGGCGTCGGTCTACTGACCGGACGCTGGGTCACTCAGCGATCGAACGCTGAAAGGCTGCGTTCGGTCGAGCTGTCAGACGGCACAGTGGGTAGGGTTGAGCACCGGACGCTGGTCTACGTCCGGTCGAAAAAACATGCCTCGGGGAGCTTACTGGAAACGACCGGATGCTGGGGCTTCAGCGTCCGGTCAGTTTTGACCGGAGCGTCCGGTCAGCTTCGTAGCCATTGGAATCTGACGAACAGCGTTTGAAGCTGGTGACGCGTGGCGTCCATCGGGCGACCGGACGCTGAGGGCCAGCGTCCGGTCAGTATGACCGGAGCGTCCGGTCAGAGCGCGTTTTGCCCAGTGAAGGGGTATAACGGCTCTATTTGATGGGGGCTCTATTTATAGCCCCATGGCCGGCTCAAGGGATAACACTTGCACATTTTCATTGACATAGCAACCTTGTGAGCCTAGCCAAAGGACTCCCACTCATCTACATCATTGATTCATCATCATAGTGAAATTGGGAGTGATCCAAGTGCATTGCTTGAGTGATTGCATCTAGAGGCACTTAGTGATCGTGTTTCGCTGCGGATTTCGCTTGTTACTCTTGGTGGTTGCCGCCACCTAGACGGCTTGAAGCTGCGAGAATCGTCGATCGGAAGTGGTGATTGTCTCCGGCTCCGATCGTGGTGATTGTGAGGGGTTCTTGACCTTTTCCCGGCGGAGCGCCAAAAGGTACTCTAGTGGATTGCTCGTGGCTTGTGTGAACCTCATCTTGTGTTGGTTGTGCGGCACCCTATTGAGGGTTTTGCGTATGAAGCCAATTAGCGTGTGAACCTCCAAGTGAGTAAATTGCCACAACGAGGACTAGCTTGCCGGCAAGCAAGTGAACCTCGGTAAAAATCATTGTGTTCATCATTGATTCCGAGGTGATTGATCATCATTGTTATTCATCTTCGTGATTGATTGGTTCATTCATCTACACGGCGGTATAACCCTCTTGACCACTCTCTTTACTTTACCGCAAATTAGTTGACAAGCTCTTTAGTGTAGCTAGTTGTGAGAGCTTGCATGCTTGGTTGGTGTGGCTCTTTAGTTAGCCTTTGAGAGCACACTAACATAGGGTAGTGTCATTGCTCTTGTGTAAATTAACACTATCTAAACTAGAATTGTGGTAGGTGGCTTACATTTTAAGTAGGCTAGCGCAACACTCGCTTCGCCTCATAATTGTCTAACCATTTGGTTAAGTGTTGTTGTAGAAATTTTTATTAGGCTATTCACCCCCCTCTAGCCATTAGGACCTTTCACTCCTTCGGGAGACCGTCGCGCCCCTGTTGCCGGCGACGTTTCTCCAGCTCGTCGCGCTCGAGGCTCTTCCTCTTGCGCCTTGCCTCGTCGGCGTCCTTCCGCTCCTTGTACGCCTCGGCGTGCCCCCATATCTCCGCTCGCCGCTCTGCGTCCTCGGGAACGGGCGGCGGGGAGGCTCGCACATCCCTCATCCCCTGCAGGAACAACAAACGCAAATAAGGGAACAGATTGAAAACGTAAGGAGCAAGGAGGCCTCGGGGGCTGTAGCGACGCGTGACTCACCAGAGAGATGTACCCCCACGACGGGCGCATCGGGAACGGGGTCAGATCACTGCTCCTCTGCTGCCCCTCCGCCGTCTCTCTCACCCGACGCAGAATCTCTTCGTCGTAAAGGGCGACGGCGGACAACTGGATGCCGTCGATCGGCTCACCCTGTGTCATCTTGAACAGGCGTTGCCGTCGAGCCATCAGGACGCCGTAAGGCCGCGGCTACAGGTTGGACTGATCAGCCAACGGGACGCCGTACCTCCACCTCTCTGGCTGGCTCTCCATGACCCGCCCGGTACAGGGGGGAAGCTCGCCGTCATCATTGCGGAGGTAGAACCAGCTGTTGTACCAGCGGCGGTTGGACGACGCGAGCTGGGCCGGCATGTAGAAGGGCTGCTGGTCTTGGCGCACTGGGAGAGTGCAGTCGCCGGCCCTCAACGCCTTCCGCGTGCCCATCGTGCCCGCCGGCTTGGTGGTGAGCCCCGCCCGAAAGAAGTGGAGCCACAACTCCCAGTGGGGGGCAATGCCCAGGTACCCCTCGCAGACGGCGACGAAGATCGCCGCCTGCGCGATGGAGTTGGGGTTGAAGTTGTGGAGCTCCACGCCGTAGTAATGCGGGAGCGCCCGCATGAACCGGTCCGCCGGCAAGCCGAGGCCGCGCTCGTGGAAGGCCACAAAGCTCACGATGTAGCCATCGCGTGGCCTCGGCTCCAGCTCGTCCCCCGGAGCAATCCACTCCGGTCTGTTGGGGTCGGTGACCGGACGGAGGAGACCGTCGTCGACGAGCGACTGCAGCGTCGCCTCGGACACGTCGGACGGACCCCAAGGATCCGCCTGGAGGACAATAGCGCCGCCGGCCATGGGTGCGGTGGAGAATGTGGCTACGACGGTAAGGCGTGCTCTCGCTATCTCTCTCTCTCTCCTTTCCTCCCCCTTCTCCCTTCTTCTCCCTGGCGCTCTCTTCCTCTGTTCTTAGCAACCGCTCGAGGGCAGTAAGGGCGAACCCAGGCGAAAAAGGTAAGGAGGGGCAGGGCGCGGCTCGTCACGTATTTATGAGGGAGGAAAGAGGGCAAAACGGGCGGGCGACGAAACCGGGAAAGTTTCCCTCAGATCTAGCGTAGTTAATCCGGATCCGACCAAACCGCCCACGCGCCCACCTTTTTCTTATTAACCGCGCGCACACAGTAACGTCCCATCCGCAGACGTCGCGTCGCATTCGACCACAGCGACGGCAGGCGCCGTTCCGTCTCCTCGAGGAACCGCCTCAAAAGGCACACCCGCCGTCGTCAGCCGATGAGAAGGGAATATCCCCCACCGATTCTTTTTAGACTAAGGAACTAGGCACCGAGCCCGTTACGGTCTAGGGGTTCGAAGGCTGGGCCCCCGAGGGTCTCGACAGCCGCCCCAGGACAAACAGAGTCAGGGATGAATATGGGCGAGCCCGTACATGGCCGAGGCCTAAGCAAGCAATTGCTTGGTATGCCCTAAGTCGTGTCCGAGACCGGCAGGGAGGTCTCTGAATGGGATCCCACCGTAGGGAGGCACCGAGCCCTCGGGGCCAATCGAACGGTCCTGGGACCCACTAGAGAAGCCCTCTGATACTTTTGGAGTGCGTCTCTGGACCGCTAGCCGACCCCTATCGAATGGGGCACGGGCCTCCACTCGGACTTACCCGGTAACAGCTCATTGGAGGTGTCACTGCTCGTCCACTGAGGGTAGCCTGACATACTCCACCTCTCCTTTCGAATGAAAAGGATATGTGAGGGCCGCACAAAAAAGACAGAGAAACTCTTGATCGCCCTCTTCCTCTAAGCAGAGGCTTGGGGGCTCTTCCTACAACCAAGCCGAGGCCCAGCGACCCGAACTCGCACTTGGAGGCTCGGCAAACGCGATAAAACTCCTCACTCAACATGAAAAAAGCCCCTGGAGAAATAAATCCACTCCTCCAGGACCTCAGGGGCTACACACCCGGCGGGTGCGCTCGCGCGCACCCACCGAAGACTCGAGTATGAAACACCATCCCGTCAGGAGCTGCCGCGAGCCAAGTCTCGTCAAAAGCTCTGGGAGAGCGCCCACACTCTTCCCGAGGCGCGGGGGTTACTGTCGGGTACCATAAAAAGGGGTCCCCTAAGCAAGAACCGAAAAAATCGCTTAGACCTTGTAAATATCGAAGCTAACAGACAACCATCGACGAACCCCCAACTTATCCGAGGCCCGGCTGGACCATCCGGCCCACCTCGAACAATATCCGAGCTCACCCGAAGCGGGCTCGGCCAAGAACGAAACCACGAGGCCTTGGACGAGGTACCGGTTTTTCGACTCGCCCGAGGCCCTGCGCCACAAGGCCTCGGACGAGGTATCGATTCTCCGACTCGCCCGAGGCCTCGCGCCACGAGGCCTCGGACGAGCATCCAGTTACCGACTCGCTCGAGCCCGGCTCGGCATCAACCCTGTCACCGCCGCCTTGACCGACTTCTCTGACGGGACGTCACATCCAACTAACGCGTCCAACCACTCCCGCGACGTCAGCTGAACGACGGCACGATACAGCGGAGTGGCCGACGAGACGGGAGCCACAACGACGCCATGCTGTCCGGGACAGGACGGGGCAGGGGTTACAGGCCGCTGTGCTCGGCACTGTGCTGCCTAACCCCTGCTCCAAGGACAGCGCGGCGTGAAAAGTCAAGTCCGGGTCCCTATAGCCTCGGAATCAACGTACAAGACCAACTGCACCCTCCGAGCCTCGGCTATCCACTTCCGGGCTCCTGTAGCCTCGGGACTCGCGCCCGCCGAGCCCCCCACAATGGTTCAGCCTCTGCACCAACTGGGCCTCGGCTCTCTACGTTGTCAGCACTCTAGGACCGGCACGTCGTCTGCAGTACGCGCCATGCCCTGCGTCAAGCTGCAGGAGCTCCCACGTCGTGCAAAGGGCCGAGCTCCTGTAGCCTCGGAATCAGCGCACCCGCGCCGTCGCATCTACCCAGCCTCGGCTCTCCGCGCCGGTCAAACATACAGTGACCAGCACGCCTCCAACAGAAGAAGGCGCGCATGCCACAACAGGAGCTCCCACGTCGCACAGGATCAGGCGTGACCGGCGCGTCGCTCCAGTGAACCGAGGACAAGACCGCTTCACCGACCATGCCGCCACAGTGACGAGCTGCAGGGTTCAGACATACCGCCTCTGCTCACAAAACGCCACGTAGCAAATACATGTACCGCCCCTGTGCCTCCCTTCGACTATAAAAGGGAGTGACTAGAGCCGCTTCTAAGGAGATCAGACTCACAGGTGCAAGCAACGCACAATGCTTTGTAACACATACGTTCCCTCACTGCAAGAGATCGACATCTCAAGCAACCCACGCCACTCTACGCAGAGACTTGGGACTAGCTCCCTCTCTCGCTCAGCTTGTAAGCCCCTACTACAAGCATCTCGGTGCAAGGAATACAAGATCGCTCTCTCAGACTGGACGTAGGGCACCTATTGCCTGAACCAGTATAAACCTTGTGTCTCTTTGCATCACCATCCGGGATTAGGGGCACGCAGTACACTTTCACTAGTCGGTTGAGGACCCGCCGGACCAAAACACCGATATGCCCCTACAATACTTTGTGTCAGGGTGGCTGCAGAGCACTGTTTCGTGCAGGGTATGGTCCCTGGTACAGTGGTTTTGACTTTGTGAGCCATGCCTTGCCTTTCTCCACACGTCTTCTGGTTCCTTCCGAACGGGGAGCCCTCGGTCGGATGACTCCAGTCGGCTCTTAGTGCGTCGGTTGGAGAAGAGCGGTGAGCGGGCTTCCCATGAGCCCCGGTCGCGGGGTCGGAGTCGCGGGGTCGGAGAAGTTGATGAGCGGGCGCCTTTTCTTAAGGGTAGACGTTTCGGTCGACGACTGGACTTCCCTTACGGCCCGTTGTGTTTTAGTTTTTTGGGCCGGCCCATGAAATATGCGTTGTTTTCCTTGGCCGAGCCCGGGCGTGGAAGCCGGTCCTCGAGGGACCCCGGGTTTATGAACCCGACAGGTGGAGTGTGCTAAATTTGATGGAAAATCAATCTAGAGATGTATATGTTAGATGACAGTATGACACAGGATAGCTGGCCCAATGGGCTGCTCGGCTGATGTCCCTATGGGCCATGCGCCCGGTTGTAATTAGGATGGTTATGATTGATTCGTTATAGGCAAGGACTACCATTAAGTGTTCTGTTTCTATAAGCCAAACCCTAGGTCATTCTTGACTATATTTGTGTAACCTTTCATCCACCATAATTAATCCATTAATTCTGTGCCATAAGCCATATTCTCGCTTAAAATATACTTGTTTATATATTGTTTTTAATTGATCCTATTACTGCCTTAGGGTCTCTTAAGATCAATACCGAGTCCACTTTCTGTCAACAGCTCATGTGTTAGGATGATTTTGTTAGTGTATTAAACTCAAATTCATTATCCGAACTCCAAAGTACAAGTGGGAGCTTTCTTTATCATCTTTAATGACTTTTGAATCATTATAATAGTGTCTTTAGTGAAGAAACTGATACCTTCTCCACTTCTACTAGCTAGAGAAACACTTTTTTTGGTCTTGACAGTGTGCACTTCTGTACTGTAGTCAATCTGCTCATTTATTTATTTCTTCAGTGATCTCATTATTGCCTTGAGTTGTGTAGAGTTATCCCTTACAACAACAACAACAACAACATAACCTTTCAGTCCTAAGTAAGTTGGGGTAGGCTAGAGTTGAAACCCACCAAGACCCCCAAGTCATGATTCAGGCACTTCAATAGCTGCTTTCCGTGTAGAGTTATCCCTTATGGAGAGTTTTTGATCATTGTCGTATTCTTAATGAAAAAAGTTACTACCTTATGCAAGAAAAAGAAATAATTCATATTACTTTTACTCTAGTACAGGATGCAACAATCATATGAAACTTTGTAAGATCTATGTTTAATGGTATTTAGGTGAATATTTTTATGCAGAGGGCACATTCCCTATCGTGATAGTAAGTTGACGCGCATTCTCCAACCTGCACTTGGAGGCAATGCAAAGACATCTATCATCTGCACTGCTGCACCTGAAGAGGTTTGTCTATACACTTGCATTTGTTGCATCTGGGCAAACTGCTGTACTGACTAGTATTTTCTTTATTGTTGCACAATCTGAATAAAATTGACATTTAATCTACAGATTCACATTGAGGAAACTAGGGGAACTCTTCAATTCGCAAGTAGAGCAAAATGTGTCAGCAATTGTGCCCAAGTAAATGAGGTATGTGTTAAATCTTCTAAAAAATGCTTGAGCTATGTTAGTGATTATTTTCATGTAAATGCATTGTGAGTGGTCATAGGTACATTGGTAGAATTTATTTTTTAGTTTATTGAAAGTGAAAATTGTATTCCAAATCTCTGGAATGCGTTCTTGTAAATGCTCTGATGCCAATCCAAAAATTGCTCCTGCTTCTATATTTGCAGTAAGGATAGTCTATTCAATTTTAGTTGTTAGCATATAGTTTATAAGTAGCAAGAGAACCTAACTTGGCCACTTTTGTGACAGATTCTAACAGATGCTGCTTTGCTGAAGAGGCAAAAGCTGGAGATAGAGGAACTTCGTAAAAAACTGCAGGTAGTTACTGTTAGGTTGGTATTGCTCTCCATAAGAGTATGAATTTGAGTCTTGATTTATGTTTCATGAATTTCAGGGCTCCCATTCTGAAGGGTTGGAGCAGGTTGTACTAAAACTACGGAATGACATGCACAAGGTGTGTAAACACTAATGGCTATAATAAAACTTTGTTTCTCATTAAATTATGATTATTCTACATACTGAAGGCGCATCAAAGAACTACTATTTTTTAAACTTGTATAAGTAAACCACAACTTTAATAACTACATAATAAAGCTACTTGTGTTCTTTTCATGTAGTCTGAACTTGAGCGTGATCGACTGGCCATGGAACTTGAAGAGGAAAAAAAGTTACGGGTGACTCTAGAACAACATTTGACTGAGCAACAGAAGAAGCTAGAGGCCATATCATCAGACCACTTTACCGATTCAATCCAGGTATATTTGATAGAGAAGAAACATGGTAACAAATAGTAATTTCAGTCTTGTATGGAAGGCTAAAAGCTGTCCACAGCACATGTCACTGATGGTCCATGTCTGTCACCATATCCACCCTCTTCCATCTTACTTTTAATATGCAAGTCCCTGGTGACAATGAAACTATATGTTTGCCTGTTGCAGCTGGATGCACTGAAAACTCCAGATTCGAAGTCTGTACCAGATGGCTTTGTTGCCTGTCGCTCACGTTATTCAAACGATGTTCAGTTCAGCCCATTACCTGAAAATTTGGATAATATTGCTCATGAAGATCTATGGACACGCCTCAACAAAGGTTGTGTTACTGATCTTGACATGCTTGAGATGACACCTGGTTTGAAACGCGAGGCATCCTTTATACAAGATACATCAGTAAGTTTTTCTCTGTTCCTGCATCATTGCTCTAATCTGTTTGTTTACAAATATTTTAGGCTGTCCATATTCATAGAACAAGAAAGTGATTAGGACATAAATTGTTACAAAAGTAGAGTAACAGACTACCAAGCAGGAACTAGATAACTTCGAATTCAATAGGGCTTGAACTTGGGTAGGGTTTGGTATTAACACCCATATCTCCCACCAACCTAGCTAGGATTTGAATGCGCTGGCTCACTATGTAACAGGTAACATAATCAACAGTTAGATCTTTTGCATCTTACCTATTTATCTGCCGCTACTTGCCAAGCAAGCATAGGCTAGTTAGTAAGCTCTCAATCCAACAAGAGACTGCTTCAGTGTCTAGAGTCATCAGGGGAAATGTGTCTTATAAAAATGGATAATATTGATCCAAGTTTTTGATCGTGGTAAACCATCTGAGGTCTGGATGGTTTTGATAAATTTGCTTCAAGAAGATGCAACATAGTTGAGTAAAAGGCACAAAAAAAAAAACATAGTTGAGTAAAGATACTTAATTCTAGCCACTTAGGAACGTCACCTCGTTCCTTTTCCTTCTCCATATATTACTGGGCCTGGGCCTGTTACCTGTAGCTTAAGAAGATCGAGAAGCTATAATTAATTGCTTATATTTCATAAAAAGATTGAGAAGCTAGTTCACCCTTCTGTTTCAGTTCAAATTTGCTTTCTGTTTCCATATAAGGAATATGTTGGAACTGAGAAATGACTTGCCTATTTCTCTGTCCCTTTTTGCTCTCTGCTTGCAGGCTGTGCCATTGGAGGAACCTACTGATACCAGATGCCATAGGTTAGAAAAGGAGTGCATCTCTGATCGGCAACAGCTTGAGGCATCGAAGGCACGATGCGCCAATCTCGAGAAAGAGCGCGACGTGCTGAGGGACCAGAACTTGTTCCTGCAACAGGAGCTCTCTGAGTCCAAGCGGGAGGCCGACAGCCTCGTGGCCGAGAAGCAGGCACAGCTGGATGACTTGAGGGCGAAGTGTGCGGCGTTCGAGAAGGATCTCTACACCACGAGGCAGGAGGCCCACCGCCTCGCCACTGAGAAGCAGGAGCTGACCGGGGAGCTGGGCACAGAGAGGCAGAAGCTGGATGAGCTGAAGCAGGATATCCGGGTGATTAGCCGCGGCTTCTTGCAGCGGGAAGGGCAGCTCACGTCGCTCTACACCAAGTCCAAGGCCATCCTGGAGAACTGCAAGACCTCCCAGGTAGCTACTCTGCCTTGACGGTTTGAGTGACACCGCGTGCACAGCTGGTGCTGGCTAAAGATAAAATCTCTTTGCTTCTGCAACCCTTCTTGCTTGCAGATCATGATCATGAGTTTGTGTGTTGGTTATAGATGTGCTGGGTCTCTTGTGAAAAAGTTCAGTGGAATATCGTTAGCCATTAGTTTTCTGTGAGCTTCAAATATTGTATGACCTGTGTGATTCTGTGAACGTGCCATGTAATATCATAAGGGCCCGTTCGGTTGGGGCTATTCCTGGTCGGAACGTATCCCGATGATGCATGGTCGTATAAAATACAGTAGTATTCCTGGCCGGATCTGTTCCAGGACTTGAATACGTGAAAACCGAAACGTGCCCTAAATGAGTATCAGATTGCCATCAGCTTAAAACTCATAGCATTACCTGTATCTACTCTAAAAACGGCTTGCATTTTCCCCTTTTACCTACTATTCCTTGGGTAAAAAAAAAACATGATGCCGTTTTTTACTATAGACGGCCTTTGAGGTGATTGAGTACAACTTATATTAAAATATAATACTAAACTATGATGTTGGCTACTGCAAAATAGAAAGACCATACGGGGTAGCATTATTATTGTAACACCCCAGGCACCACAACAACCCAGGATGTCACTAACATCCCTTCCCACATGCCAGAGCGCGAAAACTCAACATCAAACACCCATCAACAATGTAAACGTGGAAGCAACAATGGAAACAAAGCTATGATTAAAATAGGCCCCAACACAAACGTTATTATTGTCAACAAATGGCCACCAAGCTAGTTAACTCTAAGTTTACTACAACAAGACATAAGTATCATTATTATCTCTAAATGTAGGTGACATAGTGAAGATGTGCCGCTACTCCCATCCCTTCAAGCAAGCATCCAAATCAAGCACCTAGAAAGATAAGAGGGGTGAAAATAAATCTCAGCAAGTAAACTGCTTGAACATGTCATTCAAACTACAGGTTCATTAGACATCGATTTAAAGATAGAAGAATACATGTCATAAATAAATAAAGGTTCGTGATAAGAATATTTATCCAATGTAATTTCTATAAGGAAATAAAGGGCATTATATATGATAAATAAACCACCACCACAAATGAATAGAACAATACTCCTCATATAAAGAATAATCCTCATCTCCACTTCATGGCAACATAAAACTTCAATTCCAATAATTCTCAAAGAGTGCAAATGCAATGTATATGCATGTCCACTGCCTTTATACCCAACAAGGTATGAAGCTACATCGTACCCCTCCTCGGGCAACGTACGATACTGTGCCGGTACGGTCGTGACCATAGGTCAACAACATGATCCACAAGAGCACTCCGGAATAGTCAAATAACTTTCTCACCATCCTGACTCTAGAGCACTCCGGAATAGTTATATGACTTTCTCACCGACCTGGCTCGATGCATATGCTCATGACAAGAATGCTCATGATGCAATGATATGATGCAACTGCAAGTATACTTACTTCATCTTCCATATACATCCACAACCATAAAACATATCACTTACTTTCCGATGATAGACAAATTCTTACCACATATGTTGTATACCTCCACAATAATAAAATATATCACTGACCTCATGATGATAAACAAATGACAAAAGATTCAACATGAAGATCATAAATAAGTTACTTTAAACGATAAGTGAATTCATACTTAGATATATTATCTTGATTTAGTTAATGTTATGACAATCTGTGGGTAGATTAAATAACATGTTAAGCCATAGCAAACCACCGTACATTTACTTGCCTTCATTGAAGATCAAACACGTGAGCTAAGAATGATCCAAAGCACACCACCTATTTTAGAACAATGAACTCAGCACAAACACTCCAAATATCACTCATAAACAATATATGAAGCATTCAAATGTTCAAACCTACAATTGCCGAAAACAACCCCCACTTGACCCCGATAAAACAGCAGCAGTGCTGTTTCTGTTTTTTTTTGTATCTTTAAAACCGTAACAGCGATGATAGCAAATAAATACTCTACAAGCATCTACACATAACAAGCTACAACTTTAGTATTCAAACAAAGTTCAAAATTTGCCATCTACTATTGTTAAAACAGCCTACAAACTGACAGACATGTTCTGCCTTTAGCAGCAGCAACATTCTGTAAACAAAACCATATCTCCCAAGACATCCAACGAAAAATTCCGCAATTCTATCATAACATAGAAATGTCCATTCTCTATGTCTTTCGTATAATGAAGATTTGCATTAGAAGCATCTAACATCACATAATAAAGCTCTGAACTTTACTGAATGTTTCTGACAGTAAAACAGGACAGCCAAATTCCAAAATTCGTGTCTGGAGTTATACTCAACCAAAAATTATGTTCTTTACCATTACGGAAAGCTCATCAAAATACATATAACTTGTATTCATATCAAAAGCCTCAATTCAGCCAGGAAGAGGGTGTAACTGAATTTTTGACAGACTTGTACAGTAGAATTTAGAATTTCATATCTCCTAAACCATTTGGCCTAAAATCATGAAGTTGGACTTCATGGAAAGATTATGAAATTACCTAGAACTTTTATTTAGATCATGTCACGAGATTCTGGTGTTAAGATATGATAAAACTAAGTGCATCTAATACTGTCCAGAAATCTGACAGCACAAACCATCATCAAACAACGGTCATATCTTCCAAACTATAAGGGCTAAAAACATGATATCTATTTCCCAAAGAAAGATACCGAAGTATACTACTTAAATATAATTTTTCTATGATTTTTGGATACATAAAACAGCCCTAAACAGCACCCAACCCCACAACTACGCAATCTGGAATAACAGCAGGGTCTAATTACGAGATTAGAAACCTAACCCGTCAACTAATCCATCGAATACCGTAAACCCTAACATGGATTTCGCATCAAAGCAGTAGGGGAAAGCAAGATCTTACCCCAAACAGAGAGTACCACAAGGATCCAGAACATTAACCTCCCGTTTCCCTTCTTTCTTGCGATGATCTCCGATGCTACACATATCGCCGACTTGATCTACTCCATACATATCATCACCGTCAAGAACAACGAGGTGAAGAATGGAATCAATGAAAAACAGGAAGAAGAGATGATGCCTAACCAATTTTAGTTGAGAAATCGATACGGCGGTGATCTACTATCAAGTCCTCCCTCTCGTCTCTCGTCTCTCTTCTCTATTCTCTTCTCCGATCTTCTCTTCACGCAGCGGCTCATCAAGAGAATTAGGTTTGGTGGAGAAGAGACGGGGAGGACAGAAGGAAAAAGAAAGGAGAGCGTCGGTTCCTGCAGCGAAACCACAGTAAAGCACCCGCTACAGTAAACAATTTAGTGTTCATGTTTTTCCCTCTCCCTTCGACTTCTAACGACTGTATCTTTTTGATCCAAACATCAAACAAGGCATATGGGTAGTCAAATAGATTCGTTTTGACGAGGTCTTTGCATCCATGAACTCTGATCGACCATAAGAATTATTTCACTAAAAGTCAAATTTTGGTCAAACTTTAAAATATCTATCCGAGCTAGGTATAAAAAATATTTTTTTGTCATTCTGTAAACTACCATTATGCCTTTTACCATTCTACGCTTCTTGACATATAAAACATATTTTAGGATGTTACAATTATGTTCCAATCGACATATTGAAAAGGCTAAAGGTACTTTTTTGTGTGCCCGCAAGTACTAAGCTAGCCATAGAAAGGTCGGTAGAGGCTCAAACAACACATCTGTGCGTTACAAGATTCCCATTCACCCATCTGTGCCCATCAACAGTATCGAATCAACAACAGAGATGGAATCGATTCTGAATGGACATTGTTTTGTTCGGTCTTGTCAGTCAGACACTCACTTATATCTGAAGCAGCTTTAATTCCAAGATAGTACTCATTAAATTTCTCCTTCCGAGCAAGAGTAGCAACCTATAATCCATTAAAAGAAATGTGACATTTAATGCTTCCATGCTCTGGGAGAGTAGGCATGTTTGTTAAAGTCTCAATAATTCGGCTTTTTAAAAATGAAGCTGAATTGTGAATATTAACCTCTACACATGGTGCTGAATTTTCATTGATTCAACTATAGTTACTAGTAACACGTGAAGCCAAATAATGAATATTAGTATTTGAATATCTTGTTGAAGAGCAACATGTGAATCCGAATCATGAGTTTTAGCACTCTAATGCCTTGCTAAAATTTCATTAATTCGGCCATAGTTATTAGTAACATATGAGGCCAAATTATGAGCACCAGCATTTGCATATGATGCTGAATTTGTAGGTAGAACCTTTGCTCTATTAGCATACTGTGCATCACATGAGAATTGAGAGTAATCGGCTGTATAGCTAGCATCACCATAGCTAATTCTTTCATTTATCGACATGTCTTGTGGTGGAACCACATATCTTGAACTTATAGCCGATGAATAAGGATATGCATGTTGCATGCTGCTAGTAGCATTAAAACTCGACAAATTCATAGTTGACATCGATCAGCTCTTGAACATAATATCCAGAATTATGATATATATGATGGGGACCATTATCAACATAGGTATTGGCCGATGCAATATATCTACTATTAGCAACACCAATATGAGAATTCATAGAATTTGCAAAATAACTATTAGAATCATAAGACATATTTGTAAGTTGTGTCTCGGGGGTAATTGTAGTAGTACTGTGATGCAACACCTTGGTACTCCATGATTTAGAGATTGACCACCTTGCTGAATTTTTCAATAGCAAGAGCAACACTTTGCAAAATAGCAAGAGAGATTACAAGTGGTCAAAACCAGATGCGATCGGCCTTTTGGGCTAGATGCCACAATAATGGTGAGCATAAGAAGATACATCAATGAAGAGTGGGGCTAGGGCTAAGAGATTCGGCTACAAAGTAGAGCTGGAGCAATTGTCTCCAGTGGAGTCGCTAAAAATTATGTCGACGCTGAATTGATCCAGGGTCACACTCCAGCTAGGGCTAGATCACCCGGGTCGCCACGGACCAAAGAACGCAGCGATGATCATACTTACATGGTGAAAAACGGAGAGGTTTACAAGCAAACCACCAAAGGATCGCTATCGTGCTTGCAATGACGAAGAACGACTAGTTTTTGGACAAATTAGCAAAGGAACCGCCGAAGCTCTCGCCCGGGAGGGACCCCGTGGGGGCAAGGATATCGCCGGATTGCCCTGGGTTGGCCAGCAAGCCCATGGCGCCATCCTTGGTCGTCAGATCAAGCGATGAATAACAACATAGAGGTTGGAAGAGATTATGGCAAAAGAAAAGTAAAATTGATTGTAATTTGATCGATCATGTGTGTTGGGCACCTCAATCGGCCGTGCACCTTATATTTATAAGGTGGGGGTGGCCTTATCCCATAAGGGGTCAAAAACCCTTGCAAAACACGTCAAAACGCATTTTGGATCCGATCTGGGACTGCCAAAGTCGGCTAAGCCGGTTCTAGGGTCGACCAAGCCGACTTTTGCGGGCTGCAGGCAAAAAGCTTCTGAAATTCATAATTAATTCATCCGGACTTCAAATGGGGTAAACCGTGTATGTTTTCCAATCAGCTCGATGAGAGAAACGCAATAGTGCAGTCCATTCTTTAATTTGAGAAAATTGAGAAAGTCGGCTAAGCCGATTCTGGCTAGGTCAGCCCCCAACCCCCCTCGAAAAGCCGTTTTCTTCACCCGGGCTCCAAATGCGATAATCTAAGTATGCTTTGTGGCTATCTTGATGATAGAAATATGATGATGGAGTCATTATGCACTTTGGATAGTTTTGGGTGCTCACAATAGCGAAGTGGCCGCCTTCTGCTCTTGGGAGACGTGGGCGCGCGGGAGCAAGGGCGGCGTGGTCGTGGGGTGCACGGTCATTGGGAGCATGGTGTCGGGCCAAGGTTCTTTCTCCGCGGATAAGAGGAATAACGAACCTGCGCGAGAGCCTTCTTATCTTCCTTGCCCTTTTTCTCTTCCCGACGACTGAGCAGAGCTGGTGCGCTCGACTCCAAATGGGAAAAACCGAGCGGGCTGGATAAAATTTGGACCAAGCTTGCCATGGGCTTGGCCTGTTTGAAGAGCGGGCCAATGTGTTGCAACGGCTCTATCGATGGTGAAATGCAGGCATATCCTCTGCTCCATTGTTTCAGCGTTCTAAAAAAAAGACCTCTTTTAAGAATTACAGAATAAAAAGAGTCAAAGACCAATAATCTAAAAAAAAGTGTCAAAGACCAATATACAGTGCGAAGTACATCCATTACCAGTAGTATAGTGCCACAACATACAAAATTGAACAGTTGGATTCTAATATATATGGGTTCAGATGAAAAAAAAAAACAAATAACTGAAATAAGAGTTCTTCTCATTTCGATTAGCTCCACTGCTCCAATATACTCCATGCTAATGAAAATGGTTGTCGAATTACATACAGAGCAAAGACAAGACGAGTCGCCGGCATCGCGACTGACGTCTGCAACGACGCCGACGAGGAGCACGCCTCTCGGGCTCGGGCACAGTCAGCGACTAACGTCGAGAACGAGGCCGACGACGAGTACGCCTCGGGCGCCGGCATCGCGACGACTGACGTCTGCAACGACGCCGACGAGGAGGACGCCTGGAGCGCGGGCGTCGCCACTGACGTCTGCAACGACGGTGACGTCGAGTTTACCACTTCTTCTCCTCCTCCGTCTGCTGCTGGATCAAGGAGTCGTCGAGAAGCATGCCCGCGAACGCCGCCATGGCGATGTCTGCGTCAGCGACATCAACGACGTGATCTCCCCACTGCTGCTGAAGATGATCCTTGCGCGCCTCCTCGTGCTCCTGCATGGGCTCCGGCGGCATGGCGGCGCGCGCTGCCGCAACATCGGCGTGGAGCACCTCCAGGACTGAGGCCTGCGCCGTGCTCTCGGAGAAGCTCAACATGGACGTCGAGCTGGTGCGCCGCGGGGGTCCGGGCATCGGCGGCGGCGCCGAGACGGACGCGGAGGCGGAAACAGCGAGCGCGCGCGCCTCGGCGTGCTGCGCGCCCGCGGCACCCCCGCCGGCCCTCCTCCGCCTGTCCCGAGCGCGTCGGAGCGCGGCTTGTGCGTGACCGGGTCGATGCCCGTCTTGGCCAGCCGCTTCTTGAGGTGCGTTTTCCAGTAGTTCTAGATCTCGTTGTCGTTGCGCTTCGGGAGGTGCGTTGCGATGGCCGACCGCCACCTGCAAGCACGGCGGACGCCATGAAAAAGTTCTCAGCAATCGCGCGCGTTGACAAATTAAATTTGCATCGGGTCGTGCGAGACAGTAACGAGTGCGGCCTGGCAGGCAGGCACAGACACGAACACGATGCAGAGATGACAGGAACTACTCTATGACTCAAAACGGCAAGAGAGCAGTAGGTGTTGATGGATCAACTCACGCAAGCTCAGCAGTAGGTGTTGGACAGGCAAAAGATGAACAATGCAGTACCATACTCAACTCTACTATTACAACTATACTAGAGAATTTGTAAAAAAAAAAAAAAACTATACTAGAGAACAAGTTTACATGCATGGCTCCTTTTGTACGGATATGCTACCGCTGCTAAGGTCAAGTCCAGTTACTAGTCTGGAGTACTGGCTAGGTGCCAAAATGTATTGTTGGTTCTTCATCTAAAACCGCTGCGAAAACATGTGTACGGTGACTAGAGCGTACACCGAGAAAAATGCTTGGACATATTCCCCATCTCGTGGTGCTCCTGGCCTAGGTGCGTACCCGCTCATGCATTACCTAGGCTCTCCGTTAGACACAGCTCATCTTCACTGGTCAAACTGTTTAGCTTCATGAGCAGCTTTTTTTTAAGCTAGGCTAACCTTATCAATAACTTCGTGCATGGCTAAAAGAATAAAATTAGCACAATACCCTTAGCTTTCTTTTTTCTTCTATAATTTTCTCTCATGTTCTTCGCACTATTTCTCTTCCGCATCGACTCAACGCCCGCAACCTTGCCTCTGCGAGCCCCGGCCCCAAGGCAGAGGCTCGCGCCCCGCAGCGGCGCCCTCCCAGCGGCTCGCGCCCCAAGCGGCAGCCCCCCTCCCAGCAGCTCGCGCCCCAAGCGGCACCCCAAGCGGCAGCCCCCCTCCCAGCTGCTCGGCCAGCCGCGCCCCTCGTGTTTGCTGCGGCGGGGCCACGCTTGGTTCGGGCAGCGTCACTGCCTGCGCCACGACGCGGCAACGGCGCCCACGAAGCCGTTTTTTTAGCTTCATCTCACCATGTCCCTTTGTGATAGCACAAAAAAAGGGCTTCAGCTATGAAACTATTTTGAAAATTACCGTTTGATAAAAAAAAACAGTTTACAACAGCTCATGAAGTTGTTAGTGAAGCTGTGCCAAATAAAGCCTTAATTAATCATCGTAGATGTGCAAGACTAGGATGCTAGTGAGTTCTTGACCTGCCGATCACGGAGGCGGCAGCTCTTGCGGCACCGCTGCTGCCCTGCCACGGCCATTCGCATGCATATCAGTGTCGGTTACTAAGCAAGCAGCGAAACCAAATAGCGCAGACGAACGCTCGCAGGACTATGATTACCACAGTAGCTTAGCTCGCTAGCTCACCGGCTTTGGCGGGCAGCGAGCGCCAGCAGCCGTGGCCGTGCTGCTCAATGTAGGCGAGCAGCTTCTGGTCCTCCTCGGGCATCCACGGCCCCTTCTTCAGCCCATCCTTCTCGCAGCACGGCGATCGCCCCATCGCCCGCGTCCGACTGCAATGAGCCTGCGCAGCGCAGCAACACAACACAACCCTCGCCTGATCCTCCGATCCTCTCCCGCGGCCTCACAGCAATTCATTTCAGCCTCGCTCCTCGCTCGTTCCTCTTAATAATACCCAGGGGCCAGGGGATCAGGGCAATTGTCTACTCGGGAATCGGGATCCTCCTTTCCTTCTGGCAGCAGGCCTGGGCAGTGCGAGTGACTACGAGCGCAGGGCAGCAGCAATTGCCACTGAGCAGTGCCAAAGCGAGAAAGGGACACACTGATCACCAAGGTCGGTGTGAGCCATAAATAAAGTAGAGGAAGGGAACGGCATAGGGTATGTGTATGTTTGTATGCGCATACGATTGTACTATTAACTCGCAAAGAATTATTTGTTTTGATGGTAGGTGTACCATCCTTGTGCCTTGAGCCCCATGTAGTTTTCACGCTTAATTCATCATCTATGTTATAATTTTTGAAATTAACTACTGTACTTTTGTGGGCTACTTGGCCTAGAAGTATACCCATCTTCGTCCTTAGAGAGAACATCAAGTTTGTCACCCTCCGATGCTTCGGGTATGTCGTCAATATCATGTGCTCCATCCCCGTTCCCATCGTCTTTCACAAGCGTTTCAACATTGAAATCATCATTCAAGGCACCGAACTCAAAGGACCTATCAACTTCCCTAACAATAACCGACTGCAACGCTTTGTCTTGGGTAAGGTTCTCTATAGGCTCAACATCCACATTATCATCCAAACACAGAACAAATGGGTTAGACCTCTTATCCACAACAACTTTCAAGCACCTAACACTACTACTCTTCACAACTTCTTTGTATTTCTTCCATTCTTCCTCACATGACAAAGCCATTAACACATAGTGTGCTCTTTCCTTCCCACAGCGAAATCGACCTTTCAAACTTATTGGCCACCCAAATTTCCTCCAGCATTGGTTAAGCAAAGCGTCAAAACTAGGAGGTGTACTAAAGAACTGAAGTTGTTCGTTCATGCTTTCAAACATCCCATTTTCCTTAACTTTGCCACCATAAAACAATCGCACTAAACGATCCATCAACAAAATATGAAGCAACACATCAACACACATCAATTGCATATTTCCAAATCAAATTGCGTGCATTCACTGCTACACTAACATATCACAACCTTCGCAGTGATGACAACAAAGGCAACACACAAACCATCCAAATCCTTCATGTATCAACTACCTAGGTTCATGCAAGACGTAGTTTATGTTAAATCCACGGGCAGAGTATATCCTAAACCTAATGTACGCATCTAATACTAACAACAAATGCAAAGACACATCCACAATATCCCAAATTTTGTAACCCTAGTCATGGAGCTAAAGACACCAAATCAAGAAATCAAGGGGGAAGAAGTTGTACCTAGTGTGTAGAAGGGTGGCCGGAGCAGGGCGGCCCACTCGCGGCCGGCGGGGGAGGTGGTGGCGGCCAGCCACGGCGCGGGGAGGCGGCGGCGGCGGCGCCTAGGTCTCCTAGGCGCTTGTGGGATGCAGAAGGAAGGAAGAGGGAGAGAGATAAAAGAAAGTGGGTCGGGCCCGTGAAACCCTATGTCCCCTTGTTGCACTCGAATCGCTCACGCGATAGGGTGGCCCCATCAAATGACACGCCAGCTCGGGTCAGCAGTCGCCGCCACCGTGGCACCCCTTGTCACGCTAGTGCGAGTGGCGCGACCAAAGGAGTTAGTTTTGCTTAATCTTTTTGGGTATGGCTATTATTAAAATATTAATTAAAAAATGATTAAAAATAAAAAATCCCCTAGCACGTTGTGTGTGCTGAAGGATGATAGAGCAGAACAGGGGGCAAAAGGTTCATAACTTTGAAGGCCTTCAAAGGCTCCCATGTGAAGAAATGAGGGGTCTCTACCTCCAAAAGCGGCAACAATGCTTGTTGTGACGCCACAACACTTAACCGTTTGAGATAGAGCCTGTATTTCTGCATATCACACAACACTAACTGATTAGGCATTAACATAAATATGTACCACAATTTATATATACCCGCATGTGATAATACATGTCGACAAAAGATGCTCAGCAGTCCTCCGAGAGGTATCCCATGAAGGTAGATTGATCGGTGGAGGTGCATGTGATAGGAACCGGATAGTGACACAAGGCGTAGAGACAGCGATTTAGACAGGTTCAGGCCATCTGATCGACGTAATACCCTACGTCATGTGTCTTTGGTGTATTGTATTGAATATGAGATCTATGGGGATGTCGACTAGAAGACCCCTATCTCTCCTTATATACTCTGGAGGGGTAGAGTTACAAGGAAAGTAACCTATTTGGTACTATACAATATCTTGTGGTCCACGTCGACTAGTGTCGTGCACGCCTTGATCTTGTGGGCTGGGCCACCTCTGATGGTGCGGCCCATGTCTTGTCTTATGGATACCGGGGGTCATATCCTCCATAGCTAGTCCCCGAGCGCCTTGTATTCTTTGAGAAACGCTGTCTTGAACAAGTCCGAGCACTTTGACATGAAGCCGATCAGTTTAACTGGTGATCCGAGCAGCGGAAGTCGAAACCGACCAGTTTAACTGGTGACCTGGGCGGTGAAGGTTGAAGCCGACAAGTTTAACTGGTGACCTGGGTAGTGAAGGTCGAAGCCGACCAGTTTAACTAGCAACCTGGGCAGTGAAGGTCGATGCCGACCAATTTAACTGGTGACCTGAGCGGTGAAGGTCAAAGCCGACCAGTTTAACTGGTGACCTAGGCGGTAAAAGTTAATGCCGACCAGTTTAACTAGTTAGGAGACCTCGGACTTAGCCAAGTAAGGCTTGCTAGAAGGATGTAAGGGGCTCAAAATAAAATTTAAAAATTCTTCCACTTAGGAGAAATGTAGCCACTTAGACTCCGTCAATAAGGAGGGTAAATCAAAAAATAAGCACTACATTCACCGCTAGGTGAAGTGTAGCCACTTAGTCCTCGAGCCTGCTGGAAGATGAAAAATGAATCTTGTAGGAGGGTCAAAGAAAAGAAGTCTGAAATCTTGCCGATGTCATCTGACATGCGCATATCAAGACCCCAGACATGCTGCCCAAGATCAGCCCCATGATCCAAACAACATGGAGCAGCTTGATAGCACACCGATGAGACGTAGCAAGATCCGACCACCAAGGGAGTCCTCAGCTTAGCTGGCGATACTTGCACGAAGAATCCAAACACTGAGGAGTCCCCAGCGTACACTACAACACAACACCGCATCACCGTTAGACATCTGACACTAAAAATTATATTTATCGATGGATGATCTGACGCTAAAGAGAGCTCACAGACGATCTGTCACTACAGGTAATCATATTTAACGTTGAACTGTCTGTCGCTAAAAAGAGGTGCACCTTCAATCTGTCTTTCGCAAAAAAGAAGTGGCCCCCACCTAACTCGCACACCCGACTTACATTGAGCTCGCGCACCTGCTTACATAAAGAATGATGTTGTGATGCTATCTTAGAAAAATACCTTTCAAACTCTGAAACTTTTTTAACAAGCAATAGCCTACATATGCGTTGTTTGGGGGGGGGGGGGGGGGTTCTAAAAATTTTGGAACTTGTTTGGTATTTTCTATCATTTAAATGAATTTCTACCTGCTTACCGAATCTAATTCTAAATTGAACTGTGCGTACTTCCAATAGGATTCAAACAAAATTCTATAACTTTGTCGGATGGAGGAATCACCAATACTAAAGTTGTAGATATCGTTGGCTTCTATAACTTTATTGTTTACAACCTTTTCATGTGAAATCATTTACTATATCAAAATATTGTTTGAAGTTGTCATATTTTGAAATTCAAATTTTGAATTGTTCAAACAAAGTCGGATGGAGAGATGACTAAATAAAATTGTATATCTCGTTGGTTTCTACAACTTTGTTTTTGATGACTTTTTCATTTGAAATCATTTACTTTCTCATAATATTATTTGAAGTTTTCATATTTTGAAATTCAAAATTTTAATTGTTGAAACAAAGCCGGATAGAGAAATGGTCAAAACAAAAGTTGTAAATCTCGATGATTTTTAAAACTTTGTAGCATATAATTTTTTCATTTAAATCCATTTATAGTTTAAAAATTTATTACAACAATAACTATGAACTTTACTAGAAATTAAAAATAAAAGTAACACAACACAGCAATGGGCCTAAACCTCAAATGAACCCGTTACTATGTTCAGCCCATAATTGTTGACCATCAATTGAAGATCCAACGGCCTTCGTTGCGCCCACGAAGTATAAAAAGGACTTTCCCTACCAAAACCCTAGACCAAAAATCACTCCTTTCTGACCTCAGCCGCCACTGTCTCCTCTCCCCCTCTAGGTCCCGCCCTCTCCCTCATCCTCTCCCCTCGCGGCAGTGCTCGACCCGCAGCGCTCGCTCGGCCCTCCCAACCCTCGCGCCTCCACTCTGTGTTCCAGCACGCAACCCGCAAGGTGCGGCCATGCCCCCTCCATCGACCCAGGCGGCAGCGGCCCTACAAATCCAAGAAGGACGAGGCTACGACGCTCACGGCATGGATCCGGTGAGGGAGGCATGGATCTGGCCGTCTGTTCCCCAAGGCGTGTCGGATCCGATGAGAGAGGACGTAGTCAGGAGGAGGCTGCTGCAGCGGCAGCGAGCGCGAGCCCGGGAGTCAGAGGCAGCTGCAGCGGCAGCGAGCGCAAGCCTGGGAGTCAGAGGAGGCAGCTGCAGCGGCAGCGAGCGCGAGCCTGGGAGTCAGCGGCAGCAGAGGACGCTCGACCGTTCCTCCACTGCATGCGGTACTTCATTCCATGGCCGCTGCTGCACCCATCCGGCAAAACTCTATCTCACAGGTACATGTACTCACACGCCCCTGCCTACTTCCTTTAGGGGTTAATGCATGGATATGCTTACAAATCATACAATAGGAAAAGGAAAACAAATCTCAAGGAACTGTCTTAGAAAGCACTGCAACATAATTTATTTTACAGTTAAGTATAGGGATTCATAATGTTTGCTTGTATTCATATATATAAACAAAATTTGTGAGGACATACATCACTTGTTGGAGCTCAATAGGTGATGCAATGCTATCTTCCATGAAATGTTGAAAGTGTATAAACACAGACATGACTAATAGCCTAAGCAAGTAATGGATTGAAGTATTTCTGAGGAAAAGTAAAAATTTCATTTTTTTACTGCAGTAGTAGGGCATGCAAAGATTTAGTACTGTAGAGTATGCATGTTCGCCATATTTGGAAGAAAAAAAAAACAGATCGCTACACTCCAGTTTTGCAAGAATTTTGAATGCTTATTAATGCTGTCAAACTTAGATATCTTTCTTATATCTTGGTCATGGTTTATCATGTCTTTTGTTTTGCCAAATACTGCTCAAGCAATAGCTTAGTGATACAAAAGTGGTATTCTTTGTAGCTTGCTGATTTGCTATTCTATTAACTATGCATGTTATCACCTTAAGAAAGGAGAAATCAGGTGTAGTGTCGTAATCCGTAATGGCTATTTAACTGTGGATGTCTTTTCATATAAGCTCAGTATTGAACTTTGCATGTTCTCAGCCTATTCTGTAACTTCATTCATTTTGTGGTCATGTAGGGATATAAGTTGGCTCCGAGAAGGCTAGCGCTTTGAACACATATGCTGTAATGAAGTTTGGTGGCGGCACGGGGCCTGGAACCCAGATCGATGTAGGGCGTGGTGACCTCAGCGGCCAGGGAGCTCCTCCTCCTCCGCTGGCTACATCCACTCTGGTGAGGTCGAACAAACAAACCTAACTTCTGTGGTTTGTGTAATTTCTGTGTATTGAAAAAGGTAATCGTCAGCTTTGTGGTTTCTTTTTTTCATGTTAGCTTAATAAAAGTTTGAAGTTCTGTTGATTCACTAATAGTATTAATCCAACTAGGTTTGTGAGTTCAGTTTGTTGTCATTCATGTCCTAATTTGTGCAGGTTTACTTAGATCAAAACCTTCATATGTGCATTTCCTTAGTAATTGGCTTAGTGGCTCCCATATTGCTGCGTGTACTAATTTTACTTTTATCAATACATTCATGCAAACTACTCCTAGCCATGCATATGCATGCTGCTCCTTTAGCTAAGCACAAGCACAAGCTGTCCATCACATGTGGAAGAAAGTAACTGTAACAGAACCGACCAATTTATAAGAGCACAAGTACAAAAGCAATCACCGGAGTGATCAAACCGTCATACTTGAACCCATATAAATCCGGTAGTCAACTGAAACCACAAAGGATTTCAAACCAACTTGTATACAACCAAGATCATAGTAATTCAACATAACAAGCCACATGTTACATCCATTTCACAAGTAGTTCATAAGTACCACATACATCAGAGTACACATAGTTATTACAAAACAAGTTCACAAATAGCGGAAGCAAAGTAGTTTAACACAATCACACACACTTAGTTCAAATACAAGCCAGTACCATAGTTATATCCAGCAAAAACAGTAAGATAAGATAACATAGATGATCATGCCCATGATCTAGTCTTCATCCCCCGCAGGGTGGAGACAATACTTGCAGAAGCCGTTATAGAGCACGTCATCTGCAACAAGGGGGAAATAAACCCTGAGTACGAGAAGGTACTCAGCTAGACTTACCCGTCAAAAACTAGAAATAAATGACACCAAGGATTATGCAAGGCTTTATCAGTGGATCTAGATTGACAACCATTTTGCATAACAGCTTTAGTCATACAAGAACATAATTTGATTTATGAGTAAGCAGCAATTTAACAATATTAACCTATCAACTAGATTAGCACTTGTACTAGACCAAACAATTGATTAACTCCAAACATTAGTAACCATATCTGGTATAATGTTGTATCATCATCATCATTGATTTAACCATCAAGTTCAATTAAGTGCATCTACGTTGCCGCTGCTCAGTCAAGTTCTCACTATCCAGGAGAGACGGCGATTCGAATCGATTCCTATCCAGCTGGAGGGGTATTCCTAACACAAACCCAGGCATACCTCGCGAAGGCAGCCTCAGGGAGTCCACTCTGCCAGGTGGTCAATCTCACCTCCGACTTACGCCAATAGCTCCCCGCACATCCTTACTACCGCCAGGGTGCGCACTTTCACTTCTCGGTCTTCCGGCCTGAGTTGAGCTACTCGGCTTCGCGGTTGGAATGAGTTATCCGGCCAACTAAGTGATAGGCATGCGTTCAACATGACATGAGGACGTACAGCGAATCGGTCCTTAACCGACATAGACGGGGATAGATCCACAACCAAGACCTCCTTGCCTTGTTGCTTCTCTATCGACCTCCCGCCCGGTCACAATTCATTATTAACACATGGTTATTCTCCACGATAGCAATTATAACCAACCGTGACCAGATATTTTTCTAATATGTAGGTGATAGGAAATCACCTGACTTTTACTGATCTAAGCATGGCTAAGCTTTGATTTGCCCCTGGACCTAAATAGGATTCAGGGTACGTATACTTGCCAAGGAATAGATATATATACAATAAGTGTTCGCATCCAATTCCTATCACTTAATGCATCAATAAATAAAGACACTCAAAGTAACCATTTTGAAAACATAGGAGTCTTAGAATGCTCCGGGGCTTGCCTTTCAGAAAAGATGAAGGTTGGTGATCGGGGCACTCAAGAACTTCTTCGTTGACTCCTTCTTCGAGGGCCTGCACCTCCTGCTCCTAAGCTTCCTGCTGCTCCTCCGGAAGCACTGGCTCGAATTCCAGAAGCGTAACTCCCTCCGGAACACCTATTGCATGCCGATGCATAAGATAAATATCATGGATGCATAAGGAATGACATGATGCTCATGATGAATGAATCACAGTAAGTGTTTAACGAAACATCACTGGACACTCGTTTACCGATTAAGAATAGCTCTATTTAAATCACTTTAAAACATGTATCTAATCTTAACTTGAAGAACAAGATCAACTTACCTAACTTGCATAACCTAAGGTAAAGCTGCTCATCTTCTGTTAAAGGCCTAACACTTAAGAACATTACCATAAACTTAGAAATAGTAATGGTATACATAATTTAACATTTAAAGCTTCGTATGCATACAAGTAGTCCCTTAATTCAATCACAACCAGAGTTCTACAATTTCAAATGACTTGTATGAGGATATTCTAGAAAGCTATGAAATTCTCTACAAAACAATTGTAAACATCACAGCATGATACTTACGTTAACTAACTCGAAATTCCGTAAACCTAGAATTTGTCCAGAATGGCAGGGTTACTAACTTATTTATTTAACGATGATGCAAAAGCCTAATTTGACCAAACCAAGCTTACCAACTTGTTGCGCATACCAGAGGAACACTAGAAAGTATAGTGCTAACTTCTAAATAAATTATTTAATATCCTTTTCCAATTTATTTAGTTAATTAGGTGATTAAAGCAATATATAGTAAAACTATTCATAAAAATCTACAAAAATTACAGTAGCTATCTCATGCTTCACATAGACTACCATAAAAATTTCAAAGCCATTGAGCAAGCAAAACTTGCTGTATCCAAAATAACAAGTGGTATGTCCATTTTTAGCATAATTAGGAAACCCTAATGAAAAGTGTCAAGCAACAGATTTCTCATTTTTCCTAGCATCATTCTAGCATAAGAACCTTACTCACCAAATTTTACCTACACTGGATCTATAGAAAAATTATGAAAATTCACACAAGATCCATCCATTGATAAAAAGAAATTCTATAACTCAAAAACTATACATGTACTAGCTCTGAAATTTTAACCAGAGCTTCTACTAAGCAAGCATAGATTACCCACAAAATTTCATAATTTTTGAACCATAGAAACTTAAGATAAAATTCAAACAAGTTTGCATGTATCCAAAAACACATTTCAAAGTCCCATTTAATTTATCCAGAATTTCTAAAACATGTGCTCATATAATATTTTTATTAAATACTAGACAATACTAGGAACTCAACAAAATTAGAACCAAAACATTTGGATCTATATACTAGGAAATACCTATTTTTGAATATCACACAAATCTGTGAAATAATAAAAACAAAACAAATAAGAAAACAATCTACAGCTGTTGGGCCGGCCCGAAGGACACGGCGGCCCATGAAGCGCGCGCTGGCGCAGCCCAGCCAATGGCGCGACCCACGCTGGGCTCCCGCCTCAGCCACGGCGGCTGACAAGGAGGCCCACGCGTTAGAGAGAGAAGCAGGGGAAGGAGGAAGACGACGGCGGGACTCGCCGTCGGTGGCTTCTCCGGCGAGACCAACGGTGCCTACACGTTTGCCTCACCCTAGTGGACCTAGAGGAACCAACCATTGTAGCAATGACGCAGCAAAGGGGGGGTGGTGACTAGCACGACGGCGCGCGGCCACGGTAGGACCGGCTCCGGCGAGCTTATGGCGTCATGGCCCTAGTGGCTCACTCAGCGAGCTTTGGCAGTGTTCCTATGGCCTAGCGCGAGACAGAGGAAGGAATGGGAGGATGCAAGGAGAGCTGGCCGTGTGGAGTGCTAACTCCGGCGAGGTCCGACAAGGCGGTGGTGGGGAAAAATCGGCGATTGGCCCTTACCGATGCACGATTGACTCGCTAGCATGGTGGAAAAGGGAGAGGGGATCACGGCGGGGCTCTGGGTGAGCTGGGCAACGTGTTTTTGCCAAGACGCGGGAGCTAGGGGAGGGAGAAGTTTCGGCGGCAATGGCGGGCGGCTTCGGTGGCTTGGCGCTGCGCTGCGGGAGGCGGAGAAATGCGAACAGGGGCGGGCGAGTGCATCAGGCAGGCATGGGGTGGCTTCAAGACGTGGCTGGCCGTGCCAGGGCGCCCATGGCACGTGGCCTGCATGCTTAGGCGAGCAGCGATGAGTGGCGCCACGTGGCATCGGCTTTTTGAACCGGTCGGCCATGACGGTCACTGAACATTTTCAAAAAACGGCGATTCAGGGTTCATCGACGATGACTGACAGCGCAGGTTTAACGGTGATTGTCTCCTAATCCATGACGATCTAGACTATGCCATAGTTAACAAAGTTGATCATCCATATGTGAACTACAACTCTTGTTATAGGAGCTCAAGCTGGTTTGACTCTGTTAGGGAGATACAAGGTGAAACAGTTGGGTACACGAAACTGCAAAACACAAAAAGACTTTGGAAAAATTCTAAGTACGAAATCAGCAAGAAATTCTGACTTGTGGGCCATGTTTGACCATGTTCCACACATTTTCATGAGTTGGCCATAAAACAACTTTTGTTTCTTAATAAATTAGCTACAACGTTTGTAAAGAGTGTAAAGCCATGCAAGGTTTCTAAGTTGGTCTTTTGAATCAGTCAAACAGTGACACCCCAAGGGTCAATTCTGGTCAAACCTTCACTTGAGGGCATTTTGGTCATTTTGCTCTACATGAACAATGTTCCAACAAGTAACCTAAGTGTAGTTAAGGTGTAATATACCGTGATCAACCACTTTACCAAATTGGTATACCACTTCTAACGATCACATGTGATAAAGCAACTAAAACAAGCAATTCACTCATATGTTGCAATGCAATGTTTCATATGTTGCATGACTTTTGTTGCAAGCTTAACTTGCCACATTCCTACCATGGTGCCATGTTTCCAAGTATGAGAAATTAATGTTGCATTCACATGTTGCACTACTACCATTCATAAGCAAGAAAGTATGAACAAACAGAATATGCGAATGTTGCATATGCATGTTTCAGTGACAAATGGCATGATGACAGAGATGATGCATATGTTTATGAAATGACATGCAATTATGTGGAAGCCAAACACCTAGGGTGTTACAGCCCTCCCCCCTTATAAAAATCTCGCCCCGAGATTTGAAAAACGTACCATTTTGAATAAAAGGTAGGGTATACATCCTTCAAATAATCTTCTTGCTCCCATGTTGCATCGCTCTTACTACCCTGGTTACTCCACATAACGTTGTAGAACTTAACCACACGATTCTGGGTTACTCTTTCTCTCGTGTCGATAACCCGCACTGGTCTTTCTTCATAGGATAGATCTGATTTCAACTTGACATCTCGAAGTGAAACTCTTTCTTTGGGAACACGGAGACATTTCTTCAATTGAGATACATGAAAAACATTGAAGATAGCTCTCATCTCGTAAGGTAACTCTATCTTGTAAGCTACATTCCCACTCTTCTCTATGATCGGATATGGACCTACATACCTAGGTGCAAGCTTTCTCTTTACTCCGAATCGCTGCACACCTTTCATCGGTGATACCTTCAGATAAACGTGATCACCCACTTCAAACTCAATGGGCTTCCTTCTTTTATCCGCATAGCTTTTCTGCCTAGCTTGAGCGGCTTTCATATGTTTTTGGATAGTACGGACTTGTTGTTCAGCCTCTTCAACAAAATCAATGCCGTAGTATCTCCTTTCTCTAGATTCAACCCAGTTCAAAGGAGTTCTACACTTGCGACCATACAACGCTTCGAACGGGGCCATCTTGATGCTTTCTTGATAACTATTATTATAGGAAAATTCAGCCAAGGGTAACCACTTATCCCATGAACCTTTGGATGATATGACGCAAGCTCTTAACATGTCTTCCAATATTTGATTCACCCGCTCCGTCTGTCCGGAGGTTTGCGGATGATAAGCAGAACTTCTAACTAAGTTGGTCCCTATCATCTTATGTAATTGTTCCCAAAAACGAGCGGTGAACTGAGGTCCTCTGTCAGATACAATGGTTCTAGGAACACCATGGAGACATACGATCTGGTTAAAATACAGCTCAGCATAGTCACTTGGCCGATAGTCAACTCTAACTGGTATGAAATGAGCAGAATTCGTTAAACGATCCACTATCACCCATATGGAATTAAAATTCTTTTGGGTAGGGGGAAGTCCAACAATAAAATCCATACTAATCTCTTCCCACTTCCATCCTGGTATAGACAATGGTTGGTGAAGTCCAGCAGGCTTCATGTGAATTGCTTTGACTCTACAACAATTGTCGCACCTTGCAACATAAGCTGCGATTTCTTTCTTCATTTTGGTCCACCAAAAGCGAGATTTCAAATCTTGATACATTTTACTACTTCCTGGGTGGATAGATAACTTGGATGAGTGAGCTTCTCCTAAGATTAGGTTTCTAAGCTCTTTGTCCTTCGGTACTACCAGTCTATCCTTAAACCATAGAACACCCTTCTCATCAATGCGAAAGTGTTTTGTCTCCTGTTCCTTCATCTTTCTTTTGATGTGGAACACACCCACATCAGTTTTCTGAAGCTCGATGATTTTACTTTCTAGAGAGCAACTAAGGGTAATACTGTGCAACACAGCAGGATGTAACAGATGCGCCAAATGATAATCTGCCTCCAAGAGAGAATTACAATGAGATTTCCTACTCAAAGCATCAGCAACAACATTTGCTTTACCCGGATGATAATGAACTTCTAAGTTATAATCTTTAATCAACTCTAGCCATCTTCTCTGTCTCATGTTCAATTCTAGTTGAGTGAAGATATACTTGAGACTTTTATGATCGGTATAAATATGGCACACGTTACCGAGCAAGTAATGCCTCCAAATCTTCAAAGCATGCACAACCGCAGCTAACTCAAGATCATGAGTTGGATAATTAGCTTCATGCTTCCTTAGCTGACGTGAGGCATAGGCGATAACTCGACCTTCCTGCATAAGGACACATCCCAAACCGGTACCTAATGCATCACAAAACACATCAAAAGGTCTCTCAATATCCGGTTGTGCCAACACAGGAGCTGAAGTCAACAAGGTCCTCAAAGTGCAAAAAGCAGTCTCACACTCTGGAGTCCAAACAAACTTTACATCTTTTTGAAGCAACCTGGTCATGGGCTTGGCTACCTTAGAGAAATCTAGGATGAATCGACGATAATATCTAGCCAAACCAAGAAAACTTCTGATCTCATGTACTGAAGTTGGTACTTTCCAATTCATGACTTCTTGCACCTTAGACGGATCAACTGAAATCCCTTCATCGGACAACACATGACCCAAGAAAGGTACTTTCTGAAGCCAAAACTCACATTTATTGAACTTGGCATAAAGCTTATGCTCTTGTAGCTTGGATAAAACAACTCTCAGATGCTCGGCATGTTCTTCAGCATTTACAGAAAAGATCAAGATGTCATCAATGAAGACAACTACAAATTTGTCCAGTTCTTCCATGAACACCGAATTCATCAGATATATGAAGTATGCAGGAGCATTGGTCAGGCCAAAAGACATAACCAGATACTCATACAACCCGTATCTGGTGGAGAAAGCGGTCTTAGGCACATCCACCGGTCTAATCTTTATCTGATGATAACTAGATCTCAAATCAATTTTTGAGAATACCTTTGCCTTGGACAACTGATCAAACAAAATATCAATGCGGGGCAATGGGTACTTGTTCTTGATTGTCACCGCATTGAGTGGACGATAATCCACACACATGCGCAATGACTTGTCCTTCTTCTTCACAAATATAGCATGACAACTCCAAGGAGAAGCACTAGGTCAGATAAGACCTTTTTCTAACAGATCTTGTAACTGAACTTTAAGCTTTGCTAACTCATTGGGCGGCATCCTATAAGGCCTTCTAGAAATAGGTGCAGTGCCCGGCACTAACTCGATCTTGAATTCAATATCTCGATTCAGCGGTAAACCAGGTAGATCATCAGGAAATACATCTGGAAATTCACACACTACTGGGACTTCCTCAATTCTCGGGGTCTGGATAGCATTAGCAGTGTTGTGGAGTTCTAGCTCTCTGGGAAGTGGCACAAGGAAGGCTTCATTGCTGATAGGATCCCTCAACATAACGACCCTAGTGGAAGTATCAATGAGCACTCCATGACCGCTCATCCACTTCATTCCCAAGATTACATCTATCCCTAATCCCGGTAGAACTACCACATCAGCCATAAACACTCGTCCCTCTATTTCAATACTCACCCCTAGCACTATTTGATTGGTCGAAATATTACTTCCAGCTGCACTAATGCAATAACTACCCGTGGATACTGTAGTTACCTTCTGATTGTATTTTGATGCAAAAGCTGGACTCATAAATGAATGCGAAGCACCAGAATCAAATAGTACAACTGCCGGATGGTGATTCACAAGCAACTTACCCGTGGTGACTACCTCTCCTGAGGGTATCTCGGTCACGTTGGTGTAGTTAACATGTCCTTGACGAGCACCAGAATTCCCTTGCTTCTGATTGTTCTTCTGAGGATACGGACAATTCTTGGACCAATGACCTATCCTGCCACAATTCTAGCAGGGCCTATTAGCTGGTGGAACAAAAGAATTTCCTGGTCCTGTGGTACCCTTTGGAAGAGGTACAGTGAATGCCTTCTTGAACCCAGTCTTTGCCTGATTCTTCTTTTGTGGAGGCTGGTACCGAACGGCTGTAGTCAGTGGGCGAAACTGAGTCTTTGCTACTGGAGTTCTAGCCTGAGAGACACCTACCTCAAAGATCCTCTTGCAATTTTTGAAAGCGGCATAGACATTATCGTTATTCTCTTGAGTAAGAGCATCGCTTACGAACTCATTGAAAGTGATACTCTTGTTGTTTCCCATGGACTTTATCAGTTTGGGACTAATCCCTCTCTTAAAGCTAGCGATTTTCTTTGCTTCTGAATCAACGAATTCTGGAGCATACCTTGCCAGATGGTTGAAGGCATGAAGATATTCAGTGAGTGTCTTGGTGCCCTGCACCAACTTCACAAACTCATTATGCTTTATGGCCATCAACCCAGGAGGAATATAATGACTCTTGAAAGCCTCCTGGAATCAATTCCAAGTGATCTGGTCATTTTCTGGTAGGGTGGACCGATAATGTTGCCACCATATACCTGCTGGTCCTTGTAGCTAATGCGAAGCATACTCCGCCTTCATCTGCTCTGTCACCCTGAGCAAACGGAACTTGTGCTCAAGCGTGTTTAGCCACTCTTCTACTTGGAGTGGCTCTTCAGCTTCCTTGAAGACGGGTGGCTTGGTATCTTGGAATTCCTTGAAATCACTAAACTGGTTGGGCTCTGGTCCCTGTCGTTGATTACGGCCTTGGGCTTGATGCTGGGCCATGGTACGCATAGCATCACCCAACGCACGCTGACCTTCCACGAGCATGGCAAACAGATCAGACGGCGTGGGCAAAGGTGGCGGTGGAAGATCATCATCGCCACTACCCCCACCACGGCCTGAACACAGATTACGCGACATCTGCAGAAGCGCATTTGTGAGTAATGATGGACGATGTCAAATACAATGCAGACGAATTGTAGAATTATGCCAAACTGAACTTATTGGAGAGATTAATTTCTTACAATAAATAGAGGCACAATAATTCATCCTCATAACATCGCCATAACTTTACTCCACACATTCATGCGATGAATACGCTCACATGCCAAATTTTTGGTCAACTTCAAGTTTCAGAGATCACCTCTAAGTATAACGAGACTGCTCCGTGTATCCTACTAAATGTAGCACCATCCGCAATAGGGTTGGGGTGCCAAACACATGAAGGAATGTGCTGCTCCAGGGCGGTAGTGCTAGTGCGGCCATCAGTAGTAGCATTGCAACTTGGGTGTGAGAGGATTACCTTACAGGAGGAGAAATCTATAACGGAATAATTAAAGATAAGGGAGGGAGTGATGCACAAATGTAATGGCATGAGTAAACATGATGCATGCACGTTCCATACGTCCTCACGAATCTTAAGAAAATTTAACATTCTAGCGACATAAACGGTGGCATACATACGTTCTCTCATCTACGTATCTAGTCGAGCTACATGTTGCGTTGTTAGTGTACCTGCAGAAAATTTCATTGCAGCCCATCCCAACAAAAGAAATAAGTACGCAATGAAAGCAGTAAACTAAGATACTCTCCATATATACATCCCCGGATATATATACTTCGGTATCTAACACTACCCGATTGATACACCCACAATTAAGTACCTTCGTATGTACATGTGTGCAACATGTAAACATTCCGGTAACCAAAACTAGCTCTCCCTTAGACCGACAGTTGGACGGTCATGCTCTCACAACTCACTTTACCTAGGCGTAGAGGCAATTGATCCATACATTACCACCCAAACGGATGGCATCCATACAATAGCACGCCGTATGGACGACGAAATAAAATGAAACAATTACCCCCCCCAAAGTTATTACTTAAATAAGCCACCTGAAAGTCCTTATTTGGGTATAGAGGATATGACAACTGGCATACTTAGATAAAATTTCAGATTTGATCACCTATATAAAGATAACTATAAGTTGTCAAAACTGATTTTCACAAACAAAAGCTTTTGTTTTAAATACACATATGACACGTTTAATGTTGAATCTAGCTCTGATACCAGCTGTAACAGAATCAACCAATTTATAAGAGCACAAGTACAAAAGCAATCACCGGAGTGATCAAACCGTCATACTTGAACCCATATAAACCCGGTAGTCAACTGAAACCACGAAGGATTTCAAACCAACTTGTATACAACCAAGATCACAGTAATTCAACATAACAAGCCATATGTTACATCCATTTCACAAGTAGTTCATAAGTACCACATACATCAGAGTACACATAGTTATTACAAAACAAGTTCACAAATAGCGGAAGCAAAGTAGTTTAACACCATCACACACACTTAGTTCAAATACAAGCCAGTACCATAGTTATATCTAGCAAAAGCAGTAAGATAAGATAACATAGATGATCATGCCCATGATCTAGTCTTCATCCCCCCCAGGGTGGAGACAATACTTGCAGAAGCCGTTATAGAGCACGTCATCTGCAATAAGGGGGAAATAAACCTTGAGTACGAGAAGGTACTTAGCTAGACTTACCCGTCGAAAACCAGAAATAAATGACACCAAGGATTATGCAAGACTTTATCGGTGGATCTAGCTTGACAACCATTTTGCATAACAGCTTTAGTGATACAAGAACATAATTTGATTTATGTGTAAGCAGCAATTTAACAATATTAACCTATCAACTAGATTAGCACCTGTACTAGAGCAAGCAATTGATTAACTCCAAACATTAGTAACCATATCCGGTATAATGTTGTATCATCATCATCATTGATTTAACCATCAAGTTCAATTAAGTGCATCTACGTTACCGCTGCTTAGTCAAGTTCTCACTATCCGGGAGAGACGGCGATTCGAATCGATTCCTATCCAGCTGGAGGGGTATTCCTAACACAAACCCAGGCATACCTCGCGAAGGCAGCCTTAGGTCACCTTTGGTACATCTCAAGAATCGCGGCTCCGAGCAGCGCCGCACCCTCAGGGAGTCCACTCTGCCAGGTGGTCAATCTCACCTCCGACCTACGCCAATAGCTCCCCGCACATCCTTACTACCGCCAGGGTGCGCACTTTCACTTCTCGGTCTTCCAGCCTGAGTTGAGCTACTCGGCTTCGCGGTCGGAATGAGTTATCCGGCCAACTAAGTGATAGGCATGCGTTCAACATGACATGAGGACGTATAGCGAATCGGTCCTTAACCGACACAGACGGGGATAGATCCACAACCAAGACCTCCTTGCCTTGTTGCTTCTCTATCGACCTCCCGCCCGGTCACAATTCATTATTAACACATGGTTATTCTCCACGATAGCAATTATAACCAACCGTGACCAGACATTTTTCTAATATGCAGGTGACAGGAAATCACCTGACTTTTACTGATCTAAGCATGGCTAAGCTTTGATTTGCTCCTGGACCTAAATAGGATTCAGGGTACGTACACTGGCCAAGGAATAGATATATATGCAATAAGTGTTCGCATCCAATTCCTATCACTTAATGCATCAATAAATAAAGACACTTAAAGTAACCATTTTGAAAACATAGGAGTCTTAGAATGCTCCGGGGCTTGCCTTTTAGAAAAGATGAAGGTTGGTGATCGAGGCACTCAAGAACTTCTTCGTTGACTCCTTCTTCGAGGGCCTGCACCTCCTACTCCTGAGCTTCCTGCTGCTCCTCCGGAAGCACTGGCTCGAATTCCAAAAGCGTAACTCCCTCTGGAACACCTATTGCATGCCGATGCACAAGATAAATATCATGGATGCATAAGGAATGACATGATGCTCATGATGAATGAATCACAGTAAGTGTTTAACGAAACATCACTGGACACTCGTTTACCGATTAAGAATAGCTCTATTCAAATCACTTTAAAACATGTATCTAATCTTAACTTGAAGAACAAGATCAACTTACCTAACTTGCATAACCTAAGGTAAAGCTGCTCATCTTCAGTTAAAGGCCTAACACCTAAGAACATTACCATAAACTTAGAAATAGTAACGGTATACATAATTTAACATTTAAAGCTTCGTATGCATACAAGTAGTCCCTTAATTCAATCACAACCAGAGTTCTACAATTTCAAATGACTTGTATGAGGACATTCTGGAAAGCTATGAAATTCTCTACAAAACAATTGTAAACATCACAGCATGATACTTACGTTAACTAACTCGAAATTCCGTAAACCTAGAATTTGTCTAGAATGGCAGGGTTACTAACTTATTTATTTAACGATGATGCAAAAGCCTAATTTGACCAAACCAAGCTTACCAACTTGTTGCGCATACCAGAGGAACACTAGAAAGTATAGTGCTAACTTCTAAATAAATTATTTAATATCCTTTTCCAATTTATTTAGTTAATTAGGTGATTAAAGCAATATATAGTAAAACTATTCATAAAAATCTACAAAAATTACAGTAGCTATCTCATGCTTCACATAGACTACCATAAAAATTTCAATGCCATTGAGCAAGCAGAACTTGCTGTATCCAAAATAATAAGTGGTATGTCCATTTTTAGTATAATTAGGAAACCCTAATGAAAAGTGTCAAGCAACAGATTTCTCATTTTTCCTAGCATCATTCTAGCATAAGAACCTTACTCACCAAATTTTACCTACACTGGATCTATAGAAAAATTATGAAAATTCACACAAGATCCATCCATTGATAAAAAGAAATTCTATAACTCAAAAACTATACATGCACTAGCTCTAAAATTTTAACCAGAGCTTCTACTAAGCAAGCATAGATTACCCACAAAATTTCATAATTTTTGAACCACAAAAACTTAAGATAAAATTCAAACAAGTTTGCATGTATCCAAAAACACATTTCAAAGTCCTATTTAATTTATCCAGAATTTTTAAAACATGTGCTCATATAATATTTTTATTAAATACTAGACAATACTAGGAACTCAACAAAATTAGAACTAGAACATTTGGATCTATATACTAGGAAATACCTATTTTTGAATATCACACAAATCTATGAAATAATAAAAACAAAACAAATAAGAAAACAATCTATAGCTGTTGGGCCGGCCCGAAGGACACGACGGCCCGTGAAGCGCGCGCTAGCGCGGCCCACGTTGGGCTCCTGCCTCAGCCACGATGGCTGACAAGGAGGCCCGCGCGTCAGAGAGAGAAGCAGGGGAAGGAGGAAGACGACGGCGGGACTCGCCGTCGGTGGCTTCTCCGGTGAGACCAACGGTGCCTACGCGTTCGCCTCACCCTAGCGGACCTAGAGGAACCAACCATTGCAGCAATGACATAGCAAAGGGGGGTGGTGACTAGCACGGCGGCGCGCAGCCACGGTAGGACCGGCTCCGGTGAGCTTACGGCGTCATGGCCCTAGTGGCTCACTCAGCGAGCTTCGGCAGTGTTCCTATGGCCTAGCGCGAGACAGAGGAAGGAATGGGAGGACACGAGGAGAGCTGGCCGCGTGGAGTGCTAACTCCGGCGAGGTCCAACAAGGTGGTGGTGGGGAAAAATCGGCGATTGGCCCTTACCGATGCACGATTGACTCGCTATCACGGTGGAAAAGGGAGAGGGGATCACGGCGGGGCTCTAGGTGAGCTAGGCAACATGTTTTTGCCAAGACGCGGGAGCTAGGCGAGGGCGAAGTTTCGGCGGCAATGGCGGGCGGCTTCGGTGGCTTGGCGCTGCGCTGCGGGAGGCGGAGAAATGCGAACAGGGGCGGGCGAGTGTGTCAGGTAGGCGCGGGGTGGCTTCAAGACGCGGCTGGCCGTGCCGGGGCGCCCACGGCACGTGGCCTGCATGCTCAGGCGAGCGGCGATGAGTGGCGCCACGTGGCATCAGCTTTCTGAATCGGTCGGCCATGACGGTCACTAAACATTTTTAGAAAACGGCGATTCAGGGTTCATCGACGATGACTGACAGTGTAGGTTTAATGGTGATTATCTCCTAATCCGTGACGATCTAGACTATGCCATAGTTAACAAAGTTGATCATCCATATGTGAACTACAACTCTTGTTATAGGAGCTCGAGCTGGTTTGGCTCTGTTAGGGAGATACAAGGTGAAACAGTTGGGTACACGAAACTGCAAAACACAAAAAGACTTAGGAAAAATTCTAAGTACGAAATCAGCAAGAAATTCTGACTTGTGGGCCATGTTTGACCATGTTCCACACATTTTCATGAGTTGGCCATAAAACAACTTTTGTTTCTTAATAAATTAGCTACAACTTTTGTAAAGAGTGTAAAGCCATGCAAGGTTTCTAAGTTGGTCTTTTGAATCAGTCAAACAGTGACACCCCAAGGGTCAATTCTGGTCAAACCTTCACTTGAGGGCATTTTGGTCATTTTGCTCTACATGAACAATGTTCCAACAAGTAACCTAAGTGTAGTTAAGGTGTAATAGACCATGATCAACCACTTTACCAAATTGGTATACCACTTCTAATGATCACATGTGATAAAGCAACTAAAACAAGCAATTCACTCATATGTTGCAATGCAATGTTTCATATGTTGCATGACTTTTGTTGCAAGCTTAACTTGCCACATTCCTACCATGGTGCCATGTTTCCAGGTATGAGAAATTAATGTTGCATTCACATGTTGCACTACTACCATTCATAAGCAAGAAAGTATGAACAAACAGAATATGCGAATGTTGCATATGCATGTTTCAGTGACAAATGGCATGATGACATAGATGATGCATATGTTTATGAAATGACATGCAATTATGTGGAAGCCAAACACCTAGGGTGTTACAGTAACAGTTAGTTCTGAACTTCAGTTTACACATGGTCATCTGTGGCTTCAATGAATCAGCATGGATTTTTTTCCTTTTACTGTGATGGTAGTAAATGAATATAGCTAGCCATTCAGTCATCATGTGCATTGCTCTCCTGTGTATTGTACCATGTTAAGTGTCTTTCCCCAATCATCTCCTGTGTATTGTATCAAGTGTTGGTAATTGGTTTACTTGTATCAAGTTGAGTTCTCATTTTTGATGCAGGAGCTAAGTGAGATGAAGGACGAGGCCACCATTGATCTTCTGCAAGCCGGAGCTCATAAGGCAAGGATCTTATTTCTTCCTCTTCTCTGCAAGCCTGAGCTTGTAAGCCCGAGCTCTGCAATATGGCCTATTGTTCCAACGCTGAATGCCTGTTTCTTTTGCTAGTTAAAAAATTAAGCTTGTTTTTTCATGAGATAAGGTCTGGAGAAAAATTAAGCTTTCCTCATAACAGCTCTAGGTTGTTAGCTTATGACAACCCCTAACTTTTATTTTAGAGCATATATGAAGCTTCACTGTGAAATATTAGTGGCTCTGTGAAAAAGTCTCCTGCCGACTGTGGATCTGCATCTTAAATTTTATATTGACTCAAGAATCTCATATGAAGTGATAGTTGGTGCTGCTATCTTTAATAAATGACTGCATCACTGTGTCCGTGGTAGCTTTGTTTCTTTAAAATTTTAGCAAGAACAAGATTACAGATGCATGCAAATATCTATGGCAACGGAAAGTGGCATCAGCCACTAAGATCATTAAAATTTTGCTTGTGGGATTGTCGGCTTTGATATATAGTGTCATTTCAGCTCCTAGTATCTGTACTTTGTTTTGTTTGTGGGATGCTAAATTGAATTACCTTTGGACAAAGAATCATACATTCTATAAATTGTTTGCAAGCCATTGCTTTTGGTTTCCACTTGCCTAATTACATGGTTATTATATTTTTCAGGAAGGGCACAAGAGTTTATGGAAAATGGTTCTCCACACATAACCTGATGGAGTGTTGGCAAGCCATTGCTTTTGGGTTTTGAGTTCCTTGAAATGATTGTGTGCACAAACCTTAGTATGTTTAACACAAAATACTATTATTGCTTACTGGGAGTGCATTCATGTATTCTTTTGGTGCCTGACTTTGTTGGATGGATCAAACGGTGTGCAAGACAAGTTATATGTTATATAAGTATTGACCTCTATGATGTGTTGGATGTGTTTCTATATCTTTATGTGATGGACATTAAGCTTGAATGTGGGTTTGATATGTGCTAAATGTTTTTTCTAATTGTATTTATTTTTTTTTGTATATTTATAGCATCCTGTTGAACCATTTGTCGCTATAAATACATTGGCTATTGGATGGTCTGTCGGTATATGCTTTGTAACAGAGCATCTGTCGCTAAAAACTAGCAATTGACTATCTGTCGCTATAAATATTCAGGATAGCAGACTGTCTGTGGCTAAAAGTATTGTCTGGCACTAAAGATTTTTAGCGATAGGATTTACACCGTCTGCAAAAGTCTGTCGCTATAACTTTTTAGCATCAGATTGTCTATCGCTGTAGCCGCTTTTAGCGTCAGACCATCTATCGCTAATCTTGGTGTTGTGGTGTAGTGGTAGCTGGCGATGTCCGAGCACCGAGGAGTCCCTGACGTAGCTGGCGATGTCCGAGCACCGAAGAGTCCCCGGCGTAGCTGACGATGTCCGAGCACCGAGGAGTCCCCGGCGTACCTGGCGATGTTCGAGCACCGAGGAGTCTCGGACGTAGCAGACGATGTCTGAGCACCGAGGAGTCCTCGGCATAGCTGGCGATGAAGCACGAGCGATGAACAGTCCAGTCAACTGGTCGACGATGAAGTGAGCATTAAGTACAAGTGACCGACGAACAGTCCGATCAACTGGTCGGCGACGAAGTCCATGAGTCTAGCGGTCCGACCAGTTGATTGGTGGAGAAGTCCGAGCACCAGGTGGTCCGATCACCTGGACGATGATCCTGTAATACAAATATATAAAACGGTTAGTACATGATATAAAAATATATGAACTCCGAAGAAGAATCAGCAATGGTGACGAAATAGCGTATGTGGCTCGACGATCAGTTGGTGTGAACACTTAGTGTTATTCTGAAGATGTCTTCAATACAAACCGTCCGACCAGTTAGTGTGTAGCTGAGTCTCCAGCCCTAACTAGCCTGTTAACCATAACGCGGAGCGTAAAGCCCGTGTGCGTGTAGGAAGAACAAAGCATCGCTAAGGAGCCGCTGCCGACCACCCATAACGTAGAGGGCAGACACTCGTGCACGTGCAGGGATGAGCCGGAGATAGGGCCGTCTCTGAGGACATCCGAGTGTCAACATGACTGTTTGGGGGTTCGCCTTAGACTTAGTTGTATGTCATCTTTAAGATGGTATACATGAAAGAAAATCGTTTGGAGAGCAAACATGGAGAAAACAACTCGGAGAAACATTATGGCGATATACGAAGATTGGAGAATATTTAGAAAAATATTAAAGCATGATTTAGCTTTAGACAGAATGTCTGGTCGGCGGCGTATGGCGTTATCGGGTTGGCGACGCGGGCAGCTCGCTTAGCGGCTCGCTTGACGGCTGGAACGAAGTTGATATCGTGTCGGAGTAGGACAGACGTAATTGGAGCTTGGCGGTGTCAATCCACGTACGAAGACGTGCGCCGTGGTTGTCGAAGGATGTCAACGCGATCAGCCGAGTTGCCGCGAAGGATGTTGATCTTGAGTTACGCCATCTGGTTCGCCAGGGATCAGTGCGCTCGAGCCCCACGGTGGGCGCCAACTGTCGACAAAAGATGCTCGGCAGTCCTCCGAGGGGTATCCCACGAAGGTAGATTGATCGGTGGAGGTGCGTGTGATAGGAACCAGATGGTGACACAAGGCATAGAGACAGCGATTTAGACAGGTTCGTGTCGTCTGATCGACGTAATACCCTACGTCCTGTATCTTTGGTGTATTGTATTGAATATGAGATCTATGGAGATGTCGACTAGGGGACCCCTGCCTCTCCTTATATACTCTGGAGGGGTAGGGTTACAAAGAAAGTATCCTATTTGGTACTATACAATATCTTGCGGTGCACATCGATCAGTGTCGTGCACGCCTTGATCTTGTGGGCTGAGCCGTCTCTGATGGTGCAGCCCATGTCTTGTCTTATGGATACCGAGGGTCATATCTCCCACAATATAGGTGATTGCTTTCCAGCTTAGTCCAATACTTTTTTTACTAAAGGTAAATGGTAGATTGACGGTGGTAAATTTGGAAACATAAGCAAATGAGGTAAACTTGTACCTGGAAATTTGTAGTAGTTTGTATAAAACCTTAATCTACTCATCGGCATGGTCGAAAGCAGAGTAAGCAATATACTTTTGCATGAACTACTTCCATATTTAGGGTTGCAGAGGAATTAAATAACATGGATTTGCACCAATTATGTAAATTGTTCCAAACCAACTGAACAAATACCCAAACACAAAAACATCAAAATTGAAATAATATCTTTCATGATATTTTAGCACCAGCCATAACACAAAACTAAGCTACGGTAAGCAACACTTGTTTTTATAGATATTAAGTAAGTGAATATTTTAACAATAAAAAATCTGATGGTTTGGCTCATGATGCTGGACCGACTTCCAATTAAGGTTTTGGTTCATAACTTCATATCCATCACAAGCTAAAAAATAGACAGAGGAGGAAGTAAAGCAGTAACAACAATCTACTATCTAGGAGACCCCCACTAAAGATTTCTCTGTGATTTTAGAGAGCCACGTCAGCTGTATGGCTCACACACCAACGCATGCATGCAATGCTGAGCGCCCTTTGTCCTTCAAAAGTTCAGAACGACAATCCCCACCCCTTGGCCTGCAGGAACGTTCGCAATGGCAAGTCCCTGTCCCTTAGCCTGCAGGAACGGATCCCACTACCCATTAAGGCCAACCAAAATGCTCAACTAGGCATTAACCATGCATTGCTTTGCCTTCTCCATTTATGTAACAGTTGATATATATACACCAGCACACCACGGTCACAGATGCACTGTCGTCTCTCTCGTCTCTCTCTCTCTCCTCTACGCTATTTGCCTCCCAATACAAAGATACAAACGACAATTCATTTTCCGTGCAGGTAATGTCTGATGTCCATAGGCTATTCCCTGATTGTGGTTTCTTACGCCCAAACATTTTTTATTTTACTATTCATGTTAGAGTTCAAAGATTAGTTAGCATTTTTTTTTTCTGAATTATGAACCATGCATATGGATTATATTTGATTGATATCTATAGGATGCATCCTGCGATGGTACTAGGAGATTGCAAGCTTTTCTGGGTTGATTTGAATTGTTGCCACGGAGTTTGCATCAAGTGATTTTCACTTCGTAGAATACAATACCCACTATCTAAAATTAGAAATATTATTGATTATTAGAAGAAGAAATCTCATTAGTACTTCTATTATGGTGATCCAATGATGTATCTTCGTGAATATAACTTACCCGTTTTTGGATGAATCCTATCTCTATTTGTATAATCCACAAATCATTATAATTTTATTACTTAGGAATATTATTGTTACTCAAGAAGGAATGCCATTATTAATACTTCTATCATGGTGATCCAATGATGTATCTTCGTGAATATAACTTACCCCATTTTGGATGGATCCTATCTATTTCTTTACCCTACAAAAGCATTATTATAATTTTATTGTATATAACAACTTTGAAATGAGTTACACTAATTGTTAACACTTCCACTTGAATCCAGAAGAACTATCCATGAATCCTCCTACAAAATTCCCGCAACAATGCGCGGGGCATTATCTAGTTAATGTTAGGAGTGCATGCCAATGCCATACCTGTACATGGCTCGCGACATGTTCCCTGGTGAGTTTCTCCACATTCATAAGCTCAAGAATTCTTTTTGGTACAGCTTCTGCAACAGCAGCAAAATAAAGGACAAAACAAAAATGAGTTGCTGCAATATATAAAAAGCAAAAGCGAGGGTTGACAGTTCTTACTATCAATTCCAAGGTGGTTGAAAGCCACAATAAATTTCTGATGCAGTTCAACTGACCAAACAACTCTTGGCTTCTTAGCAGACGTGGGTTCATCACCTTCTTAGAAATCATTCTCCTTGCCGTCATCTTCCTCGTCGCTATGCATTTCCTTCCTCTTCTTGCTGATCCTCCAACTTTGGTCAGAAGCCCCAGGAACGATCTGATTGTGGCTGTGGCATGAATCCACGCTAGGTAACTTGTTGAAATCAGGATATCATTGATGAATATCAAAACAAACACATCATTTTCGAAGAAAATGGAATTTATGAGATACATGAATTATGTCAGGATCATTTATGACCCCAAATGACATAACCATGTACTCATAAAGACCATACAGAGTCGAGAAAGTTGTCTTTGGTATGTCCTTAACCTACCTAATTAGGTCCATCTTGGAAAAGAACCTAGCTCTAGTCCTATCTCTAGGGAGTGGATACTTGTTCTTCACTGTCATGGCATTTAAAGGCATGTAACCCACAACCATCCAAAGACGTACTCTTGTCCTTCTTGGTTTCAAACACGAGGCCAGGCATCCCAAAGGAGAGGAACTAGGTCAGGCATACCCTTTTTCTAGTAGGTTAGTCAACTATTTCTTCATCTCTGCAAACTCTTGCTTGTGGTGCCATCCTATAAGGTTGCCTAGAGATTGGAGCTGTTATGTAGGCATAAGCTCAATCCAAACTCTATGTCTCAATCAAGAGGCATTCTAGGGTTTTCTTTCGGGAAATACATTAGAAAACTCACGTAGTGTAGGAATAGTTTCCAACTCGTGCAACTTCTTGGTGTTCAAGGTATGCAACATTGGTCAGCTAAGCATGGATGGGAACATGGTGACTCTTTGGCCAGAGGCGTGTTGAAGTTCTATGGCTTTAGGTAGGCATATGATTAAACCACCATTAGAACTGTCAAAATTGATCTTAAAAATTATTATAAACAGAGGCTGTCTCTTCTCTTACGAGAAGAGGAGGTCAAATGGTATCAAAGAGCCAAAATAACTAGGTTGTTATCAGGTGACTGTAATACTAAGTATTTTCACCTGGTGGCTAATGGCAAACATAGAAAGACTTGGATTTTCCGATTAGACCAAGATGATGGAGTAATCGAGGGTGATGGAAATCTTAAGAAATTCATCACTAACTATTATAAAGGCTTGTTTGGTGAACCGATTGGTAACCACTTTTTTTTGGTGGAGTCTACTACACACGACATTTCACAAGTCTCACAACTTAAAAATGAAGTCTCAATGGTTGATCTTTTAGAAAAAAAAGTTAAATAGGCATTTTTTTCAAATGGAGCATAATAAAGCACCTGGACCTGATGAGTTCCCAGCCGAGTTCTGTCAAGTTTTTGAGAATTAATAAAAGGGGATCTTCTACCCCTTTTTGATGATTTCCACAAAGGTAACCTGCCCCTGTATAGTCTCAATTTCGGTACAATTATGTTGCTACCGAAAGAGAAAGAGGTGGCACAAATCCAATAATATCGACCTATTTGTTTGCTTAATGTTAGTTTTAAAAATTTCACCAAAGCGTTGACCAACCGAATAGCCCTAGTGGCTCAAAAGTTGATTCAACCCTCCCAGTCAGCTTTCATGAAGGATAGGAATATTTTGGATGGGGTGGTTATCCTACATGAGACCATTCACAAAATGCATAGGAAAAAATTAGATGGGGTGATCTTAAAGCTAGACTGTGAGAAAGCCTATGATAAGGTTAAATGGTCTTTTCTCCAGCAGACCTTAAGAATGAAGGGCTTCCCACCAATATGGTGTAATTGGATAGATCAAATTGTGAGGGGCAGCAGTATAAACATTAAAGTAAATGATGACGTGGGACATTTCTTCCAGACCAAGAAAGGTGTAAGACAGGGAGACCCCTTGTCTCCTATCTTATTTAACTTGGTGGATGACATTTTAGCAACTCTGATTCTCAGGGCTAAGTCCAATAGAAGAGTTAGGGGAGTTGTCCCACATCTGGTTGATGATGGTCTTTCAATCCTGCAGTATGCAGATGACACCATCTTATTTCTGGATCATGATATGATACATGCCATGGAGCTAAAGCTTGTGCTTAGATTCTTTGAGTAATTATCAGGATTGAAAATTTATTTTCACAAAACTGAACTTTTCTGTTATGGTGTAGCCAAGGACAGTGAACAAGAGTATGCATGTTTGTTTGGATGCTGGTTGGGAAGTTTTCCTTTCCGGTACCTAGGTATTCCAATGAAACATACAAAATTATCCAACAAGGACTGAGCTTGTATTGAGCTAAAAATCTAGAAAAAACTCTGTAGCTGGAAAGGTAAACAACTCTTTGTTGGGGGAGACTGGTCCTCATTAATTCAATGCTAATTAGCTTAGCCATTTTTATGTTATCTTTTTTTGAAGTCCCTAGAGGAGTCCTTCAAAAAATATATTACTATTGTTCATGTTTTTTCTAGCAATGTGACGAGCACAAAAAGAAATACCGTATTGCCAAGTGGAGTATCCTTTGCACAACAAAAGATTTTGGTGGCCTAGGAATACTTAATCTAGACCTACGGAATAAATGTCTACTGAGCAAGTGGTTGTTTAGGCTGATTAATGAGGAGGGGGTTTGGCAAAACCTTTTATGTGGTATTTAAAGAAGGGGTTAACCCTTACGAAAGATAAATTAGCCAAGAGGAACTGGTAGGGAAGTGTTAAATATTGTCTTTGTAGTTCGGTTGAAACTATTCAACATCTATTCTTTGATTGCCACTTTGCATGCTTTGTTTGGAATATTGTGCACATCACTTTTGGAATACAACCACCTTCTAGCTTTGCTGATTTGTTTGGTTCCTGGCTACATGGTTTAAGCTTAAAGCATAAAAACCAAATTTTGTTAGGAGCTGTTGTGCTATGTTGGTCGATATGTTCGAATAGGAATGATATGGTATTTATAAAGCTAAATCTAACACATCAATATAGGTAATTTGTAGGATGACATATTGGACCCGTTGGTGGTCCATGCTGCGTAGCGAGGAGGAGCAACCTTTGTTCAAGGACGGTTGCAGATGGTAGATGGTGGGAGACTATGATCATGGTAGCCTTTGCGAAGTTTGGCTAGAACTTCTCCAATCGTATTGAGGCCTAGTTTCTCTGTTTTTTTGTGCCCCCACTATGCGGGCTAGACCTTGCTTTTGTTTCTTCCTGATTGTGTAAGCCTTAAAGCTTTGGTTTGTACTGTGACTATCAGTTGTGTACCATCCTCGGGTGGTAGAGGCTGGAATCTTGTTCCATTATCTAAAAAAGCATCACAACCAGTGATCTGAATCATGCTTGTATTCAAGATCAATTATCTCTCATAATTTTATTTTTATTCTTTTGGAAATAAAGCGACTGGGAAAGTCTTTATAAACATATATATTCCCTGGCGCACGTGGAACTGTCTCAAGCCGGCTGATGAAATGATTTGTTGGGTGGTTTACTTTTGGCAGTGTTTTTTTTGACCGAACCAGTAGGGGAATCCCCTACCTATATTTCTGCTTTTCAATTAAATAAAAGAATGTTATATACAATCAGACTGAACCAAAAGAAAAAATACAAGGTTTCTAGGCCCAAAGAGAAAAAAGGAAGGCATTACAAATAATTATCTCTCCAAAGACTAAGAATGATGCTCCTAGCTGGTTTAGCTTTGGTGCACACCAAGCCAAACTCATCTCTGTCCATTGTCAAATATAATTCTATTTGTTGTAGTCCAAATCACCTAGCATGTTGTGATGACTATTTCCCTGAAGATGATATTATCAAAATCTGCTCTTGCTTGCAATATCATGTCCACGGGGCTGAGGTTCAGGTTCCAATTGATTGGTATGGTAGCCCAACAATCTCTGCTAAAGGGACACTCAAAAAGGAGACGGAAACAAGTTTCTTCACAGCCCAAGCTACACAAGACACAGCTGTAATCATCCAAATCCATGTTCTTTCTCCTTAGTAGGTTTCTTGTATTCAATCTATCTCTTAGGAGCAGCCAGAAGAAAAATTTGTGATTGCCCAGGTTGCTTGAAGCCCACAACCATTTGAAGAGGGGGGAAGCTGGAGTGGTACCAATGAGAATATTATAGGCTTTCCCTCTGCTGTACCTTGAAGACCCCCAGCAGTAACTCCATGCATCACTGATAGATTCATCCCTGTTAGAATATCTAGTTTCTATGTGAATGCTTCTCTCTACATATGAATGCGCCACCTCCTCTAGGCTGGCTTGGCCCTTTGGGCTCCTCTAGTCTAAACTGGCCCCTTCGGGTCTGGCCCTTTGGGCACCTCTGTATCCTAGGCTATATATGTAACCCTCTTGTATCTCAGCCCTCCAATGAATAATATCTCAGCCTGTTAGGCTTCTATCATGGTATCACGAGACTTTTGAGTCCTATGCCACTTCCGCCCCTCTTCCCCAGCCGCGCGCGCGCCCCCAGGCCGCTGCGCCCGCTGTTCCTACGCCCATGGCCACCGGTCTCTCGGCCACAGCTGCTGCGGCCAAGCTTCATGATGAAGCTACCTCCGCCGCCGAGCTAATGGAAGCCCAAGCCATCTCCATCCGCTCCTCCAACGCCGAGCGCAGCCAGCAGCTCCAACAGGAGGCCGACCTCCTGAAGTCTACCGCCGCTGCTCTTGACCAAGAGCGCACGCAGGCTGACGCCCTAGAGTAGCAGGCTGCCGTCCTCCGCCATCATTTTCGCGCGGAGCTGCTCAAGGACGACGATGTTCGCACCGATGACGCCCACTTTGAAGCCGCGGCCATTGCTCATCTCCACAGCCAGGCGGCTGCTGTCCAGAACATCAAGCACCTGATCCCCATCGTCCTCGAACTCCAGTCATCATCGAACTACTCCAAGTGGCGCGACTACTTCCTCCTCACCCTCGGGCGGTTCTCCCTGAGGGATCATGTCCTCAGCGATGACGCCCGCCCCGACAATCCGGCATGGTCTCGCATGGACTGCGTGGTCGTCTCCTGGACTTTCAACACCATCTCCCCCGACCTTCTAGACATCGTCCACGAGCACGCTGGCACCACTGCCCGGGCGGCTTGGCTCGGGGTCGAGAATCAGTTCCTAGGAAATCATGAATCCCGAGCACTCCTTCTTGATGCTGAATTTCGCAACCTCTCTCAAGGCGCCCTCTCCATCGACGACTACTGCCGCCAGATGAAGACCAAGGCTGATGCCCTTGCTGATCTTGGCGAGCCCATCAGTGACCGTACGCTCGTCTTGAACGTCCTGCACGGCCTCAACGAACGGTTTCAGTTCATGGCACAGCTGATCACTCGCCAGAAGCCGTTTCCTTCCTTCAGCAACGTTCGCGCAGACCTGCGCCTTGCTAAACTCAACATGGAGCAGCCTATGGCTCCTCCCTAGTCCTCCCTAGTTGCTTCTCGCTACACCAACCAGCAAGCCCCCTACGCCTCCACTTCCCGCGCCACCACGCCCCCCCTCAGGGATCTCCCTCTACTGGGGGCACCCCTTTTAGCAGCGGACGTGGGCGCCGTCGCCGCGGTGGGCGTGGCCAAGGCGGCTCTGGAGGTGGCCAAGGCAGCCCTAGAGGCTTGCCATGGCCCTCCGTGTTCAATCCATGGACTGGGTCCATCCATATGTGGCCCGGCTCCAACCCAGGAGGTCCTCATGCTCCACCGCCTCGCGCCGGCTTCCCTCCACACCAACAGCAAGCTCTGATGGCTGCTATGGCTCCGGCTCCTCCACCATACTCCACATCGGGCCCTGGTCTGTACTCCCAGGCACCGGTTCAGGCACCCCCTCCTGCATGGGCACCTTGGGATCCACACTCCCTCGCCAACGCTTTTAGCACTGTGACCCTTACACCACCAGGCAGCAGCGATTGGGTTGTCGATTCCAGAGCTTCCTCCCACATCGCATCCAACCCCGGTATGGTTACCTTATCCTCTTCCTCCACCTTTCCCTCTTCCATTGTTGTTGGCAACGGTGCCACTCTCCCTGTGGTTGGCACCGGCTACTCCACCCTTCCCGGTCCCTTTCGCCTCAACAATGTTCTCCTTGCTCCTGACATCATCAAAAATCTTCTCTTTGTTTGTCAATTCACCATTGATAACCATGTTTCTGTTGAATTTGACCCTGTTGGCATTTCTGTAAAGGACCTATGCACGGGCACCATCCTCCTTCGCAGCAATAGCTCGGGACCTCTCTACACCCTACAACTGCCATCATCATCGTCCAACTCCTGCGCTCTTGTCACCACCCCGTCGATGATCGATTGACACTGTCGCCTTGGTCACCCCGGCAAGGATGCTTTCCAACACCTTGCTCAGTCCTCCTCTATTATCTGCAGCAAGCCCGGCGACACCTCTTTATGTCATGCTTGTCAGCTTGGACGACATGTTCGGTTACCTTTCACTAGTTCGATGTCCAGGGCATCCAAACCCTTTGATTTAGTTCATTGTGATTTGTGGACCTCTCCTGTACTCAGCATTTCTAGTTTTAAGTACTATTTAGTTATACTTGATGACTACTCGCATTTTCTATGGACTTTCCCTCTTCGCCTAAAATCCGACACTTTTTCCACTCTCTCTAATTTTTTCGCCTATGTCTCCTCTCAGTTTGGATGCCCCATAAAATCCATCCAATGCGATAACGACCGTGAGTTTGACAACTCTTCCTCTTGCGCTTTCTTTCTTGCCAAAGGCGTTTCCCTGCGTATGTCTTGTCCATACACCTCACAGCAAAACGGCAAGGCTGAGCGCATCCTTCGCACCACAAATAATGTCATCCGCACCTTACTGTTTCAAGCATCTATGTCTCCCTCCTATTGGGTGGACACTCTTGCCACTGCCACCTATCTGATCAACCGTCTTCCCACCAAGACGTTGGGTCTGTCCACACCCTACTTCGTCCTCCATGCCACTCACCCTTCCTACCATGAACTTCGGGTCTTTGGGTGTGCCTGCTATCCTAATCTCATTGCCACTGCCCCACATAAGCTTGCTCCTCGCTCTACTTTGTGCGTATTTCTTGGTTATTCCCCTGATCACAAAGGTTATCGCTGCCTTGATCTCACCTCCAACCGGGTCATCATCTCTCGCCATGTTATTTTTGACGAATCCCTTTTTCCTTTCTTCCATCACCGATCATCTCCTCCACCCGACGAGCTTGATTTTCTAACTAATAATGAGCCTCCACCAGCTCCTATTCATTCTGTAGGTACACCCACTACTTTAGGCCGTGCCAGCTCCCTGCCCATGGCTGCTGCACCCCTATAGGTTGAGCCGCCCGATGAGCCTCCACTGCTGCCAGTGCTCTCACACAGCCCTGGTCATCTCCCGCGGGCACCTAGGTCTCCACTAGGCTTCCCCGCACTTTCGGCTCCACCTCCAGCGTTCCCGGTACCTGCTACCTCTCCATCGCCGATGATGCCTGCTGCTCGTCCGGCACCCATGGTGCCTACAGCACCCGTGGTGCCCATGGCGCCCACCACGACCCAGGCACCACCGACGGCGTTCAACAAACCGCCTGTCACCCAAGTCTACTCCTGGCACACTCCTGCTCCAGCACCGTCACCGACGTCTCCCATTGCTGCTCCCTCCCGGCGCTAGAGCATCGTCCCTTCACCACCTCGCTACGTGAAGGCTGCTCCTCCTGTCGGTGTTGTTCCCATCCCACCGGTCGCCAACTCTCATGGCATGACGACCCATGGGAAGTCTGGATATCACCAACCGCGCCTTCATCTTCACACCGAGGCGCTGTCACCAATTCCTTGGTCTTGTTGTGACGCCCTCACTAATCCTCACTGGCGTCACGCCATGGAAGAAGAACATGCAACTCTTATTGAGAACCACACTTGGGACCTCGTTCCTCGCCCTGCCAAGGCAAACATGGTCACTGGCAAATGGATCTTCAAACACAAATTTCATGCTAATGGTTCCCTGGACAGATACAAGCCTCGCTGGGTTCTTCGAGGTTTTACACAATGGCCAAGTGTCGACTATGATGAAACCTTCAACCTCGTTGTCAAACCTGCAACTGTCCGCACGGTTATCACTTTGGCCCACTCTCGTGATTGGCCTATACATCAACTTGATGTGAAGAATGCTTTTCTTCATGGGGTTCTTTCAGAGACCGTCTACTGTTCGCAGCCCACAGGTTTCACTGATTCTGCTCTTCCCAATCATGTCTGCAAGCTGAACAAGTCCCTATATGGTCTGAAACAGGCACCACGCGCTTGGTACAGTCGGTTTGCTGCTTATTTGGTCACTTTGGGATTCTCTGAAGCTCGCTCGGACACCTCCTTGTTCATCTACCGCCGGGGTGCTGACACAGTCTACCTTCTTCTTTATGTTGATGACATCATACTCACTGCATTCTCCCAGCAGCTTCTCAGCCGTGTTATTGATGCTTTGAAGAAGGAATTCGCCATGAAAGATCTTGGTCCTCTTCATCACTTCCTTGGCATGTCAGTTCAACGACAAGGTGCTGCTATTTTTCTCTCCCAACGGCAGTATGCTCTGGATATCTTGGCTCGTCATGGCATGACTGATTGCAAACCTTGCTCCACCCCTGTTGACACCTGCACCAAAGCCTCTGCTGATGGTGGTCCTGCTGTTGCTGATCCTACAAATTATCGCAGCCTTGCGGGCGCTTTACAATACCTCACTTTCACCAGGCCCGACATTGCCTACGCAGTCCAGCAGATCTGTCTTCACATGCATGATCCTAGGGAGAGTCACCTTGCTGCTGCCAAATGAATCCTTCGATACCTTCACGACACTCTGGATTATGGCCTGGTCATTCCTCGATCATCCCCTACTCAACTTATTGTGTACACGGACGCCGACTGGGCCGGCTGCCCAGACACTCGCCGCTCCACCTCCGGCTATGCTGTCTTCCTTGGAGGCAGCCTCGTCTCCTAGTCTTCTAAGCGACAGCACACCGTTTCTCAGTCCAGCGCCGAGGCCGAGTATCGGGCTGTCGCCAACAGTGTCGCCGAGGCCTCCTGGCTGCGGCAACTACTACAGGAGCTGCATCAGCTGCTGCAGTCCGCCTGCCTCGTCTACTGCGACAACGTCAGCGCCGTCTACCTCTCCACCAACCCCGTCCAACATCAGCGAACCAAGCACGTGGAAATCGACCTCCACTTCGTCCGGGAACGGGTCGCCATTGGGGCTGTCCGTGTGCTCCACGTTCCCACCACGTCGTAATTCGCCGATGTCTTCACCAAGGGGCTCCCTTCCTCTGTTTTCCTAGAGTTTCGCTCCAGTCTTAACGTTCGTCCTAGCGACGTTCTGACTGCGGGGGGTGTTAGAATATCTAGTTTCTATGTGAATGCTTCTCTCTACATATGAATGCGCCACCTCCTCCAGGCTGGCTTGGCCCTTTGGGCTCCTCTAGTCTAAACTGGCCCCTTCGGGTCTGGCCCTTTGGGCACCTCTGTATCCTAGGCTATATATGTAACCCTCTTGTATCTCAGCCCTCCAATGAATAATATCTCAGCCTGTTAGGCTTCTATCAATCCCAAGTTCTAACTTGCATGAGCTGTTGGATTTCTTGTAAGTGTGCTGCTGCCTGCTGAGACAGGAGTAAACTGAAAATTCTGTCCATTTCTTGATCTAGGAAAAACCTGATAGAGCATTTAGGTTTCCTGGTGAAAGAGAAGAGTTGGGGGAATTTGTCTTTCATTGTTTGATCTACCCATATATCTGACCAGAAAAGTGCCGTTTTACCTCTGTTGGGATTACAGACTGCAAGACTTTGGAATTTATCAAAGGGTTTCATAATGACATCACAAGCTGGTGGCCGGTTTTTCCCTTACCGTGCATGCAGCTGGGGAAAAGATCCCAATATTGTCAAGCTGGACTCCATGACATGCATATGCATAGCCTGCACCGAAAACAATTTTCACCGTGCTTCTTCATTTGCCGGGAATCCTAATGTTTCTTTTAGCCAGCACAATGGACAAACGACCGTCCGAGACCGAAAGCACACTAGAGCAGCGCCAACAGCTATATCCAACAGGAAAGATCTAGCCTGGACAAACGACCGTCCGAGACCGAAAGCACACTAGAGCAGCGCCAACAGCTATATCCAACAGGAAAGATCTAGCCTAGGAAAGTCTCGATGAACTTTCCTTGTCTGCATGCCTGCATTGGTCGCCACGCTAGTCTTGTTTTTACACCATTTCTGTCCACGGATAAGTAACTGATGAACTGAGAGGACAGAGAGCAATATATATGCAAACAAGGAAAGGCCAACGTGCATTGCATTTACGCATGACCAAAGGTCTGTAGACTTTGCAAAAACAGGCTAACTACTGGTGGTCTGTCTGCCAAATGCAGTGGCCATCATCCATGCAATGGTCGTCGCTGCTGCTGCTGGCCGTGATGGCGGCTGTGGCTCCCTGCGGCAAAGGCAGCGCCCCCGTCGGGCTACCTGGCTGCCGGACCTCATCATGGGGCAACATGAGCTTGCCGTACCCGTTCAGCATCAACGCCAACTGCTCCATCCCCGGCTTCAACGACCTCACCTGCGACAGAACGGACAACCCGACAAGGCTGCTGCTCATCAAGGAAGGCTCTGCCGGGCTCCAGGTCACCAGCATACATCTTAGAAAGGCCACCATATACGCTGCCAACTGGGCCATACAAAGCATATGTTTGATTTCAGGACACCATGGGATGGGATGGTCCGGTCTCCCGTTCGAGGGATGGGATGATCCCGGTTCTTTTTTAGATGAAAGGATAGGATCACTCCTCTTTTTTGTTTGGTTGGCAGGATAAAAATAGTAAAATGATCCTGTGTCCCTAGTTTGGATGGAGGGACATAGATGGGACAGTGAACTTGCTCACTATATGTTGGTAGACTTACCATGTTTGTATTGCTGTCTCCATGTGTACTCGCATAGGAATTGTATACCAACCTCAGATCAGTAGATCACCAGAGTGCTCTAAATGTTTGTTCAAAAACATAGCATCACCTTTTTGATCCTACAACATAATAGAGTCAGTAGCAAATTATTGCAAGTATACTCGAATACGGTTATTAACTTATTATAGTGCTCATCATATAGAGTGATGATGAAGTTATCTTTGTCCTAGCTAACAACACTCAATTTTCTATACCTGTTTATTTAGCTATGCATACCTTCTTTGCATCATCAAATAGTTAGAATTTTCCTAACATATGATGAGCAAGTTGGTCATATTTCTACATATCAACAATTAGTATATGGATAATATATGGGACTAAGTTTTTCTATTACCTAGTGGAATATGAAGTTCATTTTCACATTCTCTTGCAAAATTAGAGGATCATGTGCTGTCCCCTCCCAACACCCAAAACACTTGTGAACCAAAGAGCCCTCCCCAGCGCGCAGCCACTTTGTTGGAAATCACAACGCCTGCCCGGCTCAAGGCGCCAGACGCTGCGAACCGGACTTGGCAAACGGAGACCAGCGACACCACAACTACAGCGACCTGGACAACCACGGTCGACACCCCCAGATCCGAGACGCTCGGCGCAGCCCGAGCCTAGACGCCTATGGCCCGCAAGTGTTCTCAAAGAGGATCTAGCAAACCCCATTCCGGTGCGGTTCTGCGTGCCACCTAACATCACCAAATACTACGGGCACGCTAACCCCGCTGTGTGGCTGGAAGACTTTCGCCTCGCCTGTCGAGCAGGCGGAGCAGACGACGACCTCTTCACTATCCAATACCTGCCGCTCTACCTCACGGAGAGCGCCCGAGCGTGGTTCGAGCACCTCCTCGCGAATAGCATCCACTCGTGGGCGGACCTCAAGCGCATCTTCATAGGGAATTTCTAGGGCACGTACATGCACCTTGAAAACTCCTAGGATCTCAAGGCCTGCAAGCAGAAAACGTGGAAGACTCTAAGCAAGTACATCTACCGCTTCTCCAAGCAGTACAATGAGCTTCCCGATATCGTCGATGCGGATGTGATCAGAGGATTCATCTCTAGCACAACCAATGAGGCCCTCGTCCCCGAGCTTGGACGCAATAAACCACGGACGACGCGGGAACTACTCGACCTTGCGATGAGCCAATCCTCTAGCGAGGAGGCTGTCCGGGCAAACTTCTGCAAGGACTAGGCCGAGCCCATAGACGAAGGCAAGGACTGTGCTCTGCGGGAAAAGGGCAAGAAGAATAGTTGGAGGCATCACAACAGCGAGTTTGTTGCGGCGGTCGATAGAGTTCACAAGCAAAAGACCGGTAGGCCCAACCCCGTCACCTTTGAAAAGATAATAAAGTCACCATGTGACAACCATGGCTACCCAGTCAAGCACAGCCTTGAGGACTGCAACCTCATAAAATGCTACCTCAAGGGTGAATACAAGGTGACCGGCGCAGACAAGCCAGCTGGATCCACCGGCGATGAGGAAAAGGGAGACACTTTCCTTGACCCAAAATGGTACCTCATGATATTTGGTGGACCGGCAGCCAATGAGTCCAAATGCCGTCAGAAGCTCACGGCCAGAGAGGTCAAGCGGCTACCAATCTGGGAGAGGCCATCCCAGCCTTCATGAAGTGGTCAGAAACAATGATCACCTTCGATACGATGGATCACCCCGACTACATTCCTCAACTGAGGTTCTTCCCCCTCATCATTGATCCGATCATCGGCAAGACGTGCTTATCCTGAGTCCTCATGGATGGTGGGAGCAGCCTCAACCTCCTCCACGCCGAGACCTATGACACCATGGGCCTATTACGAGCAGCGATACGGCTGTCCGGCGCTCTGTTCCATGGAGTCTTACCTGGTCGCTAGGCCATTCCCCTCGGGCAGGTCGACCTACCCATTACATTCGGAGGACGAGCAAACTTCCACATGGAGATGCTCACATTCGAGATAGTGGACTTCCCAGGTGCTTATCATGTCATCCTGGGCTGACCATGCTACACCAAGTTCATGGCCATCCCCAACTACACCTACCTCAAGCTCAAGATACCAGGTCCCTATGGGATCATCACTATGGGTGGCGACCTCCGCCAAGCGCATAGCGATGGCTGCGTATCAGACCCCCGAGCCTTGACCCATCCAAATAGCAACGGCTGAGGCTGCACCCGTAGACCGAGCCAACTATGACTTCTCTACATAGTAGGGAAGCATGTAGGGGCTGTGCCAAGCGACCTCGAGCTCGGCGCCATGACGATCTAGGTCAAAGGTAACACACTCGAGTAGTGCTAGAATGCTCACATCATGGCGTGTCCTCGACCCGTCAAGTCACATGCTCGGGCTCACCGCGCCACAAACATTGATGGCAAGGCCTACATCAACCCCGCGGGCATTCAGCAGTGGTGTCAACACCATCCTTAAACCATTCAACTAGTCATGCACATACCCATGTGTATTTTCATCCCTAACTTTTAAGGCTCTCGATAGAACTATCAGAGCATGCACTACTACAGAAAGCTAATCACCGCCGACTCTAGAACCCCCAATACCGATGGTTTTGGCCCCCATTGGTGTATGTCGACGGTGATCGGTGACCTTTATCTCCGCTGGTTGCACGCCGACGGTGACGTTATGTTACCATTGTCATTCTAGCGTATCATATGGTAGTGACGGAATGTTACCACCACCGGATTGTCCTATCATCTAGCAGTGATAATGCGACCTTCGACGCCGGTCTGGCGTACCATCCGGCGGTGATGATGCGTCCATTGATGCCGGTCTAGCGTACCGTCCGACGGTGATGATGGATCCATCGACGCTGGTTTGACATACCATCCAGCGATGATGATGCGTCCATCGATGTTGGCCCGGCATACCGTCCGGCGGTGATGATGCATCAATCAACGCCGGTTCACCATACCATCCGGCGTGATAATGTACCTATCATCACTGGGCCAGCGTACCAACTAGTGGTGATGATGGACCTATCGACGTCGAACCGGCGTACCATCTGATTGTGATGACGAGAACATCAACACCGGACTTACGTACCATCCTGATGTGATGACGAGAACATCAACGCTGGTCCGCTGTACCATCTAGCTATGATGACGAGAACATCAACACCGGTTCGGAGTACCATCCGGCGGTGATGTAGGTGCTAGCGCACGCGGTCGGTGCTCCCTCCGACGGTAATGAGGGGCAACGTCACCGCCGCTGTTGTGTTTGTTCCGGCAGTAATGTTTTATCCATTACCATCGGCGTTACCACTAGACATCATTATTGTTCACAATACATTATAACACCAACAATAATATAGAAATTTCATGGCTTACGCATCGCCAGCAACATATATATTTTTTAGAACACCACCGAGACAAATATCCATACAAAACAACAACAACATAAATAGTTTTCAACCACAGTGACATAACATCCAAATCCAACCACAGCAAATATATAGTTTTCAAAACACAAACAGACGCCCAAAATAAAACCAGCATTCCAAGGTCAGGAACTATAGCACCTTGATTAGATAAGGTGATGGTCTCCATAATGAAACCTCCAAGATCTTCTTGCAGCCCAGATATCTCCAAAATGGTTAGCTCCACTAAAGATGACAGTACTGTCTACAACACAAGAAAAAAGGTGAAACACAGTTAAGACATCTTCAGAAATCAACAACACTCTTTGCAAACTTACAAAGTAGTTTTCAAACAAGAGCTAGCTCGAGTTAAACTCAGAGCTAAGAGTGATCTCCAGTTATAGTTATAATTATGGCTAGATAGCTATGTGTAATTTTGCTTATTTTCTTTGTTTCCTTCTTTGTTTCCTGAAGTATGTACTTGGCAAACATTGTAATTAAATTTTAATAAAGTCCAGCAGGGGGCAACCCCTCCTATTTTCCTCAAAATTATGGCTAGACAACTAGGTTGTCAATTGAATGAAGGGCTTCAGGGGCAACCTCTGAGCCGGAGGAGAGATCATGGATGAGGTTGCATGTGCATCATATTCATCCCACTCACGAAATCACTCCATAATGAAACCAACAAGAGCTTGCAATCCAGATATCTCCAAATTGGCTAGCCAAAAATAGTGAGAGTGCATTCCTTAAAGATGATGCCAAAATGGACATAAATAATGGTTCCTGCATTCACAATGTCCCCATGGAAAATAGCTGGGCTTAACCACTCAACATGTAATGTGTACTACAAAATGAGGCATTTGCAACAAACTTACATGGCATGGCTACAAGTATGGAGGATATCTGACTTGTTAAACAACAAGCCCTTTGTCAATTCATCAAAAACAGCGATCACTGGCTGGGTTTAAGAACCCCATCTCAACATGCATTTGAGTACGTTAAACCTACAAAACAATTAAATGACACATTCACCTTGGTGTTCACATGAATGCATTTATATATATTAATGAAGCTGAAATGGTCAATCCACCACCTGATATGCCTGCCAAGGGTGAACTTTTTGTAAAATTGATACAACTTCTACTTGATCTATGGCACCAATTGCCTCCATGGGTTGTCCGACATTGTGTTCACTAACTGTGGCAGAACCTCCTAAGAAATCAGGCCCACGTGCACCTATCGTTGTCTTAACAGACCTTGGATAGCGTACACGAGTTCCCAACAACTCAATAGGTCTGTCGGGTGTCCTCGGGAAACCCGAATCATCCACGAATCTTTCTTTGAACAGGATCCCAATCATAGACATTGCAGATTACAACAATTTATTCAAATATATACATTAGAGTGAAATATAGCGGAAGTCTTAAGATAACGTAGTTTACAAACCAGTCGTTTCAAACTTACAAAACCATAAGTGTCATACAACCATAGTAGCGGGATAATATTACATTAACATTATTTATCATACAAACTAGTGCCTTATCCAAAGGCCATTCATCATTCCTCATTGTCATCGACTTCGAACACTGTCATGCAGCAGGGACCAAAACAAGCCTGCGCATGCGACTCACCTGCAACAAGGGTTAACAAACCCTGAGTACAAAAGTACTCAACAAGACTAACCTAACGTAAAAGGGGTGAAGGACTTTAGAGATGCAGGTGTTGGGTCAAGGTAAGGATGTAGCAAGATTCAAAAGTTCTTTGCCAAAAGCTTACTATTCTTGGTCCTATTTTCGAGTTTTACCCCTAATCTTCTTAGTTCATTATCTCAAGCTAAGTGTTCATATCCCATGTTCCAATCCTTCTCATTCCATTCTCTTTCTCATATTTTAGTAATTCACCAGTCCTGCATTGCTTCTGTAATGAATCAAGTCTCCATATCCGTGAAGCACCGGCAATTCAAATTGATTCAATTCCCAGCTGGGGATTCCTTATCACACGACATATATAGAACTTAATCTTGCATATATCAACCTTGCTACCGGATCCTCCTATACTAAGCCGTCTCCACGCCACTCGAGAGCACAACACACCTCAAATCCGGCCACATTCCAGCCACGAGGGTACACACTACTCCCGCCATCTCTCCACTCCTAGTGCATGGGCATTCGGCTTAGTATCGGATTAGCCAAAGTAGGCTTACCGGAGTATGTGACCAGTACTACAAAGTGTCTCATTCAGAAGATCCACAATGAGTGACCTTTAAGCGACATAGTCGGCAACATTACCCAAAAATTCAAGATAAGTCACCTGACTAGTCTCTAGTTCATTCTATCTTCTTTCTTTCTTTGGCCAGTATGCCATCTTTGATTTACCAAAACTTTTACTTTGAAAACCTACCATAAGCATACTAAGCATTCTACGCCTTTGTAAATGAAATCATCTTCAAGGATGGTAAACAATTAACAAGGTAGGCAATGCATCGAGTAGGTAATATCTGAATAAATCAATTTAATGCAATAGGTAACATAGGTGATAAACTTTTCAAAGTAAACAAGGTAATGGTTTAATGCATAACTGGGGCTTGCCTTCGTTGACGATCTCAGGTTCCGGATCAGTACCACAATTATCGAATCCCGTGACAACCAGGGATTCTTCCAGAACTTGCTCAACTAGAATCGTTTCACTCTCAGGTTCAACATGAAATGATAACATATGCTTTAACATGATGATAATGTAAACATGATGCTGTCATGGTACATGAAATATAACAACACTTCGAATACAACTGTTTTTCACGGTATAGTTGCAAGCCAACAAAACTAACTTGCAATTCTACCATCAAGAACCACACATGTGACTTGACCAAACTGATCTTGAAATCCTATTGATCACAAAACATGATCAAAACAACACTAATAAAACATTTAGGATTTGCTTTTATTTATTTTTGAATTAATTTGGAAATAAGCCCAAAAATAAACTTGTTCCAAATGACCTCAAAATTTTATGTAAGCTTCCTCATGACAAATTAGTGTACCAAAACAAATTTCATAATTTTTGGAATTATACAGTGGCTTACAAAAATCATGGAAATTGCATTTATCAATTAATGGACTGAATATTTGAACATTAAAATTTTATTCAAATTTCAAGTTTCATATTTTAAAACCATACTAGAACATGTATAGAAGCTACACACAAATTTTCAGAATTTTTGGAGCTATGATTATTTTCCTACAAATTCCCAAAGTTTTAGCACTATTCAAAATCTAGAAAAATATCAAAACTCACTATTTGCTCTCTCTCTCACTGACAGCCGCCCCCCACATGTCATCACTAACCTCTGGCTTTGACCGTGGCATCGACAACGCTGACCGGCGCTAACTCACCGATGGTGAGCCCAACAGCGACGGCCAAAGTACCAACATGTTCATAAGAACTAGGCGCATCGATCTATGGTATTTCGGAGGTTGATCACAACACGGAACAAGGCTGACACCGGCCATGGTGGATGCGGTGGCACGACAGCGTTACGCCAGCGAAACAAGACCGGTAACGGTGAAACAAAGAGTTTAGGAAGCATCAGTGGCTCACCCCGAATGTGTTGAAGCAACGAGCGAGACTAGAGAAGCTATGGTGACGCGTTTCAACGGTGACAGTGATCACGGCGGAGCGGACCTCGTCGACGATGACGTTTCAGCGACTGTAGTGGGCAAAACGAGCAGGCAAGAGTGGAATAAGCACTACAGCATCAAGACGAAGCCGTAGAGTCAACAAGCAAGGGCAACAGCTCACCGGATGATGCTGGCCGCGGTGAATCGGAGTTTCGGTCGAGGTCGCCGGCTACGAGGAAGATGAACATGGACAGCGAGCTCTCGGCGAAATCAAGCGGTAGCAACAGGTCGGTCGAAGGCGCAAGGAGTAGGCGGAACTGGAACACTGCTTTTCCGGGGCTATCTTATGCTGAGGGAGCGAGAGGGGCTCGCCGGAGTTGAGGCGGTGGCATCGGGAAAACAGAGGGAAGGAAGAAAAGCAATTGACGCCGTCTGGGCTTTATAGCGCGGCGAGGAGCACGCGGGATCGACACGCAGTGTGCTCCCCATGCTAGCATGAAGCCGAAGGCGGCCACGGGCGTGCCTGGAAGGCCGGAGAAAGGACGCCGGCGGTGGGGCGGTGACGCCCTGTTGCCAACTTGATTTTTGAAGTATTTACAGATTTGCCACTTAGTTCATTTTACAAATTACTCCCAATTTTTCTAAAGAAGTTGAAAACCTCCAAAAATGAAAGTTGCTCAACTTTTCAAACTCTACAACTTTGCTTCAAGGAATATTTTCAAATTCTGCCTCCATTTTGAAATTTGAATATGAGGTACATTTGAGCATTTGAATCATTTCAAAATTACTCCAAATTTTATATGTAAACTTTAAAAACTTTGAATACCAAAGTTGATCCTTATAAAATAATCTTCAACTTTGCTTTTTGTCACAACCCCAAATTCCAAATGGATTTTGAATTAGGCAAAAGGGGCAAAAAGGACTTTTATGATTTGAATTTGAATTCAAATTTGATTTGTTTACCTTCTTACTTTAACTTTGATTTTTGACCAGTAACATGGCCCATTAGGGTTATTTGAGTCAAATGACACATGGTCTCACATGATCACATGAAATTTGACTCTTGTGGTTATGATCTTTATTTAGAGTTTGAATCACATCACACATAAAATAACAACTTATGAAATAAAGCTTATTTAGTGAATGCATTCAAAATTTTCTACTTTATGAATGCTTTGCAATGCATATGATGACATGTCAAGTTTTAGTGCTAGGTCAAAACACCAGAGGTGTTACAACCCTTCTCCCTTAAAGAAATCTCGTCCCGAGATTTAAAACCTAAGGCTAAGTAATGGAAACGGAAATCTATCAAGCTAACACATCATAACTTTATTCAAAAGGCTAGTGAGGGGGTTTTCCATTCTGTTGACAAATGAGACAAGTTACAATATAGACAAGGTATTGCAACTAGATAGAAGTGAAGAAGTCAGGAAAGTTTTCTTCTAAGTAATCCTCGGACTCCCAAGTAGCTTCATCTTCAGTGTGTTGATTCCATTGTACTTTGTAGAACTTGATTGTACGTCTTTGAGTGACTCGATCTTTCTGATCTAAGACTCTAATGGGATACTCAGCATAAGTCAAATCAGGTTCTAGTTCTATATCACCAAAGTCGATCACTTGGTCAGGTACTTGAAGACACTTCTTTAACTGAGATACATGGAAGATATCATGCACAGCTGACATGTGATCTGGTAGCTTGATGCGATAGGCGACCGGTCCACATCATTGTTGGATATGAAAAGGACCGACATAACGGGGCGCCAACTTTCCCTGAATCCCAAAACGATGAACTCCTTTCATCGGCGACACCTTGAGGTAGACATGATCTCCCACTTTGAATTCTAGCGGTCGTCTCCTTTTATCAGCATAGCTTTTCTATCGAGATTGAGCTACCTTCATATTAGCTTGTATGAGTTTAACTTTCTCTTCAGCTTCCTTGACCACATCCGGTCCAAAGAACCAACGTTCTCCAGCTTCTGACCAATTTAATGGTGTCTGACATCGATGGCCATACAATGCTTTGAATGATGCCATTTTAATGCTCTCTTGATGGCTATTGTTATATGAGAATTCAGCTAAGGGAAGGCATTCATCCCATTTAGTACCATAGGAAAGAACACATGCTCTTAACATATCTTCAAGAATTTGATTTACCCTCTTAGTCTATCCATCTGTTTGCGGATGATAAGCAGAACTATAGATAAGTTTAGTTCCCAAAGACTCATAGACTTTTCCAAAACTTGGATACGAACAATGACCCTCTATCAGAGACAATGGTCTTGGGTGCCCCATGCAAACTGAAGATTCTATCAAGATAAAGCTTTGCATACTGTTCCACTCGATATTTATCTCTGACTGGTAGGAAGTGAGCTATCTTGGTTAGGCGATCAATAATAACCCATATAGA